>NC_136503.1:98587615-98775115 GCF_053919585.1 Euprymna scolopes | reverse complement strand
TCAACCATCGAGGCGCTTGCTGACAGTCCATCCATGTCGGAGATTGAATGGGCTGTAAAGCAACTTTCAAATGGTAAGGCTCCAGGTGATGACGGCATACCTCCAGAAGTATACAAATGTGGAAGCCAATTCTTAATCAGGAAACTAAGTACCCTGTTTTCATTACAACAGTTCAAAGGCGCATCAATTATTCACCTGTTTAAGCACAAAGGAAATAAATATGAGTGTGATAACCATAGAGGAATTTCTCTTTTATTGTTACTGGTAAGATTCTAGCTTGTGTAATCTTAAACAGACTCAATGGTTCAATCTGTAAAACTGTGCACCCAGAAACTCAGTGTGGTTTTAGGGCAGGAAGAGACCCTGCAGACATGATCTGCAGCCTGCAGCAACTACAGGAGAAAGTTTATTACATTCATTGATCTCACAAAAGTGTTTGATACTGTCCCCAGAAAGGCCCTATGGACTGTTTTAAGGAGGCTCGGTATTCCAGACAAAATGTTGAGTGTGATTGCTTCCTTTCACTGGGGAATGCTGGCAACAGTACGGTCTGGCTGTGAACAAAGTGAACCATTTGAAGTGTCAAATGGAACTAAGCAATGGTGTGTCCTTGCCCCTCTTTTCTTTTCGGTGATGCTTGAGATATCTTTCAAGAACATCTCAGAAGGCATAGGTGTTGAGTATTAATCAAGTGGAGGATTATTTAACCAGCAACGGTTCAAGGCCAAAACCAAGACTTCTGTGCAAACAGTTCTTCATCTCCTTTATACTGATGACTGTGCTCTTGTCACTTATAGTCTTGATGACATGCAGAACATCCTCAATAGCTTTTCTGGTGCATGTAAAGCTGAAGACCTTACAATTAGCATAACAAATGTGTTCCGAATAGTCAATTACTTGAGAAATGGGAAATCACTGGTATTGAATCATTTTTGATCAGGATACAAATGCGGTGACCGGGTCATCTTGTGAGAATGGATGACTTAAGACTTCCTAAACAACCATTTTTATGGGCAACTGACAAATTCCTGCCGCCGATTAGGACGTACTCTGCTTCTTTACAAAAAAGAATTAAAAGACAACCTGAAGCGATGTGGAAGTTCTCTGAGTTCCGGGGGGAGTGCAGTAGGGGATCGCAGAGAGTGGAAGAGGGTGTGGTTTCTAGTCACCAGAGAATTTGAACATGCCCGCCTTCGTCACAGGGATGCCCTTCATACAAATATGAAGGGAAAACACCAGAAGAATCCATCAAAACGTGTGTATGTATTCAGCTGTGGTGTCAAAGCATGAGGCAAAGCCGGGCTATGTGTTCACTCAAGAAGGTATCTTGGACCAGAAACATATGCAAGTTCACCATCTGCGGAGGTGTGTGCCAGACGTCTACAAGATTGCAATTATGCAGCTGGTGTCACAGAACTTAAGAGCTACTGAAGATTACATACTGAACCCTCAGTCGTCGTCTTTGATGATGAGAGAATCCACCATATATATATATATATTGAATCATTTTTAATCAGGATACAAATGCGGTGGTTAAGTCATCTTGTGAGAATGGATGACTTAAGAGTTCCTAAACAACCATTTTTATGGGAAACTGACAAATTTTTGCTGCCCAATAGGGCATTACCTGCTTCGTTACAAGGATAAACTAAACCTGAATCATTGTGAAATTTTTCTGAGCTCCTGAGAGAGTGCAGCAGGTGATCGCAGTGAATCGAGAAAGATGTGTTTTCTACGGACCAGAGAATTTGAACATAACCAGCTTCACCATAAGGATGCCCTTTTGTGCAAATATGAAGGCAAAACATCAGAAAATGAATATGTATGCCACTTTGACTACAAAGCACGAAGCAAAGCAGGGTTATTTGTTCACTCAAAAAGGCATCTTTAACTGATGAGCATATGCAAGTTTACCATATGCGGAGGAGTGTGCCAGACATCTGCATGATTGTAATTATGTATGTGGTGTCACAGAACTTCAGAGCTGAAAATTGTATACTGAATCCTTATTTATCGTCTTCGATGAGAGAATCCACCATATATTCACTATATATACATATATATATATATATAGTGAATATATGGTGGATTCTCTCATCTATATATATATATATATATATATATATATATATATATATATATATATATATATATATGAGAGAATCCACCATATATTCACTATATATACATATATATATATAGTGAATATATGGTGGATTTTCTCATATATATATATATATATATATATATATATATATATATATATATATATATATGTGAGAAAATCCACTGAATCCTTATTCATCGTCTTCGATGAGAGAATCCATCATATATTCACTATATATATATATATATATATATATATATATATATATATATATATATATATTAATATATATTAGAAGGCCAGGATACAGTATTAAAACTTAGTAACAAAATACAGTACAGTATATAATACACATGTATATAATCCAATAACATTATAAATAACACTGTAAAGCGGGGCAAATACTGAAAAAAAAACGTATCCCAGGGTTCTACTATATATAAAAAGAATGTTGAGTACATTTGTGTGTGTGTGTGTGTGTGTGTGAGTGTGTGAGAGAGAGAGAGAGATGGAGAGAGAGAGTGTGTGTGTGTGTGTGTGTGTGAGAGAGAGAGAGAGAGAGTTTGTTCCTCATGGACTCGAAAACGGCTGGGCCGATTTTTTGGAAATTTCACACGATGGTATCTGATGCGTTTGGGAGTGTTCTCACATGAGTTTTTGTATTGGAATGCCTCTGATAAATATTAACACTTTTATACAACCTAACATCACAAGTGCATTTGAGAAGTTTTATCATCACACAAGCAGAAAGACCTAGCGTATAAACTCAACAGTAGATTCTTTTATAAAACAAGGTTGCATTTGAAATGAATGTTTCTGTTTAGTGAATAATTGAACCATGATACTTGACTTTTGCATGTTTAACTTTAATTCAAATAATTAAGTAAAAATCATTTCATAAAATCAACAGTCGGTTCTTTGATACGACAAGGGCGCGTTCGAAATGAATGTTTCTGTTTAGAGCACAACTGAACCATGTTTCTTAACTTTTGTATTTTAAACTTTAATTCAAGCCGTTATTTAAAAATAATTTAATAAAACCAATGGTAGGTTACAATATATATGTGGACTAAGTCACTACGGAGGGCAGGTGAAGTTTCTTTCCAGTGCACTACGACGGGTCCACGACTAGAGCAGTCAATCAATTAATTTGATTTAAAAATGGGTGATTTCACCGAATGCGATGACAATAAAAAATATGGGAGTGTAAAACATTTATTGATTCTCATTCAATCCAGGAGAAACGTCGTGTCTCTCTGCTAGTAGTTGGTAAATATGTAGTTCCCATACCTAGTAAATAAGCACCCAAGTACGTAATAAATTCGTTGGTTTAAACGATCACTATTGGTGTTTATAAAAGTTGTCTCCCTTCGTTAATGGTCGAAGTTTTTACGAGTTGGCTCCCTTATAGTTGATTTTATTTCAAGTAATAAAATAATAAGCAGAATAAAAAAAATGTTTTTCTTACTGATGTATTTTCCTAACTTTTATGAATAGTCTTCTTTTCACTAGCAGCAAAGTGTAGTATCTGTTCTATTACTGTACACGACTTTTTCTGTCCACGGTCAGAGAATAAAAAGACAGAGGTAATTTTTATTTTTTTGTGGGAACTGGATTTTTGATGGATGTGTTCCACACCAGTTTTGAGGTTTTACTTTAGGGTGTTTTGTAATGAGAGAAGTATTTTAGGATAAGACGGATTCAGAGAAATATTTTCAGTGAAAAAGGTTTGCACGTTTGTTATTTGGGAAACGAGAGACATTGTCATTCGGCAAAGAAAACAAAATGATGAGTTCACAAAAGAAATATTTCATATATGCTTAAAATGGAAGTTTACAACAATAGGAAAAAAACTTAGAATATTCGTGAATATTTTTAGAGTTCTTATAAAAACAAGGGAATTCATTAGCTTCTCTAAAGTCTTGATCGATTAATTAAGAACCGTTAATTTCAAGGGTCATGAAAATCGTATTCAAAATTTCTCTGCTTGATTAAATACATTAAAATTCATTGAAAGTTGTTTATAAGAGTCAATATTCATTTGATTTCATATTAGTAAGATAGTTCAGTGAGAAAGATTGGAAATATTTCAATGAATAAAGTTTATATAGATTGGCAGACGATAATATATCGATGAGTTGTGTGTGTCTGTGTTTGTTAATGTTTATGTGTGTGTGTGTGTGTGTGGGAGAGAGAGAGAGAGAGAGAGAGAGAGAGAGAGAGAGAGAGAGAGAGAGAGAGAGAGAGATGTTGCAGAGATTGGCGGCCAACAACACTGATCCGCAGATTTGGGTCAACAGGGCTCCACTTATTTATTAAAGAAAAATGTGGCTTTTTTGAAAAAGTTTGGGTAGTTCCCAAAAAGACCATTTTCAAATAAATTCAGGCAGTTTCCTGATTGGTCCAAAATGTAATTATTTGTTCTCATGCAGGATTGTGTAGGCACAAATGCGTTTACGCCTTTTAATTGTGCAAATATAGACTACTGCAAATTTTCCTTACTTTAAAAACCTTGTGCCTAGCTGGGAAGGAAAATAAATATGACTTGCTGTATGCTTTCGTTTTGTTTTGTTTTCAAAAAAATATTTTTTTGTTGTTTCAGCGTCCGGTATTTACTTGACGATAACATGAGCTTTCATTAAAAAAAAAGAAAAAAAAAAAAGAAAAGTCAACGTGGTTTAAATATCTAAAAAAAAATAAAAACATTGAATGTAATAGAAAAAATTGTCGTCACCGTCCAGTATTTATTTGACGATATAAGCATAACACGAGCTTTCATTAAAAAAAAAAAGATTTTACACTTTGAACTTTACAGGTAAATTTCCAAAAAACACTTCTTTTTTTTTTTTTTTTTGCTTTGAATTAGACTATTTTATTTATTGATCTTTTATCTTCGATTTGTGATATATAAAACTTTGGTACATAAATTAATTATTAAAATTTTAATAGACATTTCAAAATGGGGGGGGTGAATTTAATTCAATATAAATAAATCAAAAGATTTTAAAGAAAGTAGAACATGGAAAATGTAGAAAAATGGAATTTGGGTTTACTTTCAACAGCCTTGTAACTCTCGCTTCCCTTATTTTGTCCTTTAGTTCTCACATTCCATGAACGATTTTTCTGACAAAGGGAGAAAAATTGCTGTGTTTCTTTTTTGTTAGAATCTATCCATCTAACACTAATCAATCTCTAGATTCAGACTTTAAAGTAATATTTTTAAGTGGCTTCATCCCTTGTCCAGAGCGATTTTGATTAAAAACAAGGCCGATAGCCATTAGTTGCATGCTCTTGTGTAATGAATGAATGCGCGAATGTAGGATTGACATGAAATTCTTAAAGATAAACTAAAATGACCGAAAAATGGGCTGAAATGACTTAAATTAATAAAAAAATAAATGACTTAGAATGACTTTAATGAACTTAAGAATGACTTGAATGCTTAAAAAATAACTGGAATCCTTCAAAAACAACTTGAATGATCTGGAGAATGACTTGAATGGCTTTGAGACTGACTCGTTGTAAAGTGGGTCATCATTTTACATTAAATTAATACAGAAAAGTGATCCCCCACTTTATATCACAATAAGTACAGCATGTAGTAAGAACAGATACTGCACTTTGATCTTGGCCAAAAGGCCAAGAAAAGGGTATTTATTTGCTCCACCATCGAGCAAATTAGGCACAAGGCCGATTTTTAATGTGAGGAGTGAAGGGGGAATGGGGACCAACTCCCCGGGGAGTAGGAGAGCTGGATAGTGACAATTGGTATGAAGGGTTGCCCCTACATTGACCAAGGTCTTATATGTGGAGTTGCCCCCACATATGGTCTTTGCTTGCAGTTTCTGCTAGAACAGATACTACACTGTGGTCTTGGCCAAAAGGCCAAGAAAAGCTTAAAAAGCTAAGAACAGCATCTATTAACAACAGACCTTTGATCTTAACCAAAAAGGTCAAGCACAAAAGTGTTACGGACAGACCGACCGATGGACGGACTGACGGAGTGACTTATAGAGTCGCTTGCACACGACTAAAAATATTCAAAAGCTAAATTTAATTACTGCAGAATTCATAAGGATAAACATTTCACTCTAATATTTCCAGATCCCCTCAGAAGATAGACAGCAGCCGCAGAGAGCTTCCTGGCACCTACGAAGAAAGACGTCTTCTCTCCTCTGCCTTTGTTACGTAGCGAAGATATGTTGTTCTAAGAAGACATTCAATAACCAACCAAACCTGTTTACTTTATTGCTTCCTACATGGTTATACTGTTTTCACTTTCAGCAACCTACACCCAACAGTGCATGTCATTTGAATAACAATAATAAATAAATGAAAAATAAGAAATCGTTTTGTATTATTTGAATTATTCGAGCTACTATTTTCATATTGAATATTATTTTTACCTTGTTTTGATATAACCTCTGATTTTCTTCTAAGGGAAGCAACTCCGAAAAAATCAGAATTCCTTTCCTTTAGATAATAGCTTTAAAAGGGCCAAAATCACAGTGTAGTATCTGTTTTGATGCTACACTCCGCCTTTTTTGTCCTCACTTCAGTGGGGGACAAATCGTTCATGACTGAGACAATTTTTATTTTTGTTCCTATCCAGAAGAATTTTTATAGGAAATATATGTAACATTACACCGGACGGTAATGTAAGATGAATTTCTGTACAAAACATATCTAAGAACACTGCCAGACATATAAATTACCTTCGTGTGAAATTTGCAAAAGATAGGCCCAGCCATGTGGGAACCTATACACACTTACACACAAAGTGACTTTTGTAAAAAAATAGTAGAGATAAAAAAAAAAAATAGTAGAGATAATGCTGACCTTTTTCTTCTGATGAGAAGTAGTTAGCTTTGAAATGTCATGATCTAAAGAGGTTTTTGCTTCCTTTTCACCTTGTTATATCCTTATTAAAATGATAAAATGAAGTTATTTTTAACTTTTATTATCTTTTGTTTTAATTTATACATATACTAGCATTTCAGCCCGACGTTGCCCGGGTATTTGGAGGTGTATGTTGAGCAAAAAAAAAAAAAAAAAAAAAAGAAAAAAAAGCGGTCAATTTTTTTAACTTTGACCCCTATGATGACCCCTTAAAATTTATTGTTTTGGACTCAAATCAAGTTATTAAGTTAGATCCATGTCCAAGGAATCTATATCTAAAATATCAAGTGTTTAGACCCAAAATTGTCGGAGGAGTTTGGTAGAGTTCTCAAAGGTCAAATCGTTGAACTTTGACCCCTTAACAGTCAAATCTCTGGCCGAAAACCGATTACAAAGATTTTCCCAAATCTCACTAGCCTGTAATATCAAATTTCGAGTCTGTAGATTTAAAATTGATAGAGTTATTGCGTAGGGAAATGTACGCAGACACACACACAGACACGTTCACTTTTATAGACATATAGATAGATAGATAGATAGATAGAAGATAGATGTGTGTGTGTGTGTGTGTGTGTGTGTGTGTGCAAAAATAGATAGATAGATAGATAGATAGATAGATAGACACATTTTTCGTTTTATGACCAAATGTTACGACAAAATTTCCCGTGTTTTTGACAAAAGAAAAAGCGAATGCCATAAATATATATACTTTCTTATTGATTGCTAAAGTTAGCAGCAGCCGCAACAGCAATTACGGCTTCTGTTGCTGCTTCCAAACAAACATTTCTTTTATGACGTCACACTGCTTAAGGCAGGTATTAATCATCCTTTATGATGTCAAACACAAACCTTTCAAATTCAAAAGCATAAGTTCACAAAAGAGAAATATTTGAGGTTATTCGAAATCTTCACCTATTATTCTAAGGGAGGTAACTCTGTTTTACTTAGAATTGTTAGAAAAAAATTTTTTTTTTTCAACTACTTCAATTTAATTGGCAAAGATCACAGTGTAGTATCTGTTCAGATGCTACACTTCACCTTTTCTGACTTCGATCCGTAAAGCAGAAATGCTTCTAGGCTGAGGCAATTAAAAAAATTTTTTTTTGTTCCTATTCAGAGTGCTCCTTTCTGGGGAGCTGGATTTTCCCTACATTAAAAACCGACCTTATGTCTCACTCTGCCCTCGTGGGGAGGCTAGTAAATAGTTACTTCATTTAATGTAACAAAGTGTTATAACATAAATAACAAAAACAAATGTCATTTTTCTTAAAACATTCGACTAATTGAAGGAAAATATCATATTTTTTTTTTTACAAATATTTCGTAAAATAGAGTAACCTCCCTTAGAACAATATGTTAAAATTCTGAATAACCATATTTTACAAATATTTAAAGGTGGAAATTTATATAGACACATAAACAGAATATTTGTTCATATTTTGGGAGTCCTTGAATAATTCATGGGTCCAAAAAATCATAATCAAACCTTCCCCAATCAACTACAAAGCCAAGTGAATACTCCCCCTCTTGAAGTGATTTCATATACACCCCCCAACATCTCAATCCTATTTGTTCTTTGTTCCCATCTAGAATTCAGCCCCATTTAGAGATCTACCAGCTTGTTTTTAGTACCCAAACCATTCCCTGCTAAATATACATATACACATGCGCACATATGCACACTATCTAAAACTCCTGTAGCCATTTAATCCATTCCTTTCATTCCACCTGGTATGCTCTGAATAGAACTGTAACATCCACCATCTGAAAAGGGGAATTTTTCCCAAAATATATTATGGATATTGTCACAGACACAACAAGTAAGACATTTATACTTAATACAACTGAATAAATATATGTATATATAAAATATATGTGTGTACTTATTGATTTGTAAATCGCCACTTGTTTTCGTCTTCTCTCATCAACACCGACTATATCGCATTCCTTGCATTGTGATAGCCTTCTAAATTTCTACTACATCTATTATATATATAAATCCGTAATCCTGTCTGTTTGTTTGTTTGTTCACAATTTGATTAATATATACAAAACTTCCTGCTGAAAACGGTTATCTTTATATAAATTTTATTTACTATAAGATTTTCTATATAAATAAATAGCATCACGATCAATATATATACACTATATTGAAGGAAATGTACACAACAGAACTAATCTAATTTGCATATTATATTAAAGAAAATCTTTTTAAATAATTCGCTCAATTAAAATTACTGATTATAGTAATGTAATTGATGTAATTGTTCTATTTAAGAGTATTATTTAAAGTTAATTTATTTAAATTATTTTAATTCAAGTTATTTTGTACTATTTGCTAAACTGGCACATTTTAAGTAATTTTCACTGATATTTCACTTCCGGTTATGAACGGATATAGTTTTTAACCTAATCAAGAGATATGGTAATAAAATGATTTGTTTTAATTATTTATTTTCTATAAATGTAAAAGTTACAAATATTGATAAAAAAAATAAATAATTAGGCTAAGGATGATTTTATTTTGCGACAAAATATTTTAAATCGTTAGCCCTCTATTAAAGTCTTGGCTATAAATGTTGATTCATTGTAAGGTGTGAGCTGTTTACCAAAAGGTTAAAATTTATTTCCTACGGACGATTTTAAAATCATTTTTCAACTATTTACTTGGCTGTCTGAATTTTATTATCGTTTCCATAATACTTTGAAAAAGAAACAAGGTAAAGTAATGCTTTTTATATCAGATATATTCCTACACGTTTTTTTTTTTCACTTTTTTTTCTCTGATTTTCTTTTGAGAAACATCTTATGTTTTCCTGTCTGGGTAATTGATTTAGTTGATAATATATATTTGTGTGGGGGAGTTTCGACGTAATTATGGGGTTTTTTTTTGTCGGGGGGGAGGGGGGTGTCACTTTATGTCTCAGCGTCACTCAAAGAAAAATAATTGCAGAAGTACAAAAATGCGGGTGTTTTTATCTGTTTAGTACTTCTGCAGTTTATGAACCGTGCTATTTTTTAGATATGATTTACAAGTTTAATTCAATTTTTGCCGTATCTTTTGTTTATTAAATTTTTATGTGAAAGTCCTTCCTTCATTAAAAATGGGGTACTTTTTATATACACAACCAAGCATAGTTTATCCGCAAAAATCCTAATTTACATTTTTGGGAGCAACACAAACTGAAAACGGACCTGTACAGTTTTTTTTTCTATGTAATGCAGAACTTTCGTTTACATTTTTACCAGTGGTACAAGAAATGTCGTTTACCCAGAAGTTTTGGTTTCGAACCTGTAATTACATAAATATTAAAAGAATGCCAATTAGTATTGTGTAATACAAATATATCCATAGCAAGCTCGGCTAAATCGGCTAGTATGGGAGAGAAACAAATAGAAAGAAAAATAATAATGACACTGCACTTGGGGAATGGATACGTGAGCTAAAAAGCAAAAATATAGAGTACACTTTGAAATGGTCCGTGATAGGTAGGGCAAAAAGTTATCATCCATCAAAATCAGGCAAATGTTCCTTATGTTTACTAGAATCCTACAAAATACTAACATCTGATAAAAACTCATTGTTAAATCACCGTACAGACAACATACAAATATGTCTGCATAAAAATAAGTTCCTAATATCAAGATATAGATAATAAGTAAACAAATAGATAGACAAAAACTGAACAAAAATATTTTCTTTTCACCAAAAAACCGAGTTTAAGATAAATGAATAAAAAATATTAGAATAGCAAATAAACTTATAAATAACAAACCTGAACACAACATAAATACACATGATTAATAAATAATAATATGATAAATAAAAAAAATTAGCAAAAATGACAAAGATTAATAATTGAAACAAAAAATAAATAAGTTATTTCCCTTTGACTACTAAATTATAAGGTAAATGCACAAATTCTAAAAGATGTAAGTTAATGACTGAATAAATAAGAAACAAAGAATTGATAGAGTTAATTCCCTTTAATCGCAAAATCAGAAAAGACCGTAAACTTGACACTAAACATTATAAATTGGAAATAACGAAAATAATTAACAAAAAACATAATACAAGAATAAGAAATAATAAATATGTACATAATGATAACCATTTTAGCCTAATAATAAAATAAATACGGAAAAAAAACAATAACAGAAAAAAATACGTATAGACGGCTAAAAAATAAAATGTAACGTAAACACCCAAGAGATACGAAGGAAAAAAAAGGAAAAAATTACTAGCTTAAGAAGAAGTTAAAAAATTAATTAAATAATTTCGTAAATAATAAATCAAACGTAATTAAAAATAAGAAAAAATTACTAGCTTAAGAAGAAGTTAAAAAATTAATTAAATAATTTCGTAAATAATAAATCAAACGTAATAAAAGAAGAAACAAAATAAGAATGCAGAATTAACATAATTGATATTAGATACATAAATTGGAAAGAAATTAAAAAACCAAAAAATACGAAAATAAGGCTAACAAAAAGAAAATATAGATCTATAAAAAACCCATGGAAAATTTTTAAAGATGGCAACCTCGATAAAAAAATTCCATCCCCATGTGAGTTTTAAAAACAATTTTTTGACTGTAATTAATTGATTTTAATTGTCTCCGAAGAGAACGGTAAATAATGAAAATTCGGTATGTTATAATTAAAACAACCGTTTGTCCTTTTACCCTTCGAAACAGCTGTCAGACTAAGAAAAAATATATAATAACATGTCATAAAAAAATAATAAAAACAAAAATTGTGTACTACTAAAAAAAAAAAAAAAAAAAAAAGGTGTTGTTTTTTCTGATTGTATAAATTATATTGCTCTGAATTCTCATCGAGCTAAACCGAGGTTAATATTGGTACAATAATCAATATAATACCATTTAAAAGGTATTAAAATTGATTGTTAAAAAAATCCACACATATATATATATATATATATATATATATATATATATATATATATATATATATATATATATATATATATTATTTATAAAAAAAAAACAATTTGGTTTGATTTAGAGTGTGTAGCAGACGAAATTGCGACAAACATAAGCAGGAGTGAATTCTCGCTGTTGGAGATTTTGAAATACACTTCCTTCCTGGCTTGTCCAATTAGAAGCCAGCTCTCAATCACATGACCGAGTTTATAAAAGATTAAACCGGCAACACACACACACACACACACACACACACACACACACACACACACACACACACTCTCTCTCTCTCTCTCTCTCTCTCTCTCTCTCTCTCTCTCTCTCTCTCTCTCTCTCTCTTTTTCTCCCTAGATCTGAGATTTACAACAACTTCAAATAGAACGGACTTATCGTCCCCCCCCCCTCCCAACTTCTCTCTTATGGCTCAACAAGCCCCAGCACCAGGCCTGCGGATTCAGGGTTCAACTATGGCAAACCAACATTTGTTGGAGCATCACTTCACTTGGGCCCTTTGGCATGGAGCTAGCATGAATACAAACAAGCCAACATGGCTACCTCCATATGCGGTGAACACACACACTCATCCTACAGTACTTTCTCTAATCTTTCGTGACACACACTTCTACTACTAACTCCTAGGAGACAAATAATTCATCATAGCTATAAACCATAACTTTAACACACAGACACAGTCTTTCTTTCTTATTAAACAGACCCGTCAAATCTTTAATCTCTGTCCCCACACAGAAACCCTTTCTCTCTACACGCTACTAACAAAGATAACAAATAAAGTTGTTTTTAAATGTTAAAACGAAATTTTTTGTCTTCCATTACTACAGTTTGCTGACTTTTGATGTGATGGTGAACATGCAAAAGTTTGTCGACCGCCAGTGCATTTGTGGTATTATTGTAAACAACATGAAAATTTCACTTTAAAGATGACAATCAGAGAAAACTCTGATAAAACTTTTGACACCATGGTGGAAGCTTCTCAAGCCAATATCGTAGATTTAACTGGCAGAGCTATGATCATCAATTTTCGAGTATATATATATATATATATATATATATATATATATATATATATATATATATATATATATATGAATAAAAAAGAATGCGAAAAGTATAAAAGCTTATAACTTTTTTTTATTCATTTTCAATTGGTGACGTGCAGGAATACAAAATAATAATATTATGAAAAAAAATTAAAAAACTTTTTTCATAAGTACATAATTTTCGACCGATCCTTCAGTCTTCATCGGTGTAGTGAAAGTATGAGCATACACGGGGAAAAGGGGAATGGAAAAGGAAGGAAGGAAGGTAGAGGAGGAGGAGGAAAAGAAGGAGGAGGAGAAGGAGGTATAGCCAATGAGAAGGTGCCACGTCAGTCTTAAATATATAAACATATAAGTACGCACATACACACATGCACACAGTACATATATACATACAAACGAAAAATTAAAAATTAAACAGTAAATAAAAATGAGAGACGCGTCTTTAACTGTCTAATCCTTTGAATTCTAACGATATTATTTATTCTAAGAGAGAATAAGAATTCAAAGGATATAAGACGTTATGAGGAGAAATGCTATGATGCTCATTTGTAATTTAACGGCTATTTCTCGTTCGAGTTAGTAATTTATAAAATATATATGGCGATTAAGCTACACTGAATATTCGGCGTTTCATCCACTCTAGGATTCGTCAGGCTTATGCGCATAAGCCTGACGAATTCTAGAGTGGATGAAACGCCGAATATTCAGTGTAGCTTAATCGCCATATATATTTTATAAATTACTAACTAGCTCTACCTACGTATTGAGCACTTTTGAAGTAAATACTTAAAGTTTATGCATAAATCTATACTTTCGTATATTAACTTTATGTCAGTAAATGAAGTAGTTATATATATATATATATATATATATATATATATATATATATATATATATATATATATATATTACTGATGGGACGATTCCAATATTTTTCCCAATTCCAATAAATTACTGATTCTGTACTAAATTCCTAATTCTGATACAATTACTGATTCCGATTCTTTTTAAATATTTAACTATAAAATTGGTATTTTGTCCTGATCTTAAATGTGCATATATTTTCTCAAACATAGAAACTTGTGAAGAGGTGATTTATAGATTTTAGCTTTACTAGTTTTAGTGGAAGTTTAAAATCAATAAATATTTTAAAATCAATAAATATTTTAAAATCAATAAATATTTGCTATTTTATTGTTACTACCAGTAGTGGAAAATTTTTTTAAACAAAATAAATAAAAAAAATATTAATTAAAGGAATCGCTTTTGGTATCTGTTGTGGGGGAATCACCCTCCAAATGGACTGTTCTATCCATTATATAAACCATAGACCTTTTGATCCCAGGTGTGGATTAAACACCAGAGCGACCCTCGCCTGCTCGGTGACGTTTACTACTCTTTTCAGTTGTAACCTTTTTACGTTGTTGTTCCAGTAATACATTGTTTAAAGTCTATTCCGTTGTTCTGTTTTTTTTGTGGCTTATTGCAAGCCACAACAGTATCGGAAAACAAGCATGATTTTTTCCGATTCTGATACCAATTCTGATATCCCCACAGTTCCGATTTTCCCAATTCCAGATTTCAATTCCAATTAATTGTCCCAACACCAATATATATATACATATATATATATATATATATATATATATATATATATATATATATATATATATATATATAAAGTAATGTGATTTATAATTTAAAAATTTAAAAAAGATTTTTAAAATTTAAAAATCAAATTTTAATTAAATTAAAAATCAGTTTCATAAGAAGGAACAACAACAAAGTCTGCAAACTGCAAATAATTGACTTTGTTGTTGTTCCTTCTTATGAAACTGATTTTTAATTTAATTAAAATTTGATTTTTAAATTTTAAAAATCTTTTTTAAATTTTTAAATTATAAATCACATTACTTAATATTGAATTAGCTCTAGGACATTTAACTATCGAGCTTATTATATATCTAAATTACAACGAGCATTTCCTGTATTTTAATTAAACTAGTAATTTCACTATTACATTAAAATACACTTAGCTCTTTAGACTATTATTCTAATCTCCTTTAAATTTATATATATATATATATATATATATATATATATATATATATATATATATATATATATATATATATATATATTATGGAAATCGCTCCAGACAAGACATGAAACCATATGATGTAAGAAGCTAAAAATAAAAAAATGCTATTTCAAGGTCAAATAAGTGTTAAATGGAATAGATTCTGGCCTAGTAAACAGCAATTCTTTTCCCTTTGTCAGAAATGTCATTAATAATATAAGTAAACATGATGTTTATTTGATGAGTATGGGTTTTATTATAGAATTTTTCAGTGAGAAATGTTATAAGCATCAAAATGTATGAATTGATACATTTGTTTTTGATGAGTGTAAATCAGCAGACGACAATGATTCAAGCAGTGTGTGTGTGTGTGTGTGTGTGTGTGTGCGTGTGTGTGTGTGTGTGGCACTTTGTAAGTGCGTATGAGAGTGTGATTGATTGGGTTGAGAATTGTAGCAATTAATTAGAGATAAATAATATTAATGTTAGCACTGATTTTTTTTTTTTTTTTTTTTCTGCCCCAATGGAAAAGTATAGTTTTGTATGGGGGTTTAAGGTGAATCCAAAGAGACCAATTCGAATGAATTCAGAAAATCTAAAATGCTCATATTCGTGTTTTTATCAATTTAGGTGGATGCACGAGTTTTGAATCAAAGCAAACAAATAATTCACGTTGACATATCGGTTCCCGTTAGATCACTGAAGTTAAGCAACGTTGATCCTGGTCATACAAATGTAGGCAAATTTGGGCATATTTTATTGGTTTGAAAATATAGGTTCTTTTTAACTAATTGTCATAAAATTTTGACCATATTTGGAACTTACAAAATTGCCAAAAAGGATGGTGTATATATATATATATATATATATATATATATATATATATATATATATATATATATATATATATATATATTTATATATATATATATATTTATATATATATATGTATATATATATGTATATATATATGTATATATATATATATATATATATATATATATATATATATATATATATATATATATATATATATATATATATATATGCTTATGCTCATATCTTTGGTTCTATGGGACGAAAATACATGAAAGTTTGCAGGCTTTTTGAAGATTATAATAATATTCTATGGTTAAAATTTTATGAGAATTGGTAAAAAAGAAGCTATATTTTCAAACCAATAAAATACGCCCAAATTTGCATAGTTTTATATATATATAATGTCCTGGTAAGCCAGCTTCAGTTTTGCTGCTTCAGTTGTTTCTCCTGTAGCCTTGCCAGGCCACTAATATTATTATTATTGATTGCAATGTCTTGTCAGACGAGTGCCACTCCCTCAGGCACTGAAAGTCCATGAGCCGAAAATGACTTTAGTCCTGCCGGAAAAATTCACAAGCTCAAACAGACATGACAATGAAGACGGTCACTAGTATACATACATATATATACATGCACACATACATACATATATACACATACATACACATACACACATACATATAGCACACATATATGCATACATACATACACAATGCATAATACACATACATATACATACATAAACATACACAAGACGGTCAATGGCATACATACATATATATATAAATGCAAATATATATATATATATATATATATATATATATATATATATATACACACATACACACATAGATATCTGTAAACATACACACATATACATATATACATACACAATGCATAATACACATACATGTACATACACACATGCATACATATAAATACACACATACATATACAAATACATACACACATATACATATACACATATGTACACATGCACATATATATACATACATATACATGAATATGCACTCATACACAAACATGCACATACATACAAACATACACATGTACATGCATACATATACATACATACACACATGCATATATACACATACACACATGCATATATGCACATACACACATGTATATATACACATACACACATATGCATATATACACATACATACAAACAATATATATATGTATATACATACACACATATACATATATACATACATATACACATATACATACATATACACATAGATATACATACATACACCTGTACATGAACATACATACACCTATACATGCATACATACATACATACATACATACATACATACATACATACATACACCTATACATACATACATACATACATACATATATACATATATACATATAATGATGGCAGATTAATCATTACATGCTTCCAGCATTTCAGGCCTACACGCGTCACAACTTTTCCATGACTGAGGGAGTATCTATACACAGATGATGTTACAGAGTCTTAGCTTTGTATGACAGCTAAGTTTCTCTCTCGGTTCAAAATGTTGAGATCCAGAAACAAGCAAGAGCAAGATAGCCAGCAACAAGTCAAACTGCAGATGAGCTTAATGCGGGTAGTGGTCTCCTGCTTTATGTTTTTTTTTTTTTTTAAATCTAAGATTTGCTTCTCCTAGAGGGGTTGCATACACCACGGCTTACGGGAGCCCTCTCCACCCCACATACACATGACAATAAACACATGCGTACATACAGATGTACGCCAACATACTTATGCATGTGCACACACATGCAACCATAATCACGTAGAGGCACAAAAATACGCACACACATACATATGCCTATACATACGTACACACACATATACATGTAAAATACACATGAAGGAACATTCCAAAAGTCATACATAGTAAGTGATCAGGGGCTGGACCGTTTTTGTCCCTTTTCTTTCCTGATCTTTTTCCTCCTTCCTTTTTTTTTTTTTTTAAATAAAAAGTTTGTTTTAGACTCACACATATGCAGTACATGATAATGATGATGATGATGATGTTGACAAATTCACACATAATTTTCCAAATAACTCAACGTACGAATCAACGAAAAACAACAATAAAAACCACTAATATATATATATATATATATATATATATATATATATATATATATATATATATATGTATATATATATATATACATACATATATCTGTACATATATACATAAATATGTACATATATACATAAATGCATGTCTCATGAATTGAATGACAGCCAAAAGAAATTCCCTTATAAAGTGTTTGTTTTTGTTCTTTTTTACATAGGCATCACCACTTATCAAAGCCAAGAGGCCACTCGAGGATAAGAGTTAAAGAGTGTACAATAGAAATTGGACAATCATTAGTAATGAAAATTCGGTATATTTGTTAACTTAAGTGGAACGGCTCATCAAAAACTTGTGTACGTTAGACTTGAAGACAACCATATTGTAGTCAGCTGGAAAGCAAGAAAACGGAAGACAATTCCATAGGCGTGCAGTTCTAAGAAAGAAACTTTGTTCATGGAATCTACGTTTACGTTTAGGCACAGATAAAGAGTGGGCGGAATTATTGATAGTGTTTTTGTGTGTTTCTTGTGAAAGTTTGTCATCTTCCTTTCTTTTGCGGGTGTCAAGAGATAGTATAGTAAGCAACCAATCCCTAGCCCTAAAAAAAAAAAAGAACTTTTCTTCAATCAAAATAGCAGTGAGTGCCTGTGCGAAACTGACTCCTCCTTACAAACACTTTTTGGCTAATCGATCTTTTTAATAATACCAATTTTTTCAGTGTTCATTGTGTGCGTGTCAAATTTTTGGGAGACACACACACATTTTGCCTTTTATATATTAGATGTTATCTTCATGGTCTCCTTCTGCTTCCTATATTCCTCTTTATCCATCACTTCCCGTTTCATTCACACCCTCCCCTTCTTTCCACCATCTAAAACATTCAATGTGCAAGTAAATAAGCAAGATATATATATATATATATATATATATATATATATATATATATATATATATATATATATATATATATATAGAATATTTGCGCTTTTTCCCAAGGAACTCTGCCTTTTGGATGATTTTGGACCATTTGGAATTTACCCATTGGATTGAAATTTTAAATTCGACCGTTTTGGATTTTACCATTTTTGGATTTTTACCCTTCACCGGACTGTCCATTCATATGAAATCTTTTTATCATTTTTCTTTTGCCTCCTGTTCCCCTTACCTCACCCTTTTTTTAACCAAGTAAGATCTGTGACTTACTTGTAGTTTCATTAAATACTTTTATATGCAAAATCCGATCCTGCATTTTGCTAATTCCTGCCCTCTGATGAGAAGGAGAGTATTTCTTTGAAACTCCGCAGATTAAGGACTATCCACTTATCTTGTGTTTCCTTTTTTTAAAATTAAATATGTTTTTAACTCTTTTTCAAGATGTCTTTTAACATGTTTTATTAATCATTTTTTCATATATATATACTAGCAGTGTTGCCCGGGTGTTTGGAGATGTATGCTAAGCAAAAAAAAAAAATGGTCGATTTTTTAAACTTTGACCCCTATTATGACCCCCTTAAAATTCATTGTTTTGGGCTCAAATCAAGTTATTAAGTTAGATCCATACCCAAAGAACCTATATTTAAAATTTCAAGTGTTTAGATCCAAAATTGTCGGAGGAGTTTGGTAGAGTTCTCAAAAGTCAAATCGTTGAACTTTGACCCCTTAACAGCCAAATTTCTGGCCGAAAAAACCATCACATCGATTTTTCCAAATCTCAATACCCTGTATATCAAATTTCTGTAGACTTAAAATTAACAGAGTTATTGCGAAGGAAAATGTACACACACACACACACATACACACACACACACACACACACACACACACACACACACACACACACACACACAGGCACGTTCACTTATATATATATATATATAAAGAGAGAGAGAGAGAGAGAGAGAGAGAGAGAGAGAGAAAGAGAAAAGAGAGAGAGTAGGAGGACTCTCTATAATTTCTATTTACTAAACCACCTCAATTGTTTAATAGAGTCTGAATTTCATTAATGAAAAAAATGAACAGTTTGTTTGATCGGCTAAAACAAACAGACAAAAGGAAAATTGCCCCCCTCCCCTATGATTCAGATGACGATGGCAGCTTGAAGTGATGATGCGTGTATGCAATTTATATATAGAAATTAATTCCTTATGAAAAATTAATTGTTATTCCCGTCACTCTCATTTATTCTGGTTGATTATTCAACTTTAGTAAAACCGCAGTTTAGTGGCCTGAATATAATGCGATGTAAAATTGTGTGTAAGCGATGAATATTGTTGTTATTTTATTGTTGTTATTTAATTATTAGTAAATGATGGACCGCTTTGAGTTAAAATCAAGTTAGTCTTGCGCTTGGAATCTTGAGAAAAACATGCTTGAAATGTGTATATATGCTGAAGCAATTGCTAGGAGGAAAAAAAAAAGCAAAAGAAAAACGATGGAGTTTTCAAACAGACTTAGCACTTTTTCCATAACGAGAATAAACTACCATCGTGAATTAAATAATGGGTTCCAAATCTCATCAATCAGACTCCAATGACGAATCACGGGACATGAAATATGAGTTTTTAAGGGCTTGTCTTTCTAGAAAAATAAGCAATGTCTTCTTTCAGACTCGATGGAGAGTTTTTTTTTTCTTGTCATAAAAGAAAATGTAACACACCGGATGTCGAACAAAAAACAAAATCTGCTAGTTGGAGAAAATGAAGATGTTTTATGTCCATACAAAAGAAAATGGCGACCAAGAATATTTTACCCGCTTCCAAACGCAAGGAGTTTAAACATGAAATCCATTTAAAGTAGAAAACCTCGGCTTCCTCAGAGGGCACTCTGGTAAGTTATAATAATAGAGATCGGATCCCTTTTGGTGAAGGAAAAACTTTTGACCGAACTAAACCATACCTCATACAGAACCAAGTGTCTGGTCCGTGTGCAAGTTATATACTTATGTTTATTCATGTGCAAATACTTCAGCATAGAAAACGACTCACAGATTGTAGTGGAATGGGGCCGTAAAAATTTGGACTAAACACTACAGGAAAAACTCTCCACAGTTTATATACCATATATGAAAGGTTTGTCGGAAAAAAATTCAAATAATATGACATCTATGCTTATGACACGACCATCTATGGCAACACATCAAAGGCCGTAAATGACAAAGTTCTCTCTAATTCTCTCTCCTCTGATCTTGAGCGCGTGGTACAATGGGGGAAGAGGTGGCTGGTTACTTTTAATGCATCCAAAACCAAGCTTCTATCTTTACATCATCAACGCTCTGATCCCCATCTGGCATCAATTGAATGGATGGCTCTTGTCTTGGAGAGGCTCCATGTTTTGACAAGCTTCTGGGCTTGACCTTTACTCCTGATCTGAAATGGAACACATACATCAAATCTGTTACCAGGGACGCTGGGAAAATATTGGGATCCTTCTACCGCTCCAGAAGATATCTCACTATTGATGCAATTCTCGATCTATATAAAAGCCAAGTATGTCCAAGGATGGAGTACTGCTGCCACATCTGGGCAGGAGCTGCTAAAAACAGCCTATCCTGCCTTGACAGGGTACAAAATAGACTTTGTGATTTAGTGGGGGATGCCCTTTTCTCTTCCCTGCAACCTCTCTCCCACAGAAGAGACGTCTTTGTTTTATCGTTATTTCCATGGCAGGTGCTCATCTGAGCTCCAATCCCTCGTCCCCTTTGCCAATCTTTCACGAGAAACACCCGTCTGGCTGAAACTACTGTCAATAATTTTCCCCACTCTTTATCTGTGCCTAAATCCAAACATAGATTCCATGAGCAAGGCTTCTTACTTAGAACTGCACGCCAGTGGAACTCTCTGCCGCTTGCCTGTTTCCCACATGACTACAACTTGGACGTCTTCAAGTCCAACATAAACAAACTCCTGACAAACCGCCCCCTTAAGTAAGACACTCTATCAAAACCCCCAATACTAATGATTACTACAATACTATCTCATTGATTACTGTACACGCAATAACCCTTATCCCTGAGTGGCCTTCGGGCCTTGATAAGTGGTGACCCCCATGTAAAAAAAAAAAATCCATATGACATCACGGCAGTATTCAGGAATGACTCAACGTTACATAGGTGACAGACAACGCTGGAGAAATATCGGATGTATTCCACACACAATTCGGGATCCGGGCAAAGCTAGATGTTAAATCTGATTGCTGAGTGAAGACATCAACTTTGCATTCCGATCAATGAGTTGGGATTATTTACTTCAACAGTGCTCAATACGTAGGTAGAGCTAGGTAGTAAGTTATAAAATATATATGGCAATTAAGCTATACAGAATATTCTGCGTTTCATCCATGCTAGGATGGATGAAACGCGGAATATTCTGTGTAGCTTAATTGCCATATATATTTTTGCGCATAAATTCATACTTAAAAAAAAAAGATGTAAAAAAAACGGGGGGAAAAACTGCGACATGTGCATGCGAGTATTATGTTTTTCTAAACAGTTCACGTCTTGTAAGCAAAAAAAAAAAAAAATACTCGAACTGGGATCGAAACCAAAACCTAAAGACAGTGAGTCAAGTACGATAACCATTAGACTAGCTTGAAACCTTCTTTAAAAAGCGTTTTGAAACCTACTCATTCTTAACATAAGTAATATGTCATGTGAATGAGTCGCACAGGCGCATTCGTGAAACAATTGACAAACAGATAAAAATCCGATAACCCACAAGTACCAATTTTTCAATTTTGACTTTTTAGCAATAATATCGTACGGCCATCGAAGACAACCTGGATTTTATTTTGTCTAAGAATCTGATTATGGTTGCTATTCATCCTGAAATTCCATACGATTTAATTTTAATGAAAAATATTCGTTGACATTGGATTTATAGACGATCGTGTTGTACCCCTCAGGGAAGCAGTTCCTTGTGTATGATAAGATTTGATTTCATGCCTAATCACACAAAAGTTTTTGTTTTTTATTTATTTTTTTTACAGTGGAGGGGTGAAATTTTGCTGCTAGATAGGTTGGTGTGAGGGGGGGGGTTATAAATGCAGGAAGTTCGTCGGAGCACATTAAAGCGTTAACAAACCTTTCGCACGTGTCTTTCCAACAAACGTACTTCTCAACCATTTCTGTCTATTTTTACAAGTTACTTATTTTTTCTTTTTTGCCAAGTTTTTTTGTTCGCTATATTTTTTAGTCAAAATTTAAAATCAGTTCTTTTGGAAACATGTACCCACAGAATTGACCGCTGTCTTCGTTATGGTCGGGTCAAATGTTCGAATGAACGTTGGACAAGAGAGGTCGCGATATCTGATATGAATTCAAACCCGGTTTATGTTGAGTCGAATTGTATTAATCATTGTTCGAGGTTCGTCGAGTCTTTTAAATAAAGAGAGGACGCTTTGTTATAGATAATGCTCCCCCTCCCCCCTCTCTCTCTATCCTTTACTTACAGTGTCTCTCTCTATCTTTTTTTTTACCTTTAATATTACTTTTTTGTCTCCCCTTCTCTCGCCCCCTTTCTCTCGGTATTTCTTCTCCCCCCCCTCTCTCTCTCTCTCTCTCTCTCTCTCTCTCTCTAGTTTCTCTAAATAAATTCAATAAAAGTTTATCAAATCTTGTAAATGGAGAGAGGGCGCTTCGTTATAGAAAATCGATATGATGTCATCATCCAATGTACTCAGCTCAACAAATGTACCCATCTCGGACACAATTTTATCATTGAGGTCGTTTATCAGGAATAATAAATGTCTATGGATTGACCCCTGAGGCGCACCTGCATTAATATCGTACGGCCGTCGAAAACAACTTGGATTTTATTTTGTCTAGAAAGAAACTGATTACGGTTGGTATTACACCTTCGTTCATACCAATTAAAGTCATCATCGCTGCCGGCAACGGAGGCATAAGAGCAAGTCGAAAGAATTTCTCTTGTAGGTAAAAATGGAAAACAAAAACAAAAACAGAAAAATAGGAAAAACTCTTCCGCGGGTGGCGGGTGTGTGTGTGTGTCTGATGACGACGTGAATAATACCAAATCCGAGGAAAAAGCAAAGATGAAAGATAAAAAAGATGAAACACTAAGTTTGGAGCCAGAAGCTTTTTGGTGTGGTGGTGGCGGTGGGGGTGATGATGGAGTTTACATAGGAGAGTAAAAAAAAAAAAAAAAAAAAAAAAGGGTGGAATATGAGTGTTATTACAGACACGTGCGTTTTCTGTGTTTCGAACAAGGAAAAATGAACATTTGGAATCTTGGTCTGAATCTTATTTCTAAATATTTCTTTCATGTCTGACAAAAAAACACTAGATATTTCCAGAAAGAAAAAATGAAAGTTGAAGTATATCAACCACACGCCATGTATCTATTTCTTTTTTTTTTTTTTAGATTTTGTTTTTTATTACATTTTCACCCCAAACAAGACACATTGCCACTTTGGTGTCGGGGGCTACTATCAGGGGCAACAACTACTGGGGTACTATGTAGGGATTTGGGCAGCAAGATGTCGGTTCACGTTGCACTTGAACTTCTGCACGTCAGTACAGTTGGGGAAGCAGTGATCTAGAATGGAATTCCAAAGTCTAGCGGTTCTGGAAAAGAAACTACTGGAGTAGAAAGATCTTTTACATCTAGGGATCTCTACAGTGTGGGGGTGGGACTTTTGCAGCCTGTCGGGTCTGTCGAGGGTGTTCACGTCGTGAGGGCACAAGTGCTTGCAGTTCGCCAGAACATTCACCATTAAAATACTTGTAGAACAGGCAGAGGGATGCAACGTTTCGTCGATGGGACAGAGGCTGAAGCTTAGATGCCAGTTCAGGGCCTATCAGATTTGCGACTCTCTTTTGAACCTTGTCAAGGAGCGAGAGACTAGTAGCCGATGCACCAGCCCAAATATGACAGCAATACTCCATATATGGGCGAATGGTGGCCTTATAGAGGTACAGGATACTTTCGGGTGTTAGTAGTTTTCTAGCACGGTAGAGACAGCTCACCTTCCTTGCAGCGGCCCTGGCAATGCTCTCGATGTAATTGTTCCAACTCATGTTTCCTATTTCAATATATTTCCTGTTTCATATTTCAATATATATATATATATATATATATATATATATATATATATATATATATATATATATATATATATATACTAGCATGGGTGTCCGGCATTGCCCTGATGTTTAGAGGTGAGTGTTGAGCAAAAAAAAAAAGTGGTACTAGGAAGGCAGGATCGAACCCGTACCCCGAAGGAGGAAAAGAATGTGAAAAAAAACGTGACGTCTTTGCTGTTACGACCACAGCCAAACCGGAAGTGACGTAGGTTTTAATTAAGGCTAGCCAATTAAAAAGAGGGGATGACTTTCGAAAATAGCGGCGAGAAAAGCGACCCCTCCCTATAGAAAAGTGGCCAGTTGAGGGTGAAGAAATTAATGTTTTTTGCCAAATTTTCGGTATTTGTCGTCTGAAGGGTCGAGCTTCAAAACGATACTGATCTTGTGAATATCCATAGCCTCTGTCTAAAGTTTTAGGCAGACATGCAAACATGCATACATATATTTATATATTTGTAGCTCAAACTTTCGACCCAAACCGATTAAAAAGCTTGCCCATCTCTGATTACCCTTTATGTTAAATTTCAAATGTTTACACCAGAAATTGTGTTTAGTGATTTGGTAGAGACCGCAGAGGTCAATTTTTTAAAAAACTTGACCCCTATTAAGACCCCTTAAAATTTATTGTTTTGGGCTCAAATCAAGTTATTAAGTTAGATCCATGTCCAAGGAACCTATATCTAAAATTTAAAGTGTTTAGACCCACAATTGGCGGAGGAGTTTGGTAGAGTTCTCAAAGGTCGAATTGTTGAACTTTGACCCATTAACAGCCAAATTTCTGGCCGAAAACCAATCACATCGATTTTTCCAAATCTCAATACCCTGTATATCAAATTTCGAGTTTGTAGACTAAAAATTGACAGAGTTATTGCGTAGGAAAATGCACACACACACACACACACACACACACACACACACACACACACACACACTTTCACTTTTATAGATATACTAGTGTGGGTTCCCGACGTTGCCCGGGTATTTGGAAGTGTATGTTGAGCAAAAAAAAAAAAAAGGTAAATTTTTTAACTTTGACCCCTATTATGACACCTTAACATTTACTGTTTTGGGCTCAAATCGAGTTATTATGTTAGATCCATCTCCAAGGAACATATATATAAAATTTCAAGTGTTTAGACCCAAAACTGCCGGAGGAGTTTGGTAGACTTCTCAAAGGTGAAATCGTTGAACTTTGCCCCCTTAATCGCCAAATTTCTGGCCTAAAACCGATCACACCGATTTTTCCAAATCTCAGTACCCTGTATATCAAATTTCGAGTGTGTAGACTTAAAATTGACAGAGTTATTGCTTAGGGAAATGTACACACACAGGCACACAGATATACACATGGACAGACACTTTCACTTTTATAGATATATATATAGATAGATAACTAAAAAATTTCGACCCAAACTGATGAAAAAGCTTGTCTTGTCTCTGAATACCTTTTATGTAAAATTTCAAATGTTTAGACCAGAAATTGTCTGAGTAATTTGGTAGAGACCGCAGAGGTCAATTTTTTTTTAACTTTGACCTCTATTATGACCCCCTTAAAATTTATTGTTTTGGGCTCAAATCAAGTTATTAAGTTTAATCGATGTCCAAGGAACCTATATCTAAAATTTCAAGTGTTTAGACCCAAGATTGTCGTAGGAGTTTTGTAGAGTTCTCAAAAGTCAAATCGTTGAACTTTGACCCCTTAACAGCCAATTTCCTGGCCGAAAACTGATCACAAAGATTTTCCCAAATCTCACTACCCTGTATATCAAATTTCGAGTCTTTAGACTGAAAATTGACAGAGTTATTGCGTAGGAAAATGTACACATGCAGACACACAGACAGATACACAGACATGTTCACTTTTATAGATAGATAGATAGATAGATAGATAGATTAAACAAAAATATATACGTATACATAAATATATATGGAAACAATTTTGTGTTTACTGTAAACTTTTTACGCAAATATTATGCAAGTATAAATCATGTAGAATATCTGCATGAATATAATTACACGTAATAGTTAACTAAAGATGATCACCACATAAGAAAAACGAAGAAACTAATAGGGAATTAATTAAAATGAATGTTTAAAAGAATATGAAAATTGGCTAGATCTTTTGCTAGTGAATGCAATTCTACAATTTATAGGGTTATAGGTAGATAGATAGATAGATAGATAGATATAGATGTTTTTTTTTTTATTTGGAAGTTAACACTTATGAAGGCATGAAACTCACTCGAGGATAAGGGTTAATGAATGTAAGGTCATTAATGATGTAAATTGGGTCGAATTTGATTATTTATGAGGACGACTGTATGGAGAATTGTTTTCATGTTTGGGTTGTTGAATCTGTTTTTTTTTTTTACACAGTGGTCACCACTTATCAAGGCCCGGAAGCCACTCAGGGATAAGGGTTATTGCAAGTACATTACGTTAGTGTGGAGATTTGATGAAGTGTTTACTTAAGGGGTCGGTTCATTAGGAATTTGTTAACGTTGGACTTGAACATATCCAAGTTGTAGTCAGGTGGGAAGCAGGCAGACGGAACAGAGTTCCAAAGGCGTGCAGTTCTAAGAAAGAATCTTTGTTCATGGAATCCACGTTTTGATTTAGGCACAGATAAAGAGTGGGGGAAATTTTTGACAGTGGATTCAGCTAGACGGGTGTTTTTCGTGAAAGATTGGTGAGGGGGGGGGCAGAGATTGGAGCTCAGACGAGCACCTGCCATGTTTCATTTGAAGGTTCTTGATAAATTGCATAAACGTATTTGTAATTTCATTGATCCACCCCTTCTTCTTCATTGCAACCTCTCTCTCACAAATGTGATGTTGCTAGTCTCAATCTGGGTTGGTATTACTGTACACATAGATTCGAAAAAGTTGTCAAAAAACAAATATATAACAAATAAATGTTATCAAAGGCAAGATAAGTTACTTTTCTACCAAACTGAATATATTTTTCCTGTTTTTATTCAATGTAACATGTTTATTCAGCTCAAAAAACATACAATGTTTACCGATGTATTCGAAAATTCAAGATGGCGTCTGATTCTCTCTTTAACACTGTAAGTTCAGGAAAAGATGTTATAAATAAAAAACCGGATAAAATACTGTTAAAAACTCGCTCAATATATGTTACCGTGACATAGCTTGACATATATTCGGCGGGTTTTTAATAGTATTTTGTATAGTTTTTTATTTATAACACCTTATCCCACACTTACCGTGTTAAAGAGAGAATCGGCCGCCATCTTGAATGTTCCAATACATCGGTAAACACTGTATGTTTTTCGAGCTGAATAAACATGTTACATTGAATAAAAACACGAAAAAAATATCCAGTTTGGCAGAAAAGTAACTTATCTTGCCTTTGATAATATTTATTTGTTATATATTTGTTTTTTGACAACTTTTTCGAATCTATGTGTACAGTAATACAAACCCCTCAATCTTCTCTGCAAATACTGTTATGCATGTGTTCTTCAGAATTGTCTGATCTGTTCCCTGCTTCCTTTGTTCCAGCTTGTTTGACTCATTGGTCTAGTAGTCTCCATCAATTCGCTGTTTTAATTTCTCGTTATAATACAGCCTCCTATTCCAGTAGCTTCTTTTCAAGAACTGCAACGTCACGGAACTCTCTTGCTGCTCACTGTTTTCCTTCTATTTATAGACTTGGCCTTTTCCAGACTAAGATCAATAGGCATCTCCTCTCTTTGCAATAATCATGTTGGGGTTTTGTTGGCTCCTTTACATCAAGTGGCTTCATGCCTTGTCTCGAGCGATATACATAAAAAAATAAAATAAATAAATAATAAAATTAAACGAATCGAGGAAAGAAAAAGCAGACGAAACGCAAGGAATTGTGGGATCGCACAGTCAAGCAATGGCGGACGATTGCGACGAAGATGTCATATTTGACGTAAGACATTTTTTTGTTATTTTTTCTTTCCAGGATGCATCTAGCTTCACATTTTGCATCCAAAAAGGCGACATTAGCCCCAATTGTTTCACATCGAACTCCAGAAAAACGCAGCTCTTTTCAATATTCTGACATAACCTGTTTTTACTCCGTGCACGCAGCAAGTGGTCATAAAGTGGGGGATTGTTTAATACTAGCGTGGTAATTATAAACTGATCCCTGACTTTCTGACCGTATGTTTTTAATAACGAATCTTGTTGCGGTATGTCGTTCTTTCTATCTCTTTTGGTTGAAATCGATTTGGATTTTGCGCGAAAAATTCTATTTTTTAAATATGCATGTTTTAATTAATTTATTAAATCAATAGGTGATTAAATAAGTAAAAGGTTGTTTTAAATTTCTATATATTTTCTAAATAAAAAAACGCAAGAAACAAGTGGTCTTTTTTTTTTTTTTTCCCTCAAACTAAACACGAATGAATTCGATTTTAGTCTTCCATATTTTGTTATTGTTTTGTTCCGTGTTGATGCATGTTTTTTTCAGTTAAGATTTATTTTTGCGATATTTTTTGTTTGGCTTTCGTTGAGAGTCGCACTTCTTTGTTTATAAAGCCATTCGGCGAAAATTACATCACAACTTTTAAGGTACGGATGACCAACACTGTATATAATGTATTTTTTTTTTTTTTTTTTTTTTTTTGCAAATATAAAAATAGAAGTTTTGGTTGGTGTGCACTTGCACTGGTTGTCCAATCTGCAATGGGTGTTTATTCCGAAAGCCGTTCTTAACATGGGGAGGTTGGGGGTGTTTATTCCGAAAGGAATTTTCTTATTTTCAACTTCCTCGTGTTAAGAACGGTTTTTGGAATAAATACCCTTTGCAGGTTGGACAACCAGTTCACATTGACCGAAGTTTTATTCAAACAATCTTTATTTATAATAAAAATAAGGAGTTTTTTTTTTTTTTTTTTGGTATTATTATACAAACACCGTGACAGGGTTAGGGTTTAGGGTTAGGTTTAGGTTTGGGGTTAGGGGTAGGGTTAATTCGCTGTCACGGTGTTTGTATAGTTTTACCTTTTTTTTTTTTTTTTACGATCTGCCCCAGCGTAGTATAAACACCTCCAACCTCCCTAAGTTAAGAACGGCTTTCAGAATAAACACCCTAAATGCGAAAGCCGTTCTTAACATGGCAGGTTGGGGTGTTTATTCCGAAAGCCATTCTTTAAACTTTTTTTTGCGAGATTTTGTTTAAAAAATATTTATGAACGGTGCGAATGCAGAGAGTGATCCGCGCTATTTTTAAAATCGTATTTCCACGTTTAATTAAAGTTTTACGATATGTTTTTTTTATTCAATTGTAAGGTTAAAGTACAGAATAGGTACAAAACACCCTCTCCATGTTAAGAATGGCTTTTTAAATAATAACGTTATTATTTTTGCACAGATCAATCAATAAGTGCACTGCCACTGCATGACAGTACCCTTAAAAAAAGGTTAAATTCGCGAAATTTGGTCTAAAAACGTCGAATGGTTTTAAAATGGGTGATCGATTTACTAGAACGTTGCATTAGAAACTGAGCACCACTACAAATATTTAAATATTGCTTTAAAGTTTTTATATAATCTGGTAGACTAGATTCGATAAAAATCCGCTAAAAACTTAAAAAAAAAAAAAAATACCGAGGTGGGTACTCGCTTTTCGCTTCCGTATTTGCGCAAAAAAAAAAAAAAAAAAAAAAAATTAAACATATTTTGGAACAAAAACAGTTAATAAATATTTTGGTAAATTTTTACGACTTGTCCCAGTATAGTATAAACACCCCAACCTCCCCATGTTAAGAATGGTTTTCGGAATACCCTCCCTCCCAATTTCGAAAGCCATTCTTAACATGGGGTAGTCGGGGTGTTTATACTACGCTGGGACAGGTCGTAAAAAAATACGAATATTTTTTTCTAACGGTTTTATTTTTATGTTTAATGTAAAAAAACAAAAACAACAAAAACAACAAAAAAACACACACATAAACCGAATTTCTGCCATTTTTGGTTTAATCACGAAATATCAAATTTGTCTGAGAATTATGGCGTGTTTTTTTTTTTTTTTTTTTTTTTTTTTTTAATCGGATTTGTGTTTTATTTGTTTTGTTTTACGATTTTTTTTTTTATTCTAAGACATTTTAATCACTTCATAGAAATTATTCTTTTCGGTATTTTTTTTTTTTTTTTAGATTAGGTCCACCTCCACCTCCACAATTTTCTTTTAAATGACAACTTATATGGGTTTTTGACTATGCTGAATACGAAAATCGAATTGGAATTTGGCAGAAATAAGTAGTTATCGAGATATAAAAAGTTGTATTATGCATTGTATTCTGTGACGGCCATCTTTTTTGTGCGCGCGCGCCATAAACAAATCTACTCCTCTATGACTGGCACAGAGCACGCGCGTAAAAAAGATGGCCGCCAAAGAATTCAATGCATAATACAACTTTTTATATCTCGATAATTAATTATTTCTGCAAAATTTTAATGTGATTTTCATATTCAGCATAGTCGAGAATCTAAAAGTTGTCATTTAAAAGAAAACTGTGGAGGTGGAGCTAATCTGAAAATTTACCTTATTTTCTTATTAAAAAATAAAACTATTTGACGATATTAAATTTTCGGTGGACAAAACAAGCCTTATTCCCCTTTTGTATTTTTATTTGCATTTTTTTTTTCTTCAATTCTTTTCAGTGGATCATTATCGAATAGACACTAGTCTACCAGATTATCAAAAAATGAAAAAGAGTCAATATTTAAATATTTGTAAGGGTGCTCAGTTTCTAATGCAACGTTCTAGTAAACCGATCACCCATTTTAGAACCACTTGACGTTCTTAAGCTAAATTTGGCGAATTTAGCCTTTTTAAAGCAGTTTAGCCCCCCCTTTTGTTTTGATTAGTTTAAAAAGAGAAATTAAAAAAATGGCTAAACTTATCTGTCACACAAAATCCATCTTTTTATACTACCACCTCGAACCCCGACAGCGATTAATTTTGCATTCGTATTATTTTTTGTATCAGAATGGTTTCAGGTTCAAGTACTAGTGCTTCTCTAAACAGGGCGCTTATTACTATGACTCTCAATACTTACCTGGCACTTTTGCTAGGAGCAAAGTGTAGTATCTGTTCCGGCAGATACTGCAGCTATGACTAGCTATGACTAGCAAAGACCAGATGTGGGGGCAACCCCACATGCCTGACCTTTAACCAGCTCCCATTTCCCACCTCTCGGGAGCTGGTCCCCTTTTTCCCTTCCCCCTCCCTTCACTCCTCACATTAAAAATTGGCCTTGTGCCTAATTTGCTCAGTGGGGGAGCAAATAAATACCATCTGTTCCGGCAGACGCTGCACTTTGTGACCATTGCCCTTGTGGCAATTGGTTATTGGTACATGTAGGGGCAACCCTATGTGTACCATCCCCTTCCCCTCCCTCCCCCTTCACCTCACATAAAAACCGACCTTGTGTCACATTTTGCTTACGTGGGGAAGCAAATAAATACCTACTATGACTCTCATCACCGTTATCACACTCCTTCCTGATTTCTTGTTTCATCGTTGTATGCCAAACTTTCTGACTCGCTCTCCGAAGATGCTATGTTGTCAAAATCTTCTGTCTGCAGGGTGGAATGATAAATTTGTCGCCCTAAAGAAAACATTACAGATTTATTTTCAAACTTTTATTGAAAAACTCGATTATGTAGTAGAACTTACATCTATTCAATGTAGCCGCCTTCAGCCTCAATATGGGTCTGAAATTGGGAGCATACCTTTTCCACAAGCACTGGCGAGAGCTTGGCGAATACTTGGTAGATGGCGGCGATCAGGCTGGCTTTGGTGTTGTGGGAGGTCATGTTGGTGATGTTCTCAGTGTATGACCAAACGAAGTCCAGCGTATGACCAAGTGAAGGGTACAGTGCCAAATCTTCAATCTCTCTCATTAAACAATGTACCGCTTTCAGATAAAACAGAAGGCTCCTATCACTTTTGGGATTTGTACACAACTGGCCAACTAGTAGATGGTCTGCCAAAAAAAAAAAAAAAAAAAAAAAAGGGAAAACCAGGTTTCATCAAATGGAAATGGAATCGTGTCATCTTTTCTAGGGCAACAATGTTATTGTTCCACTCTGTAGTGGGGGGGGACAGATTATTCACATGTCAGGGCATCCCATCCACCAGGACGAACTGTGGATTATCTCGTGCAATGACTCTCCAGTGCCTTCACCAACACAGTTTCCGACCTGGTAGGGACTGTGCTCAGGATCCGCTGATGGTGGCATAACATCAACTCTTCATCCAAATTTCGTAAATGTAAATGGTATTGGTTCGTGCAGCTGTCTTTTGGAGTCATGTTGTACCGGTAGACAGCCTATATGATATTTATTTATTTTCTTTTTTACATAGAAGTCACCACTTATCAAGGCCCGGAGGCCACTCGAGGATAAGGGTTATTGAGTGTACAGTAATCAATAGGATAATATCGTAGTAATCATTAGTAATAGAAATTTGGTAGATTGGATTACTTAAGAGGGCGGCTCATCAAGAATTTGTTTATGTTGGACTTGAAGACAACCAAGTTGTAGTCAGCTGGGAAGCAGGCAGACGGAACAGAGTTCCACAGGCGTGCAGTTCTAAGAAATAAGTTTTGTTCATGAAATCTACGTTATGACTTAGGCACAGTCAAAGAGTGGGAAAAATTATTGACGGTAGTTTTAGCTAGACGGGTGTTTTTCATGAAAGATTGGAGAGGGGGGACCAGAGATTGGAGCTAGGACGAGCACTTGCCATGGAAATAACAATAAAACAAAGACAGGCTTGCAACGTCTCTTCTGTGGGGAAAGAGGGTGCAGAAATATGCATCCTGGCCATAATTCCTTTCACAGTATGGTACCATCACTCTGCTATACCATTTCCAGCCAGGGCATATGCACAACAAAACCCACTTGTCTGCGAATGTCTTGAATTCCTTGCTGCGGAAGGCAGTGCCATTTTCTGTGAATACTCTTGCTGTGAGCCATGTTCACAAAAGTCACTTCCAGTTCACGAATCACACTTGCTAAGTCCTGCTGTGTTAATTGCCTTCACATTGAAAACCACAATGGATCACAGTCTGTAATAGTTCGGGAATGGTAAGCACCGTCCACGCTCATATAACCAACTTGACTGTTGCTTTCATCGTCACAGGGCAAATTCTTCTAGCAAAATAAGTGGTACATTAAACTATTTCATACATTCCAACCGAGAGTTCTTTTAAAGATTCTAACTGTCTCCGTAAGTGCAATTTTTCGAGTCTCTCTTGCACTTGGCTCACCAGGTATATTTGCCAGGTAGTTTTTAAAATTCTTTTTCATGAGTACTGTTGCTCTTATATTTACTAGACGGATGGAAATCTTAAGCGTCCAGTTTCTTTTTATGTCGTAAAACCTTGGTAAGTCCAAGTGGGATCCTTAGATCTTGTTGAATCCAGGGCTCATGTAGCTTGGCGGTATTTTGGTTGCATTTCAAGAGAGAAATTTTGTGGTCAGCCAAGCAACATGAATGAGTAGATCGCAGTGCCATTTCGTGGCCTAAAAAAAAGAGGAAGAAGGTGGCAAGGGTCATCTTTCATTTCCACTGGTAATCAGCTCGGTTCATATGAGAGATGGGCCCTGATTGGATAAAAATGCTTGAACCAATGAGAGCTCAGCTTAAAAGTCAAACACATATTCAAAATATCATTGACGGTGGCTTGTCAGCACTGATACTGTTGGTTGTCGCTTGTAGTTGCTACAGGAATTCTCAGAATATTCATTGCGGCATAGAATTAAGATAATTACTTTTTAGTATGAATGAATATTGCCCACAAAATCTTTTCGCAATAAAACTTATTGTTTTAAGTGATGAACATTATTTTTCTTGTAAGTTATTAATTACTTAATTATTTAATTGACATTAATGCTGTTGATTCCACCCTCTATTCTGCTTATTTTTTGTTGCTCTCTGATTGAGAAGTTGACCTGAGTTCAATCATGAATTGGGTGTAAAATGGCTTGTTTTGTTTAATCCTGTTAAAACTCAGTTATTGTCTTTCAATCGTAGGTGTGTACCTTTTTTTCTTGAGATTCTCATCGATGGCTCTGCTGTCCTGGCTTTTTTCATCAAATCTTCCTTGGAGTTCAAGCATTAAATCCATTGCTCTTTCTGCTTTTTGTAAGATCAGATCTCTTTATCACTGTAAACATTTTCTTGCACCTAAAACTATATTATAGTCATGGCAAATTTTTTAGGCAACAAAATGCATTAGAATTTTAAAATCATGCGATCGCTAAACATTTTTCAATTTAAAAAAAAAATGTCGAAAGTGTTCTTTCATTTCAATATTTATTTAATCAGAAAACCGATCTCCTCTTATTTTTCTGAAACTTTTACCCCCCCCTCTCCTCCCCAATTTTTATTGGGGAGTTGGGGGGGGGAGGTAAAGTTTATTTTGGTTTTGGTTCAAGTTATTTCAATTTGGTTAGTCAAAATCAAATGATTCCTACTGAAAATGTATTGAAAATCTTGTTGAACGTTGGAAAAAAGTTGTAAACACGAATGGAGATAACATCAATGATTAAATAGTTGTTAGTTCTTATTGTACTTTTAAATAAATGTAGATTTAAAAAACGGCAAGAACTTAGTTGCCAACGTAATGGAATACATTCTTATTGCGCTGTCTTCTTACATTATGTATATTCTACCCAAGTTCCGCCATAACTGATCTTGTGGTCTCACTATGTGCCCAACACTTAACCCTTATATTCTAGAGTTTCCTTCACGCCTTTATAAATGTAAAGTAAAAAATAAAAAACTAAAAAATAAAAACGCGCCTATTGAATGTATTTTGAACTTTTTTTTTTCTTTTTTGTGGGGTTGTAGTTTTATTTTTTTCGTTCTTTTGTTTGTTGAATGATGCTTCTGGGAATTTACTAGATTGAATAATATTTGGACAATTCCTTTCGCGATGGAACCAGAATTATTCATTGTTTTCCTATAAATGTTATTGATCAAAGTTGTAAACCCGAATGGAGAATACATCATTAATTAAATAGTTGTTAGTTCTTATTTTAATTGAAAAAAAATATACATTTAAAAAACGGCAACAACTTAGTTGCCAACCTAAAAGTAGCTGGTGGATCATTTTGACCTGGTCGTTTCAATTGGTTGGTGCAAAAATAATGTCATTTTTTGACGTTCAACTTCAAAAGATCATAACTCCTTTCATAATAAACTTTATTAATCGAAATAAGAACCATTAGAATCGACACATTTTTGCCAACGAGAAACAAGTTTATTTATTCCATTAGCATAAAAAAATCCGGAGTTTTGAAAGCCATGAAGTCATTCGGCATCATCTTGGCTTTTGAAACCTTTTTCGAGCTGGAAGTTGTCGAGATGCTCGAAAAAGTGATAATCAGTGGGCGAGAGGTCCAGTGAATATGGCGGATGAGGCAGAGTCTCATAGCCCAATTCGTTCAGCTTCTGCAGGGTCAGTTGAGCAACATCCGGGTGAGCGTTGTCATGGAGAAGAATTGGTCCCTTCATATTGATCATTCTCGGGCACATATGTTGGAGCTTCTGGTGCATTTCGTCAATTTGTCAGCAGTGCTTCTCTGCCGTAATTGTTCCGCTCGGATTCAAGAAGCTGTGATGGATGAAACTGGCCGCAGACCACCAAACAGTCACCATAACCTCTTTTTTTTTTTTTTTTTTTTTTTTTTTTTGTGCAATTTTGGCTTTGGGAAGTATTGTGGAGCTTCTCTGGCATCCAACCATTGTGCTGAGCGTCGCCAGTTGTCGTTGAGGATCACACGTCACAATCCGCTCGAGAAATGGGTCGTTTTTGTTGCACAGAAAGAGCATAGAAGACAGCTCAAAACGACAATTTTTTTTTATTGTTCAATTCATGTGGCACCCAGTTATCCAACTTTTTTGACTTTCTATTTGCTTAAAATGGTGAATGCCTGTTGAGTGATCGACCAAGTTCAAGAGCAACTTCTCGTGTAGTTTTGCGTGGATCGGCTTCAATTAAGGCTTTCAAATGTTCGTTATCAACTGTAGTTGGCTGGCTGACCGTCTTCAACTTTGAGGTTCTCGTCACCATTGCAAAATTTCTTGAACCACCATTGTGCCACACGTTCGTTAGTGGTTCCTGGGTCAAACGCATCATATCATAAGCTGTCTCTGCAGCTTTTCGGCCTAATTTGAACTGAAACATGAAAATCATGCGGCTTTGAACTTTGTCCATGTTGTTGAAAAGCCTGCAAAAAAATAAATGAATAGATTGAGAACGGTAACGAATAACACGGTTTGATAGAGCGAAAAACGCGCTTCAAAATAATATATAAGATGGCTATACGAATATCAATGAATTAATTCAGAAATCATATATAAAAGTAACATGTGAGAAAATGATATTGTTTTTGCACCAACATAATAGTAAGCGCTGCTGCTGAAAAAATGTGAGCTTTAAACAAATTCACATATTATTAATATATATGTGCGTGTGTGTGTGTGTGTGTAGAACACGTTTAAATAAATAGGATCATAAAGTAGGTTCAGACGTTTCTCTGTGATTTGATTAGCTTTACATTTTCGTCTGTTAGTGAAGCTCTGCCCTTTTCTATTGTCTGCTTCATTTTGTTCAGCTTTTTCTAGTGGTTTTTATTAATCTGCTGTTTTGATATCATATAATACAATTCTTTTTGATATTTTATTATAATACAATATTTCTTGATATTGCTTATTGCCTCTTTCCCTCAATATGATCTGATTGAGAAGTTGAGCTGAGTTCAGTCCTGGATTAGTATTGAAATGATTTGTTTCATTTGATCCTGTTAAGACTCAACTATTGTCTTTTAATCGTATATCCCTCTTCTGTCTGAAATTCTTGTGGATGACTCTGCTCTTGAGGAAAAATCTTTCTTGGAGTTCATATACTAGATCTATTGTTCGTTCGGCTTCTCGTAAAATCGATACCAACACTTTCTGAGACTACTCTATCTCTTCAAATCTACTAAACTATTGAGTGTTGTTGTATTTTGGCTGGTGAATTTCTCTCGTTCGAGGATTCTTGATAAATTGCAGAAATAAACCATTTCTTCTTCACTGCAACCTTTCTCACACAGATTTGATGTTGTTAGTCTCAGTCTTTTTTTAATGGCATGTTTTTTTCACACGTTTTATCATAGAATCTTTCATAAATAATTAAATTTTTTCATAAATAATTAAATTTTTTCATAAATAATTAAATTTTTTCATAAATAATGAATTTTTTTTATAAATAATGAATTTTTTTCATAAATAATGAATTTTTTCATAAATAATGAAATTTTTTTCATAAATAATGAAATTTTTTCATAAATAATGAATTTTTTCATAAATAATGAATTTTTTCATATTAATGAATTTTTTTCATAAATAATGAAATTTTTTCATAAATAATGAAAGTTTTTTTATTAACACTTCTTGTGTTATCAAAAAAATTTATTTTAGACATTTGTATAAGAAAAGTTTCTGAAAATGAATAAAAGGAATTTTGCCATGAATGATGGATGAAATTTTTTTATTAACACTTGTGATATCAAAAAAAAAAAAAAAGTTTTTGTTTCGTAATTCAATTGAAAGTAGCTACTTTGTTTTATGATATAATTATTTATGACAAAATTATGTGATAAAATTTGTGAAAATTTTAAATTATTTTGATATGAATATATTCTAAATATTAACAAAATATAGTACTGGTAGCGGTTTTAGTTCCATGCCGAACACCATAAAAAAAACTGAGTTCTCCCTCTCCCTACGCATGCGCAAAGAACATGTTTTAGTTGCCATAGTAACTAAACGATCATGAATTTTTATCGACTTTTTTTATAAGTTTTACTGTTTATGAATATTGAAATAAATGAAATTATTACACATTTATTAGTAATATTTTTATCGACTTTTTTTTATAAGTTTTACTGTTTATGAATATTGAAATAAATGAAATTACTACACATTTATTAGTAATATTTTTATCGACTTTTTTTTATAAGTTTTACTGTTTATGAATATTGAAATAAATGAAATTACTACACATTTATTAGTAATAATTTTTTTTTATATTTACATTTTCTGGTATTTAATGACTGTCATCTGTCGCTGACATACAATGCAGTTCATTTTTGAAGCAAGTATCTTCCGTTCCTTAAGGAACTGATACGCGGATTCAAAATCCTTGGTCCATTCAGTTAGTTCTGTAAACATTTTGGAAAATAGCCGGAATATTTGTTTCATTATTGTTGTAATGAAAAAAAAAAGTTTCATTCAACACACAAAACTAAAAACACATAGTAATGATAAATGATTTATTTTATTCATTGAAATTGTCTAAATTTTAAATGAAAAAAGTTAAAAAATTTTAAAAATGCTATGTAAAAAAAATAGAAAAAGTCGATAAAAGTGAATGAATGGTGCGAAACATTGTTTAAATAAACCAACGTAAGTAAATTTATTATTCTATCACCATTTCTATCCGAGTAAAACGTCGCCATTAAAAAAGAAAATGCTATTAAAAAAAAAAAAGTCGATAAAAATATTACTAATAAATGTGTAGTAATTTCATTTATTTCAATATTCATAAACAGTAAAACTTATAAAAAAAAGTCGATAAAAATTCATGATCGCTTAGTTACTATGCCAACTAAAACATGTTCTTTGCGTAGGGAGAGGGAGAACTCAGTTTTTTTTTTTTATGGTGTTCGGCATGGAACTAAAACCGCTACCAGTACCCAAAATATTTATAGAAATATAAAAAAAATGTAAAAATAAAAGTTCATTTTTTACATTTTTTTCATGATAAAACAAGAAGTGGTTCCACATAGTTTCGTATTTCGTTTCATGCTTAGTGACTTACGTTCCATATTTAGGTAAACAAATTCCACTTCCAGCGTCTTAACTTTGTGTACTGAATTTTTGGTCTTCACTGAATGTAGACCAAAGTCCGTTGGGAATGTGCGTGTATGCACATCTCCGCTTTTATTGGTGTCGCCCCAGTGCAATATCCAACATAAAATGCAGAGTGGAAGTTCTTGTTGAGCCATTGACTTAAAAATCACATTATGTTGCGTTGCAAGGGGGGGGGTCAGAACGGATGATATGTACTATAACGGGGTGCACAGAGATGACGAGACCCAATTACTTGATGAGTCCACATCTATAATAGACGCGATAGACAGTCGAGTTGAGATATAGAAGTGTAGTGGCAATTCTTTAAACAGGAGGGGGTGCATTATTGAAGAGGGGGATACAATCAACCTTAGGAAGGATTTACATACAATGTTCATTTTACAAGACGTCGAAGAAAAAAGTTTTGGTTTCGTAATTCAACTGAAAATAACTTTGTTTTATGATAAAATTATTTACAACAGAATTATGTGATAAAATTTGTGAACATTTTAAATTATTTCCAATCAATGCCGAATCTGGTGATTTTGAAGACCGATTTTTTAATATAGTGTATTTGTTTTTTTTAAGTCGTATTCTATTTAACCCATAGTTGGGACCCTAACAGGTACTACCACTCCGGGTCAGAGTGGACCTGGGACCAATGGCAATTAAAGGGTGGCCCCACACTCCCTAAGACCTACAAGCTGGGGCCTCACCATCGGATATAGTTTAAGGTCATATCCAGGACCATGAGACATTTGAGTAAAATGAAAGCGGCTGTGATGAGGGTCATTGATACGCTCGCACAAGAGGATTTCTGTGGGGCCTTCCAGAAGTTTGAAGGGTGCAACAAATGCATTGCAGCCGGAGGAGATTACTTTGAAGGGAACTTTTTAAGGCAACTCGTATTTTGCTTTCTTACGACAGTGTTGTTACGTGTTTTTACAATTTAAATTGTCTCTGATGTCTGATAACCATCAACTAACGTAATTCGCAAATCGTAGAAGATTGAACTTAAAACCGAATTTTACTCAGTACTTTGTTTGGTGTAGAGGCTATCTTTATGAGACAAGTGAGGAGGTGACAGGGGATGTGACGAGGGTCCTTGACACGTTTACACAAGAGGACTTGCATAGGCCTTCCCATAAACTGTTATTTGATAACCTTCACCTAACGTAATTCGCAAGTTGTAGAAGTAAAATGAAAGAGGCTGTGATGAGGGTCATTGATACGCTCGCACAAGAGCACTTCCGTGGGGCCTTCCAGAAGTTGGAACGGTGCAACAAATGCATTGCAGCCAAAGAAGATTACTTTGAAGGAAACTAGAGTTTCATGCGTGTACTATATTAATAAGTGCTCATATGAAAAAAGCCTAAAAAATTTTAAGGCACCTCGTATTTAGCATTAAACTTGCTTTCTTACGCCAGTGTTGTTACGTGTTTTTACAATTTAAATTGTCTCTGATGTCTGATAACCATCAACTAACGTAATTCGCAAATTGTAGAAGATTGAACTTAAAACGGAATTTTACTCAGTACTTTGTCTGCCACGCCATTGGTCCTTCTGGACAATTCTGCTCTGAATGTGAGAGCTTTAAACCTATTTTTATTTTTAGATGTGCAATTTTAAAAAAGGATTCCAGCAGAGTGCTCCATTATAAAGAAGAAATTCCAAAAATAAGAGCGTATTATTTATATTTTTATTTCCAGAAAGTTTAGATGGGATATGTCATTAGTACCGTCGGTTTCAAACCTGATAATAGGGGACCGGTTTTGACACCCATATCAAGCTCTCTTTGAATTTTATTATTTGAAATTTAAGGTGGTTTAAAAAAACGAGATTTGCACGAGATCTTGTAATGCATGTGTATGTTTCCAATTCAGTTATTAAACAGATGAGTATCGGCTGAAGAGAGCTTGATATGGGTATAAAAAGCGGTCCCCTATTATCAGGTTTGAAACCGATGGTACCAATGACTTATCTAAACTTTCTGAAAATAAAAATCGTTAGAATTCAAAAGATTGGACAGTTAAAGGCGCGTTTCTCATTTTTATTTACTGTTTAATTTTTAATTTTTCGTTTATATGTGTATATGTACTGTGTGCATGTGTGTACTTATGTGTATATATTTAAGACTGACGTGGCACCTTCTCATTGGCTATAGCTCCTTCTCCTCCTCCTCGTCCTCTACCTTCCTTCCTTTTTCATTCCCCTTTTCCCCGTGCATGCTCATACTTTCACTACACCGATGAAGACTGAAGGATCGGTCGAAAATTATGTACCTGTTAAAAAAGTTTTTTAATAATTTTTTTTCATAATATTATTTTGTATTCCTGCGCGTCACCAATTGAAAACGAATAAAGAAAAGTTATAAGCTTTTATCCTTTTCGTATTCTTTTTTATACATTTCCATTCATATATATATATATATATATATATTTACTATAGATATATATAAAAAATGGATGTAGATTAAGGAAAGCGTTTCGTTTGAAACTCTGTTCTGATTTTAGAGTCTGAAAAAAGTCTGAATAACCCAAATAATAGAAATTATCGATCCTCATCTAAAATATTCAGAAATATCAAATCGTTACGGACCTGCATTAATACATTAACAGACATTATCGACAACCTGTTCAGCTTTTTATTAATTTGATTAATTTAAATAGCATTTTTAAAAATTTTTAACTTTTTTCATTTAAAATTTAGACAATTTCAATGAATAAAATAAATCATTTATCATTACTATGTGTTTTTAGTTTTGTGTGTTGAATGAAACTTTTTTTTTTCATTACAACAATAATGAAACAAATATTCCGGCTATTTTCCAAAATGTTTACAGAACTAACTGAATGGACCAAGGATTTTGAATCCGCATATCAGTTCCTTAAGGAACGGAAGATACTTGCTTCAAAAATGAACTGCATTGTATGTCAGCGAGAGATGACAGTCATTCAATACCAGAAAATGTAAATATAAAAAAAAAATTATTACTAATAAATGTGTAGTAATTTCATTTATTTCAATATTCATAAACAGTAAAACTTATAAAAAAAAGTCGTTAAAGACGTGTTTCTCATTTTTATTTACTGTTTAATTTTTAATTTTTCGTTTATATGTGTATATGTACTGTGTGCATGTGTGTATTTATGTGTATATATTTAAACTGACGTGGCACCTTCTCATTGGCTATAGCTCCTTCTCCTTGTCCTCTACCTTCCTTCCTTTTTCATTCCCCTTTTCCCCGTGCATGCTCATACTTTCACTACACCGATGAAAACGAATAAAGAAAAGTTATAAGCTTTTATACTTTTCGTATTCTTTTTTATACATTTCCATTCATATATATATATATATTTACTATAGATATATATATAAAATGGATGTAGATTAAGGAAAACGTTTCGTTTGAAATTCTGTTCTGATTTTAGAGTCTGAAAGAAGTCTGAATAACCCAAATAATAGAAATTATCGATCCTCATCTAAAATATTCAGAAATATCAAATCGTTACGGACCTGCATTAATACATTAACAGACATTATCGACAACCTGTTCAGCTTTTTATTAATTTGATTGATTATTATGAGCATAATCAATAACAACACGTTGTTAATTATTAATTTTCAATTTTTTGAAAGTATGGAATCTGGCCAGTAATACTTGAGGATATGCATTGCATGGAGAGAAATGATGATCAGCGTCATTGGTTTGATGTCTATTTTACATTCAAATACGTCCTAGGATGCATCTGAGCAGGAGCTGCTGGGCGTACCTTATCCAGCCTTGACAGAGTTCAAAACTTGGTAGGTGGTGCACTACCCTGCAACCTCTTTTCCACAGAAGAGACGTTATGAGCTAAGTCATTCTCGGTTGAATAATTTTCACACTGTCTCAGAATTGATGCTTATTTCGGGGTCGTTTGTGTTGAATGCATCAGTAAGACAAATGTTGCAGTATGTTTATTATACTTAAAAGATGTGTTTAATGCTATTGCAAATTGTGATTATAAATTGTGATTGTCGATGGACAAGATATCTATTTATATAAGATGCTAAAAGAAATAAATGAATGCCGAATCAATTTACAATTGTATCGAAACCATTTTTATTTTTAAAAGTATTTTCTAATATTTTGAAATAAGAAAATTTCACAATACATTAAAAAAAAAGTTGTGACATCATGCCAAATTTATAATTATTTTTTATGGTAATGTTTCAAGCTCTACTTAAAGGAAATTCAGTAGGTAGAACTTCAAATTGAAGATGGCAATATTTCGGTTTGGATTTCTGCTCGTGCCATCTGTCTTATTTGTTGGGAATTTATTATTTAATGCAATATTTTTTATTTCAAAAACTAATTTAGATTTCTGATTATGGTAATGTTTTAAGTTCTGTTAACGTTTTGTATTTTGACAGTCTTTCTCACCTGCCGAATCCAATTAAAAAAAAAAAAAATTTTTGCTTCAAGATTTTTTTTACATCTTCAAATATTTATTCTTGGAGTTTGGTTTGGTTGTTTTGTAGAAGAAAATTGATTCTGTGTTTGACTTTGCAGAACATGATTGAGTTTTGCTAAGGGAAAGGAAAAAAAAAACAATAACATCAATATTTGGTGCATTTTTGCTCAGGAAGTCATTATCTTCGTACAGTCTGATCTGATAACACCAGATGTTTTATTATTAAAATTCTAATTATATTATATTAGACTAGCGGGGGGTACCCGGCGTTGCCCGGGTGTTTGGAGGTGTTTATGCTCTGGCGGGGGTGGGGGTGGGGGTGTTAATCAAAACATAAGAATAAATGAAGTAAAAAAAACTAACGTAAGGCAAACGAACGATGTTAAATGTAAAAATTGGGAAAACAAAAAAAGAAAACAGGAAAAAGAAACGTTAAAACTTCTTTAAAAAATCTGAAAAATAAAAACCAAAATAAAAACACTGGTTTAAATAACCAGCGAGGGGTTACCTGTCGTTGCCCGGGTGTTTTTGGGTGTGTGTGGTCGGCTGGGGGTGGGGGGTGTTAATGAAAACCTAAGAATAAGCGAAGTAAAAAAAAAACAGAAAAACGAACATTAAAAAATTTGAAAAAAATGTGAAAAATGGCTTAAAATAACCCCTGCTTCAATATTAAAACTTAAAAAATCGGAAAAAAAAGACATCTCACACCACGATTCGAACCCAAAACCTTTAGATAATGAGGCCGCACTCTAAGCAACTGAGCTAAGATGACGCCCACAAAATTGTGTCGCTTTTTCAAATATTTAAAGTAAATCAGATTATGATGTCATATGACGCATGCGTAGAACCGAACTCATCATGAGAGGACGTTTTTTTTCTGACTCCCCCCCTATAGAAAACTGCTGATTTCAGGGTAAAGAAATTAACGTTTTTTGGCCAATTTTTCGATATTTGTCGGGCGAAGGTTGGAAGTTTAAAATGATACCGATCTGGCGAAAATCCGTGACCCGTGTGGAAAGTTTTTACAAGACATACAAACACACATACATACAAACAAACGTACATACATACATTTTCGCTTTTCTATATATAAATTGAAAGAAGTTTTGTATTTTAATGACATTTTTCCTCCGTTTCTGTTATCACTTTCAAGATGTTGAAAAAGATTCAGTTTCTTTCATATTAATATGGTAGTACTTTTTAACAGTTAAACAGCTATGTCTGTCACACGAAAGAAGACACTCTGCCTACAACGTTAGTTAGTTCACTTATTACTTGCTACAACGTAGGATAAACATGTGTTACTGTTGGCTGGACGCCATATTAAATATCCACTCAAGACAAGGGTCATAACATAATATATAGAAAAAAGCCACTAAGTTCGATAACTCCAACTTTAACAAATATGTCTATTTTATATAAGACTAGTAGGGGTGCTCGGCATTGCGGGGAAACAGCATTAGTAGACAGCCAGGCTTGAACCTGTGACGCGAACGCGTGAAAGAGAAGCTGAGATCTTACCGCCACGCTATGAGACGAGAGGAAGTGAAAAGAGTTCAGATTTAACGATTAAAAAGTTGACTTGCAGAAACGAGTTCACGCAGACGCAGGAATGAACATCTGGCTTGAGGCCAGTCAAGCTTCTCGCCGTATTTGTTTCCCCCACATATTGGGGAAAACCAGCTCTCTCAAAAAGGGGGAGCTCTCAAATGAATAGCAATTGTCTGATATGAAGGGTTTTCCTCACATTAATCAAAGCTTATTGCTTTCAAGACATTCCTGCTTCGATTACTTGTCGGTCTTTTTCGTATAAATAAAGCGAAACTCACTGATGCAAAGGCATCAGCGGCCTTTCGTGCCAGGACGTCTTGGAGGCAATTAGCTTTGATCAAATGTGGAGAAAACTCTTCATATCAGACAATTGTTATTCATTTGAGAGTTCTCCCCTTTTTGAGGGAGCTGTTTTTCCCAACATTGTGGGGAAACAAATAAATGAAACGGCGGAAAGCTGAACTGGCCTTCAGCCAATCTTCATTTCTGCACCTGCGTAATCACTTCTTGATTGACACCGCTTAATTTGAACGCTTTTCACTTCCTATGGCTTTGTAGCGTAGCGATAAGATGCCGCATCACCTTTCACTTTCTTTTCCGCCTTTGGTTTCATCACGAGTTTGAGCCTGACTGACTACTAATACCTTTTTTTTTTCTTTTTCACCTTCAAACACCCGGGCAACGCCAGGTATCCCCGCTAGTATATATATATATATATATATATATATTTAAAAGAGTGTAGCCATCAACAATTGTGGGTTTTTTTTAAAGGTTTTCATCATATTTTTATTTTAAAATATTTTAAAATATATATATATATATATATTAGCAGGGATGCCCGGCATTGCCCAGTCATAAAATACGCTTACATATGATATTTGAATTCACACAGATTTCGTATTTGTTAAAGTCAGTTATTTCATATTATATTGTACCCAATATATACTCATCATTTCAAAAGTCAAAAAAAATTATTTGAGTGCCATCAGCTAGAATCGAAACCGAAATCAATACATAACAAAACATAGCTTCATAATTGAAACCATGTCTACAAGTCAAGCAAAGACTGGAGACTTCAGTCTTTGCTTAACTTGTAGACATGGTTAACATCAATATTTGTTGCATTTTTGCTCAGGAAGTCCGGGTTTGTATTACTGTACACATAGATTCGAAAAAGTTGTCAAAAAACAAATATATAACAAATAAATGTTATCAAAGGCAAGATAAGTTACTTTTCTACCTAACTGGATATATTTTTTGTGTTTTTATTCAATGTAACATGTTTATTCAGCTCGAAAAACATGCAGTGTTTACCGATGTATTGGAAAATTCAAAATGGCGCCCAACACTCTCTTTAACATGGTAAGTTTGGGAAAAGGTGTTATAAATAATAAACTAGACAAAATACTATTAAAAAAACACCGAATATATGTCAACTTATGTCACGGTAACATATAATGAGCGAATTTCTAACAGTATTTTATCTAGTTTATTATTTATAACATCTTTTCCTGAACTTACCATGTTAAAGAGAGTGTCGGCCGCCATTTTGAATTTTCCAATACATCGGTAAACACTGTATGGTTTTCGAGCTGAATAAACATGTTACATTGAATAAAAACACGAAAAATATATCCAGTTAGGTAGAAAAGTAACTTATCTTGCCTTTGATAACATTTATTTGTTATATATTTGTTTTTTGACAACTTTTTCGAATCTATGTGTACAGTAATACAAACCCGGAAGCCCATATCTCCAGACAGCCTGATCTGCTGACACCAGATATTTTATTAAAATTTTACTCTATTATTTTCTGTAAAATTTGGTGTGTGCTAGTATTTTTCGGTGATAAATTCACAAAGTTTTCCATGTATTTTATTTGTTTCTTTGAACTTCTAAAATAATTTCCGATGCTATTGATAATGCTTATCCTTTTATTTATTTCTTATTTTTTTTTTTTTTTTTTTTTTACAAGGGTGTCACCACTTATCAAGGCCCAGAGGCCACTCGAGGATAAGGGTTAATAGGTATACATTAGTCATTGTGATTTTAGCATAGTAAACAGTGGGAATTTTGTAACTTGGATTACTTAGGGGGACGATTCAATTAGAACTTGTTCACATTGGACTTTTTCTTTTTTTTTTTTTTTTTTTTCATGGGTATCAACTCATTATCAAGGCCAAGAGGCCACTCAAGGATAAGGGTTAAAGAGTGTACAGTAGAAATTGGACAATATAATAATCATTAGTAATGAAAATTTGTTCTTTGAAACCTGACGAACAAAATGCCTATTTATATAAGATTGAAAGAAGTTTTGTATTTTAATGACATTTCTCCTCCGTTTCTTCTTTTTTTTTTTTTTTTTTTTTTTTTTACATGGAGTTCACCACTTATCAAGGCCCAATGGCCACTCAGGGATAAGGGTTATTGTGTGTACAGTAATCAAAGGGATAGTGTAGCAATAGTATTGGAGAATTGGTAAGGTGTCATTACTTAGGGGGGGGCGGTTCGTCAGGAATTTGTTTGTGTTGGACTTGAAGACATCCAGGTTGAAGTCGGGAGGGAAACAGGCAAGCGGAACAGAGTTTCACAGGCGTGCAGTTCTAAGAAAGAAGCTTTGTTCATGGTTTCTGTTCTCACTTTCAAGATGTTGAAAAAGATTGAGTTTCTTTCCTCATTCTTCAAAAAGAAAAAAAAAATGGCTAAAATGAAACCTTGTGTGTTTTTTTTTTTACTCTGACAATCCTAGTATTGTGCTTACTCAATAGATTTGTACAAAAAAAACAAAAACAAAAAAAACTGGTCATTTGCTGAAACAGTAATTACAGTTTAAAAGAACTGCTAAAAAAAAAGTCAAATACTGGAATGTGATTATCACGTGATCGACATTTGATAGTCAGAATGCTAGCATATCCAAGAAATAAAATTGTCAAACAGATTAAAAATTAGATCTAAACAGCATTTAGACTGACGAATCACTCTTTAATTCTGACTAGCCAACACAAGCAGAAAGACCCAGCAAATAAAATCAACAGTTCTTTGATAAGACGGGGGAACATTCGAAACTTTTTCATGTTAAACTCTAATTCAAGTCGTTATAAAAAATAATATTATAAAATCAACAATAGTGCAATGTAGACTAGAATGTATTGTAAACTAATTACTGTGGGAGGCATTATTTATTTGCTATGAGATACAAAAATAGAAGTATTTATAACTGTAGGGGGCGCCCGGCCTTGCCTGGTCATAAAATAAGAAAACAATACTGATATCGGCTTTCTTTGCAGAATCGAACAAAGTTGAAATGCTGAATGAAATTGAAACTCAAACTGTTTTGAATGATGAAATGATAAACAAAATAATGAGGACACACAAAATGATGGGGAGACACAAAATGATGGGGAGACACAAAATGATGGGGACACACAAAATGATGGGGAGACACAAAATGATGGGGAGACACAAAAAATGGGGACATACAAAATGATGGGGAGACACAAAAAATGGGGACATACAAAAAAATGGGGACATACAAAAAAATGGGGACATACAAAATGATGGGGAGGCACAAAATGATGATGGCACAAAAAAATGGGGAGACACAAAATAGTGAGGAGAGACAAAATGATGGGGAGAGACAAAATGATGGGGAGACACAAAATGATGGGGACATACAAAAAAATGGGGACACACAGAATGATGATGGCAAAAAAATGGGGAGACACAAAATAGTGAGGAGAAACAAAATGATGGGGAGATACAAAATGATGGGGAGACACGAAATGATGGGGAGACAGAAAATGATGGGGAGACAGAAAATGATGAGGACACACAAAATGATGAGGAGACAGAAAATGATGGAGACAGAAAATGATGAGGTTGATGCTGTTGCAGCCTTCATCTGCCTTCAGTGCCGTTTTGTCATTATTGTCATCATCTGTCGCATCAGCCGTTGAGGTCTTTTGGATCACTCTTTGTCTGGAACCTTACCGCCATGGGTGGCCCTACCAGGAGCCTAGGCTCCGGACGGCATCGCTCTCAGGTTCATCGGAACACACAAAGTTCTCCACCACGACAAGGTGGCGATCCAGGGAGAACAAGAAGAGAGGAGTATACAGGGTGCAACATTAAAGAAAACAACACTACAGATTTATTTTAAAACTTTTATTCAAAAAAGCAATTCAGGTAACTTGATTATGTAAATAGAACTGGAATCTATTCAATGTAGCCGCCTTCAGCCTCAATCACTGCCTCGATACTGGTCCGGAACTAGGAGCATGCCTTTTCCACAAGCACTGACTACTTGAATACTCGGTGGATGGTGGCGATCAGGCTGGTTTTGGTGTTGTGGGAGGTCATGTTGGTGATGTTCTCGACATATAACCAAACGAAGTAGTCCAGCGGGTTCAGGTTCGGGGAGGAGGGAGACCAATGAGAGATGGGCATAAAGTCATAGCAGTCCTTCTGAAGCCGGGCCTGGGTCTCTTTGGACTTGTGGGCCAGTGCCGAGTCCTGCTGTCACATACATGGTCTGCCAGCGCCCACGTGATTGCACCAGGGGATCACCACACTCTTCAGCGCACCCAGGTACACTTTGGTGTTGACTTTCAAGCAGACTTCGAAAATGTGAGGTGGCTTGATGTGGCCTTCACTTGAAACCACATGAAAGACTATAACCGTGGCTGGAAACTTTGTTTTCATTACACTAGGCATGTCCTTGTTATTCATGTTAATCCAGTGATGTGTTTTGAGGGTGCTGGCAATGGTCCTGTTGTCGTAACTTGGATCGGTAGAGAGTATGAATTGTACAGCAGCGCATCTCCGATCTCGCTCGTTGAACATTGTGTCACTTTCAGACATGATAGAAGTCTCCTATCGCTTTTGAGATTTGTACACAACTAGTAGATGGTCTTCAACAAAAAAGAAAGCCAGTTTTCATCAACCGGAAATGGAATCATGTCGTTTTTTCTAGGTTGACAATTTTATTGTTTCAACCTGTATATTCTTGTGTACGTGTATTTTGTATATGTGGGTCTATATATTTATAACATGGCTGTGATCGTCTGTTTTTGTGTGTGCACATGTGTATATACAATCGCGTGTGTGTTGCATATAAGGAGATCTTAAGACACATACCTTTTTCTCCGTCCATTGCGACAATTCATGCCTGCTTCCAAAAACACGACTTAATTTTATTGTTTGAAGAAATTCTTTATTTTGGATTTTCCACATTTTCTCGACAGCCTCGCATTTCTGAATCGATTCAGGTTTCCTTTTTCCACTTTCTCATCCTGAATCCAAAAGTGTTTGACTGCGATTCCCCTGGTCAACTCTAGACTAACTCGCTAGAAACTCATGTGCGTCCCTATTTATCTCAAGGTGTATGTGTAGGGATGTTAACCGTTCGCACCTAAAATGCACTCCCTGACCTGTGGCGTTTGTCAATCTCTCAGTGCAATCGTTCGCCGACCCCGAATTAACATGTCTCGTTTATGTCGTACGTAACCTTTTTTTTGGCCCCTTGGCAATCAACTTGACACAAGAAAGTTGGGTTCAACTCGTACCACGTTTACCGCGTTATTGACCCACAGCATTTGTACAGATTTTCATATTATATATTTATATGGCAATACTAGTGCATGTATTTTATTTTTCATGAAAAGAGAGAAAATTTCATTAAAAAAAAAACACCAAACTAAACATTATGAATAAATATTTTAAGATATAAAGAATTTGAATCATACAAAATTTTTGATAAAATGATTTGACCCAAAAAGTGTTGATGTGCCATAAAACAAAACAACCAAACTAAACATTTAGGCAGAAGCTGCCCGGTGCACCCTATCCACCCTTGATAGAGTTAAAAAAAAAAAATGTGACAATGAGGGCAGGGGTGGGGTGGCATTGTCTGGTCGAAACAAGAAAAAAAAAATTGTGATACCGGGAGGGGGTGCAAAAAAAATGTGACAATCGGTTGCCATCAGCAAGAAGCAAAACTGAAAGCAGAAAAAAAAAAAATGAAGCAAGTTGGAGGCAAACTTGCATAACTGAAGTTAGTAACCAAACACTTTTATCGATGTGGCTATGATTACGGAGATGCTACGATATCGAAAATTTAGTTATTTCAAATGAAAGAAGGTAACAAACGATTAGCGTATGCGTGGTTTGCAAATCGCGTCTAAAGTTTAAAGTCTGATTTTTAGATATTTTTTGTCCGAGAGATCACTCTTTCACATTTCTGAAGTTTTGAGATGAGGATTGATTATTCGTATTATTTAGATTCATCAGACTACTGTTCTCATTTTGAGTGTTATTTTCACAATGTTTCAGTCGATATAACTGTAGAATAATCAAAAGAACTGTGTTAGTCAATAACACACAACAACAACAATAATAATAGCAGCAACACTTACCAAGGGTCCAGCTCATGCACAAGACAGACATCAGATTGAGCTGGACTGAGGGCTTGTATTTATGTACAAGCATATCCAATCAGGTGATTCAGCCAATCACAATCCAAGGAATAGACTGGCCCATGTGTGCACAATGGAATCTCCCATTGTGCCATAAATAGTTCTCCTCTTTCATGAGAAGTAACTTTAGTCTTTGTCAAGTTATCCACAACTTGAACGCTGACCGAAAGTCCACTAATAACCTCTAAACTTTATCAGATGTATCTTGTCAAACTTGGGAATGTTTCTGTCGGACTCGTGATTAGAGTATCTGGAAAAATCAATTGTAAAAAGTGATATTCTCCTGAAGACTGAAGGTTCAATTCTCAGTGTGGGCGACCGAAAAATACGAAATTGCGAATTACTTAAGACCTCTATCCATTCATGGCTGACGAAACAAGAACAATCTACCCCTGTGACGTAAATAAAGGATTCCACTCAAAATTCTGTCCAAATTCCTGCGTTTGACAGAAAAGTTCTCGAGTTTGACAAGATACACCTGACGAAGGTCGGAGGTTACATCGACCAAAACGTTGTGAAAATCACACTCAAGATGAGAACAGTAGTCCGATGAAATCAAATAATACAAGATCACTCTTTCTAACGATGCCAAGTTTGTGATTATACAATGCGCATGAGAAAAGTTTTTAGTGGACATACAAACACACACACAGACGTTTGAGATTTATTTAATAGAAGAAGATGGTGAGAAAATAAAGCAGTTTATGTGAGAACAGTGATGAAACCTTTGTTCCAATCAAGTTAACGTTCTTATACAGCCTAACATCACAATTGCATTATGTTTTATTACCACACAAGCAGAAGAGTCCAGCATATAAAATCAACAGTAGATTCATTGGTATGACAGGGACGTGTTTGAAGTGTATGTTTCTGTTTAAAGCGCAATTGAACCATAATACTTGACCTTTTCATTTAAAATTTTTAAGATATTATCACTGTACAAGCAGTAAGACCAGGCATATAAAATTAACAGTAGGTTCTTTGATATGACAGAGGTGCGGTTGAAATTAACGTTTCTGCTTAAAGTGCAATTGAAACATGATACTTGACTTTTGCATTTCAAACTTCAACCTCAAGCTATATATAAAAAATTAATTTTATAAAATCAGCAGTAGCTTCTCTACAGTGCAATATAAACTACAATGTATTGTGGACTAAGTCATTGTGGGAAGGCACGTGAAGCATCCTCCCGGTGCACCGCAATGGGCCCGCAACTAAGGCAGGCAATCAATCGATTTGATTTAAAAAATGGGCGAGTTCACTGATTTTGAAAACAATAAAAATATGGGAGAGTGAAACATTTGTTGATTGTTAATCATGCCCGGACAACCTCGGGCTACCCTGCTAGCTTAATATATAATTTTTTGTTTGGAGTTGTTCAACTATAAAAAATTAAAATGGAAATTTTTTTAAGGTAAGGGGAGAAAGGGGTACATCACCCAAGTTTTTTTTTTATTCTTTATTCAAAACTTTCCATACTGTTTAATACATCTATAGAAAATTACTAGCATTAAGTAATTAATTCATTTTTTTTTTTTTTTTGAAGTTTAAAAAAACATAACTTGTCTATTGTGAAATAGTTTCACAATCGGCTGCTGCAAAATAAAATCACGTGGTAACATACTTTTACTTTTATTTTTATCTCAAGTTTTTATGTTATTCACACAAGTCAGACATATTTGTAAAACTATTTTGTATTTTTTGTTTTGCTTTTTACTGTCTTTTTTTCTCTTTTTCTTTTCTTTTTGTTTTTTTTATTGCTTTTAACTTTTTTTCTCGTTTTCCTTTGCTTTTTGTTTTCCTTTTTCTTTCTTTTTTTTCTTTTTTCCTTTTACCGCCTTTTTTTTTACTCTTATCTTCTTCCTTTTCTTTGTGTTCTCTATTTTTTCTTTTATGCTTTTCCTTTTCTTTCACTTATTTTTCTCTTGTTTCCTTTTTTGTTTTCTCTTTCTATTTTGTTTCTTTTTTTTTTGCTTCTAGTGTACTCTAGTCCCTTTCCTGTTTTCTTTTTTCTTTTCTTTTTTTTTTTCTTTTTTTTTCTTTTTTGCTTTTTACTGTCTTTTTGTTCTTTCTTTTTTGTTTTTTGTTTTGTTTTTTCTTTTGTTTTTTGCTTTTTACTGTCTTTTTACATGATTTTCTGTCTCCTTTTCTTTTCTTGTTTTCACTCTTTTTTGTTTTTTTTTGTTTTTTTTTCTTTTTTTTTGCTTTTTTTTTTTGCTTTTTTTTGCTTTTTTGTTTTTTTTTTGCTTTTTTGTTCTTTTTTGCTTTTTTGTTTTTTCTTTTCTTTTTTGCTTTTTTTCTTTTTGTTTTTTTTCTTTTTTGCTTTTTTGTTTTTTTCTTTTTTTTCTTTTTTGCTTTTTTTTCTTTTTTGCTTTTTTGTTTTCTTTTTTGCTTTTTTGTTTTCTTTTTTGTTTTTGTTTTCTTTTTTGTTTTTTCTTTTTTCTTTTTTGCTTTTTTGTTTTCTTTTTTTCTTTTTTATTTTTCTTCTCTTAGTTTCCATTTTCTTTTATCACTATATAAATTTAGGTATTTGTATTCAACCTAAACTAATTAACCGATTATTATGAATTTCGAAACACAGCTAGTAGGCCTATAGTGTCCAAACATGGGCTATATTTAGTTTAATCTAGTTCTATACAAAGGGGATAAAAAGGAGGTGGAAGTCCTTCGGGGAAATTCAGATTGCTGTTGATTTTTTGTGAAATTAAATATTCCATAAATTTAAAGAGTTTTCAGGGGTGTTAAAAATTGTTTGAGTACCCCCCCCCCCTCCACTGGGGTTAAGTTCAGAAATTCAGTACGCAAAGTTAGGATGCTGGAAGTGGACTTGGTTTAGCTAAAATATGGAATGGAACAGAAGTCACTAAACATGAAACGAATTATGAAACCATATGTTAGTTTTAACACTTCTTGTGCTATCTTGAAATCATAAAAAAAAAAATAATAAAATACGATTTCGGTTGCGTAATTCAATTGAAGGTATTTTGTTTTATGATACACTAGCTTGGATATCCGGTGTTGCCTGGGTGTTTGGAGGTGTGTGTTGAAAAAACAGAAAAAAAAAAAGTTGTTTGTAGGCAGGCAAGCAGGCTCGAATCCATGACGTGAAGATGGAAAAGAAAGTGGAGGTGTGTGTAAAGGTGTTAGAGCAAAAAAAAACAAAACAAAAACAATAGGAGTTGTAACTAGGCTCGAACCTGTAATGCGCCAGAGGAAAAAGAGGTGGAAAAAAAAAAAAGCAAACTGTACCCATCGTGATTGTGACGTTACAACCGATCAAAATAATGCCTTATATGCAACATCGTGGCCGCAAGGGTTGAATGATTTGCAAAAAATATAAGTAAAAAACCGACCCTCCCTGTAGAAAACTGTTGAGGGTGAAGGAATTAATGTTTTTGGCCAATTTTTATTTATATTTGTCGTCCAAAGGGCGAGCTTCAAAATGATACCGACTTTACTAAATTAATTTTTATAATGAACTCTTTAGATTCCATTAAAACAAACAAAACTTATCAAGGTAGGTAGAAGAGTTGCTTGGTTTGTATTACTGTACACATAGATTCGAAAAAGTTGTCAAAAAACAAAAATATAACAAATAAATGTTATCAAAGGTAAGATAAGTTACTTTTCTACCAAACTGGATATATTTTTCGTGTTTTTATTCAATGTAACATGTTTATTCAGCTCGAAAACTATACAGTGTTTACCGATGTATTGGAAAATTCAAGATGGCGTCTGATTCTCTCTTTAACACGGTAAGTTTGGGAAAAGGTGTTATAAATAAAAAATTATACAAAATCCTATTAAAAACCCGCCGAATATATGTCAACCTATGTCACGGTAACATATATTGAGCGAGTTTTTAGCAGTATTTTATCCGAAAAACACGAAAAATATATCCAGTTTGGTAGAAAAGTAACTTATCTTACCTTTGATAACATTTATTTGTTATATATTTGTTTTTTGACAACTTTTTCGAATCTGTGTACAGTAATACAAACCCGAGTTGCCTATCGTTTCTTTGGTAACATTTATTTGTTGAACGAAACAAATTTAATTGATGTATATTTGACATATTGACCTCTGAATAAATAAGCATTGAAAAAATGGATAAAAATAGCAGTTGGGAAAATTGCGAATAAATATTGCCCGCTTTTATAAAAAGTTTATTTTTTTTATAATCTATTTTTGTACTTTGCTTTGATTAGTTACAGAAAGACTAAAACATGACTAATAATGGCGACTGCTTTGTAAATTATTTGAATAACGTTTCTATTTTGCAGCTTTAGTATTAGTTTTTATTATTTTATTTTTATTATTATCATTTGAGAAAATCAAAAGAAAACCCCTTAAACTTTTTGGCCACGTCAAACGATCAACCAATGGCCTGTCAAAGTTATGCTTTGAGGGTATGTTAGGAGGCAAAAGAGGCAGAGGAAAGCCAAGGAGAAGGTGGAGAGAAAATGTTTTTGATTGAATATTTCTCAACAGTTGGGCGGCCATCAACCAGCTTTTTTTATTATTTTATTTTTTTTATTTTATTTTTATTATTATTTTATTTTTTATTATTATTTTATTTTTATTATTTTATTTTTGTTATTATTTTATTTTTTACTAGCGGGGGTACCCGGCGCTGCCCGAGTGTTTGTTTCCGGGACGGGGGGGAGAGTTTTAAAAAATGTTATGGTAGGTAAGTAGGAAGGATCAAACCCGGAGTCATGAATAAAAGTAGGAAAATAAAGTGTGAAAAAAAACAAAAAAAAAAAACATCTGCAACGTTAACAGTTTGGCCACCAAGAAAAGTCCATTCCAGTTGTTTAGGAAAAAAAAAAAAAAAAAAAAACGACTACGGTAGGTCGGCGTGAACGTGAAAATATAATGTGAATTGTCCAGCACGCTAACCACTACGCCACAGAGCACTGCAGCTTAGTTTAGTGATTTTAAATAACTTCACATGAAAGAACTACGAAGCCAAACCGGTGTTCTCTTCTCAAATGTTCCTTGTGAACGATCCCCAAACGGTGTTAAGTGGTGGCAGGGGGAGGAGGAATTTATTAGAGAGAAAATATTTTACCACTTCCATTGATCTTAACCGATTTTGGCCGTGACTTCTCAGCAGAAAAAGTATAGAAATCTAAGATCATCGAGGAATTTGAGAAATAATAAGCCTATAACACACCTCAGATATTGTTCTGCCGTTTGTGCATATTATATTTGCATGAAATATCTTGATTTTTAATCCTATTAATGTCAAAATCAGACGGGGGGAAAAAATGAGTTCATTTTATTTATATAGAGATTATTTTATTTTTATTATTATTTTATTTTTATTATTATTTTGATAAATTTGCTGGTAGTAATGATTACGGCTGTAACAACAGAATATTCTTTTCATTCTTTTGACTCTCAAGTATATATCCGACACAGTAAGACACGGTCAATCAACCGAGAACCACATCAGTTTACATAAAAACATATAAGATATTAACGGATATATACTCAAGAGTCCAAACAATGAAAAGAATATGCTGTTGTCACAGCCCTGGTAATGAAAACCAAGGAGAAGGTGAAGAGAAAATGTTTTTGATGGGACATTTCTGAACAGTTGGGCGTCCATCAACCAATTTTTTATTGTTTTTTTTTTTTTTTTATTATTGTTACATTTTTATTACTATTTTTTTTACTATTTTATTATTTTAATTTTTATTATTATTTTAATTAATTTGCTAGTAATAATGATAAAATCAAACATATTTATGGATGTTAAACTACCAGTAAAATGAAAATCTATAGATCACCTCTTACAAGTGTGCTTATTACGTCTGAGAAAATATCTGTACATTTTACATGTTTTTTTTTGGGTTTTTTACAATAACAAAAAAAAAAAATAACAATTAAGTATTTATAGATTTATAGAGAATTGGAATCTACTTGAGTACAGAATTGGAAATGGGAAAATATTGGAATCATCCTTTAGTCTCAATAGATCGCAGTATGGTGGTTGCTCTACTAAGTACGACACCCTGAGCCTGAAGTCAAATGGTCTACGAGCGATCCCTCATCTCATGCTCCACAAAGGGTTCGAAACAGGATGGCGATGGCAACACCTCACCGGTCACGCATGTCGAGTTGGTTGGCCCGTTCGTGCACGCGTAAGCGGCAACGACAACAGGGGCTCGAAGACGGTCAATGAAGCCACCACCACCGACAACGACGACCGCTATGGCAGGCTCCAGCGGAATGGAAATAGATGCCTTTCGTAATACCGTGACGGCACCGGTCACGGTTCTGGCTTAGAGGCTTTCAGCCGTTATCGTGCAGAGGCAGCGTGGCACCGCCGCTCGTTCGAGCGAGCACGCGAACCGTTGCTCCGATCGCGCAGTTCCTCTTGTACTGAATGGGGTAGCCGTGGCTACGGCTGACGTTGCACATGTGTCAATCGGTAGGATAAAACTAACCTGTCTCACGATGGTCTAATACATGTATATATATATATATATATATATATATATATATATAAATATATATATATATAAATAAAATATTACCTGCATTTGAAGTGTTTCATATATTTTGACATTAAGTATTACGTATATAAACACATTTAGAAAGCTAGAAAATAATGCATATTTTAAAAAAAATATAAATTTGTTTATAAAAAAATGCGTTTTCTAGCCATCCAAACATATTTATATATGTAATACTTATATTTATATATGGGTGTGTGCATATATCCATCCATCCAAAACAGCACTAACCCTAGGTAGATTTAACTGGCTTCCTCCAAAGGAGAAAGTTTCATGGGAGTATGAAATTCACAAGCAGTTCCCAGTCGCATGTATATCTCAGAGGAGATGACAATGTTAGGGTTTTGCAACTCTTGGAGGGATGTCTTAACGTCCTCCTACATACAGCACCTGATATTCCCAAATTGACACTTCAAAAACATGTGGACCTGATCTCATCCCAGCTGTGCTATTAAAAAAGTGCTCAGCCGAAGTAGCTCCAGTTCTCTTCAAACACTACAACAAATGTCTTAATGAATCTTGCTTTTCGGGCTGTTGGAAAACTGCTTCTGTGGTACCAGTATTCAAGAATTCTGGCGAAAGAACTGACCCATCAAATTATCGCCCCATTAGCCTACTCCCACTCTTCGTCAAAATATTTGAGACCATAATTAATCATGCTCTAGTCCATCACCTTACAGATGTTAAACTTCTGACTAACAAACAATATGGATTTAGACAAGCCCGTTCCACAGCAGACATCCTCACTCTAATCTCTGAACGTATATACCATTCACTGGACAAAGGAGGGGAGTGCAGAGCGGTAGCTCTAGATATATCTAAGGCTTTTGACAGGGTATGGCATGAGGGTCTCCTCAGGAAAATTAGATCATACAGTATCACTGGTAGAATACTTAACATAATTAAATCCTTCTTAGATAAGAGAAAAATCCAGGTTGTCCTCGACGGTCGTACATCTAAACAGTGTGATATAAATGCGAGAGTGCCTCAGGGGTCTATCCTTGGACCTCCGTTATTTCTAATATTCATAAATGACCTCCCCGACAACATTGCCTCTGAGATGGGTATATATGCTGATGACACCACACTCTATAACAGGCAGGACAGGAAAACAAATGAACATATATCTAAAGAAATGGCAAAAACACTAGAGGATGACCTCCAATCTGTAGTGGAATGGGGACAAAAATGGATGGCCACATTCAATGCTGCCAAGACTAAACTGGTTTCCTTCAATAATTACAAGAAATCTTCTCTGCCACCAATAGCAATGGCCAGTGACTCTTTATCTGAGAGTACAACTGCTTGGCCTAACGTTCACAGGAAACATGAGTTGGAACAATTATATTGAAAACATTGCCAGGGCCGCTGCGAAAAAGGTAGGCTCTCTCTACCGTGCTAGAAAACTACTGACACCTGAAAGTATTCTGTACCTCTATAAGGCCACCATTCGCCCATGTATGGAATATTGTTGTCACATTTGGGCTGGTGCATCTGCTACTAGTCTCTCGCTCCTTGACAAGGTTCAAAATAGAGTCGCCAATCTGAGAGATCCTGAACTGTCATCTAAGCTTCAGCCTCTGTCCCATCGACGTAATGTTGCATCTCTCTGCTTGTTCTACAAGTATTTTAATGGTGAATGCTCTGGCGAACTGCAGATACTTGTGCCCCCACGGTGTAGACACCCTCGACAAACCTGACAGGCAGCTAAATCCCACCCCCACACAGTAGAGATCCCTAGATGTAAAAGGTATTTCTACTCCAGTAGTTTCTTCCCCAGAACCACTAAACTCTGGAATTCCATTCCAGGTCCCTGCTTCCCCAACTGTACTGACATGCAGAAGTTCAAGTGTAACGTGAACCGACATCTTGCTGCCTAAATCCCAACATGGTACCCCAGTAGTTGTTGCCCCTGATAGTAGCCCCCTACACCAAAGTGGCAATGTGCCTTGTTTGGGGTGAAAATGTAATAAAAAAAAAAAAAAAATAAAAAAAAAATTGGTCACCCATCTGGTACTGACCAGACTCAACATTACTTCAGTTATCTCATGAGAAGCAGTGTGTCAACGTGATTATACCATATTGTGCTTGACATAATATTAGTAACCTGACAAAACCACAGGGTAGACAATCAATGCAGAAAAACTGAAGCTGGCTTGCCAGGACACTATATATATAAATGTAGGCAAATTTGAGCATATTTTATTGGTTTGAAAGTGTTTTTTTTTACCAATGTTCATAAAATTTTAATCATAGACTAGTAAATATACTACATTTTTTTTTTAGCAATTTTATAAGTTCGAAATCTCGGCGATTATTGATCATTGTTTCAAAAAGTGGGGGATCACCTTTCTATATTAATTTAACGTAAAATGAGCTCCCTTACTGTTATTTCAGATCATTTGAAACCATAGCAGCAAGTTTTAGTCTCCCCTCCATCAAGGCTAGAGGTTTTGGGGAAATATATATATAGCACCGCTCCCATGGGCCATATAGAAGCGGTGGAGGAATGTTTATTTGTTGAGGTCATTTGCGAGCACTGCTTCTATGGGCCAGTGGGTAGAACTGCCGACTATCAACGTGATGGTTGTAGATTCAATCCTCGGCTAGGGAAAGGTGCTAATCTAGCTGCACTGATGAGCTGTGATACAACGAAACAGTACTATATGTTGATGACTATATATTTAAGCCCGCCTCTTTGGGTAGAGCACTGTCGTAAGTATATCTCACCCACCACATAAATTGCCTATAAAACGAGGCTCGCTGTTTGTTTGTTTGTAAATAAATGAGCAGCTCGAGCTATATAAAAGCAGTGGAGGAATGTTTATTTTAATGGACATTTGTTGAGGTCATTTGCGAGCACTGCTTCTATGGGCCAACATGTATCTAGCAAAATCAGAAATAGAATCTACCGACCAATGGATGTTTTGAGTAATACGTATGGTTCTGCTGTAACGGACCATTTACTTAAAAACCTGCGATTTGCAAAGAATTTCAGCAGCGACTCATTTTCTATTCTAAGTCACACTCCTTCATTATTTCATCTAAAGGTTTTCGAGACTATTCACGTCCGTTTAAAGAAACCTTCTCTTTGTAAGCAAAGGGATTGTCTTTTGGGTCTGGACGTGATTAGTTTCTAAGGCGTTTCCTCTCCATTATATAATTATCATAACGATGGATTTATTTTAGTCGTTCCCCCATTTTTTTTTTTTTTTCTTTACGATCGTTTGATTTTATTTTAGTCGTTCTCCCGTTTGAATTTGTTTCCCTATACAAAAAAAAAACAAAAAAACTTCGATTCGGCTTTGAAAAGTAAGGGTGAAACCCAGTCGGCTGACTCTACCCCTTTTTTTTTTTTCAACCTCCATTAAATGTTTTTCCTCCGTCCTTCTTTTTAACATGGATACAAAAAAACTCAGTCTTTCTTTTTTAACAGCTATAATCAAATTTTGTACCCCTAAAAAAAATTGTGTGTATGTGGCTATATATGTATATGGTGGGATCCTTCTACTGCTCCAGAAGATATCTCACTACTGATGCAATTCTCTATCTATATAAAAGCCAAGTACGTCTAAGGATGGAATACTGCTGCCATATCTGGGCAGGAGCTGCTAAAAACAGCCTATCCTGCCTTGACAGAGTACAAAATAGACTTTGTGGCTTAATGGGGGATGCCCTTTTCTCTACCCTGCAACCTCTCTCCCACAGAAGAGACGTTGCGAGCCTATCCTTGTTTTATCGTTATTTCCTTGGCAGGTGCTCGTCTGAACTCCAATCTCTGGTCCCCCCTCGCCAATCTTTCACGAAAAACACCCGTCTAGCTGAATCCACTGTGACAAATTTCCCCCACTCTATATCTGTGCCTAAATCAAAACGCGGATTCCATGAACAAAGCTTCTTTCTTAGAACTGCACGCCTGTGGAACTCTGTTCCATCTGCCCGCTTCCCTACGGACTACAACTTGGATGTCTTCAAGTTCAATGTTAACAAATTCCTAATGAACCGCCCCCTTAATTAAACACTTCATCAAATCTCCACACTAACGTAATGTACTTGCAATAACCCTTATCCCTGAGTGGCTTCCGGGCCTTGATAAGTGGTGATCACTGTGTTAAAAAAAAACAAAAAAAAAAAAACGTGTGTATATATATTATATGTATTTATGTATGTATATGTGTATGTATATTTATATATGTGTGTGTATATTTATATATGTACGTGTGTGTATATTTATATATGTACATGTGAGTTTATATGTATTTATATCTATGAGTATATGTATGTATATGTGTCTGTGTATATATGTTTGTGTGTGTATATATACATTTATATATGTTTGTATGTGTGTATATTGCATGTATGTATGTATATGGATGTGTATGTATATGTAGGTAAATGTATGTATATATATGTGAATGTATATGTGTGTATGTATTTGTATATGTGGATGTATATGTATGCATGTATGCATGTGGGTATGTATATGTATGTTTGTTTATTATGCATTGTGTATGCATATGGGTATATATGAGCGTATGCTTATAGACATGTATGTATACATGTATATATTTATATGTATGTATACCAATGACCGTCTTGTTTATGTTTGCGTGTGTGTGTGTATGTATATGTATGTGTGCGTATTGTGTATTGTGTATGTACGCATGTATGTATGTGTGTGTGCGTGTATATATATGTATATATAACAATGACCGTCTTTAGTGTCATGTCTGCTTGAGCATGTGAATTCGCTGGCTGGACTATGTCTTTTTCGGGCTCATGAACTTTCAGTGTCTGAGGGAGTGGCACTCGTCTGACAAGACGTTGCAATCATCATATATATATATATATATATATATATATATATATATATATATATATACTAGCATGGGTGCCCGGCGTTGCCCGGGTGTTTAGAGGTGTATGCTGAGCAAAAAAAAAAGGGGGTAATTTTTTAAACTTTGACCCCTATTATGACCCCTGAAAATTTATTGTTTTGGCCTCAAATCAAATTATTAGATCCATGTCCACGGAACCTATATCTAAAATTTCAAGGGTGTAGACCCAAAATTGTTGGAGGAGTTTGGTAGAGTTCTTAAAGGTCAAATCGTTGAAATTTGACCCCTTAACAGCCAAATTTCTGGCTGACACCCGTCACATTGATTTTCCCAAATCTCAGTACCCGGTATTTCAAATTTCGAGTCTATAGACTAAAAATTGACAGAGTTATTGCGTAGGGAAATGTACACAGACAGACAGACACACAGACAGACAGACAGACACGTTCACTTTTATAGATATATATATATATATAGATATATATATATATCTATATAACAAATTTAATAAATATATGAATATTCAACAACTCAATATATTTTTCTATTAATAGAACTCTGCCTTGTACAAACATTTGGTCGATGCTGGAGTCTCGGACATTCCTGTAGAACCAATGAGTAAAAAACACCATGAAATTTCCCCAAAAGAAAAAGATGATGCAGCTTATTTATCAGAGGTAAGTAAAACTTTGATTACTAGCATGAGGATTCCTTGTTTTAGAATAATGAGCATCTTGCATCGATTCGCTTCTTCGTCAATTAGCACATCTTTTCCACATGTGAGTTGGCCATGGCAGTACAAAGTAATAATTTGTTAAATAACATGGATTATGTTTGAGTGAATAAGTCAGAAGTTATGAAAAGATTTTCTTACTCTTCGGCTGGGGAAACTTCAAGCAGAAAAGACATGTTTAGATGCTGTCCCCAATAGGAGACGGCAGTGCACACTGTGGTTGGATGCAACAAGACAACCTATCTATCTATCATTCTCTCTCTTTATCTCTCTCTATAAGCAAGGTTATCTGGCACTGCCTGGTGTAAAAGTGAAATATATTTCTCTTAAAACTACTATCTCTTTACGTGTATTTTTCAATCGGCTACACTGAGGATTAAATCTTCAATTTTCAGGAGAATATCACTTTTACAATTGAATTTTTCCAAGTACTCTTAACCACTGTGCCACAGGTACAATTGCAAATTACTTAGGACCTCTATCCAGTCATGGCTGACAGAACAAGAGCATGCTACCCCCATGAAGTAAATAATAAAGGGTTCTGTTCAAAATTCTGTGCAGATTCCCAAGTTCTACAGAAACATTTCAGAGTTTGACAAGATACACATGAAGAAGGCTGAAGGTTAGATCGACCGAAACATAGTGAAAATGACAATAAAAAGACATTGAAAAGTATGCAATAAAAATTAACAAAATTGTAAAAAGATAAAAATAACACAATTAATCTTTGTTTGCACTTAATAACAAAATTTTAAAAAAATGTGACTTGTTGGGTCAGTATATATTATAGAATATGGAATAGTGAGTGTACACAATTAATGTGTAAATGTGATAGAAAGAAAATATTTTTGACAATTACATAAATGGATTAAGAAATATATATATATATATATATCTCGCATATTATTTGTTTTTGCGATACACATTGAATGAATTCAATTATTTATACAAATGCCTGATGAATCCTAGGGTGGATGAAACGCGGAATATTCTGTGTAGCTTAATCGCCATATATATTTTATAACTTACTACCTAGTTCTACCTACGTATTGAGCACTGTTGAAGTAAATACTTAAAGTTTACGCATAAATTTATACTTTCATATATTAATTTATGTTATTAAATGAAGTAGTTATTTATATATATACATATATTTGTCTGTGGAAATAATTATATATATCATTGAAACACAGTAGTATTTGAATATATATGGTTAAGTGGTAGTTTTAGTCATTTAGAACTGCTTTAAAGCTTCATCGCTCACTCATTTTATGACCAAATTTCAAACAAATATTACAGTTTATAGATCACCTTCTCAGCTATATTGTGAAAAAAAAAATGTCAATTTTCGTTCAGTAAAACCAAATTTATGATGAGTTTTCTGGTGTTCAAAATCGTAAAAAAATATATAAGGCCAAGAGCGACGCTTTTTATGACTGGTTTCCATAGCAACATCATCGCTTCAGCAACTACTGTCATGAAAAGATAAGTAACTCGTGAAACAGAATGAAAGCATGAAAGGGAGATAATTGGGGATATTTTATTGAAAGCAGACGCATTGTTGTTATGTGTTTATGGGGGCAAAAAAAATAAGACTGAAATTAAACAAAGAACAAGTGAATTTATTGGAAACCTGGAAAAAATCATGGATTACAATAGAAAAATGTGAGCATGTAAAGTTATATGGTTAAGCTTAAACATAGAAAAGTAAAGAACTAGTTGTTAAAACTGGAAAAGAGAAGGACAAAATATTCTAGTAAAAAATAATAAATTTATAACTTAAAATATTGCAGCATTAAGAATTTTTTTAAAATTCAATTTGTAATATTATTTAATCAATTCTTAATGTTGCACTTCACGCGATTTCATATACATAATGAAAAATTATTAATTGATGAATAATAGTTTGTTTTTTTGTTACGATAAGGTGCAGCAAACTAAGTATTATGGTATCCGTTTGATGCAGAGTTAGAAATTAATTTGGATTAGTACATTACTCTATAATTATGGCATAAAGCACATACAAAAAGTCAACAGCTATAACTTTTGCCCGTTTTTAACAAGCTAAAAAGTCTATTAATAAACATTTGCAAGTAATTTTAATGTCTTTAGATTGCAGAATCTAATACATTAAAAAAGACTTTAAAATAGTTTAAATCATAAAGCACTAAAGCGAATACGTAGAAAAGTAACTGCTACTGTGTTTGGTTGCAGTTGCAGTAAGAAATTCACTTTTAAAATTAAAGGGATCTGAAATAGGATTTACCAGTTAAATGATTTTAATTTCTTCAATTTTTTTCTTAACCAACTGGTTAACTATGAGATGTCACTTTTATTGCCTTTGGTAACAGTTTTGTACAATTTTTTTATGTTCCATTTATAACAAAACGTTAGATGTCATAATGTGTTGAGAGTTAAATATTTTTTTTATTAACACGATTTCAACGACTGGTCAAACTAATCTGAGTTTTGAGTAATTTTAATGTCTTTAAACTGTCAATTACAGAATATATAAAAGACTTTAAAATAGTTTAAATCGTAAAACATCTGTTTTTGTTTAAAAACGATTCCAACTTGCAATTAAAAAAATCCAAATAAAATTTGTAATTAAAAAATCCAAATAAAATTTGTAATTAAAAAATCCAAATAGAATTTGTAATTAAAAAATCCAAATAAAATTTGTAATTAAAAAATCCAAATAAAATTTGTAATTAAAAAATCCAAATAAAATTTGGAATTAAAAAATCAAAATAAAATTTGTAATTAAAAAATCCAAATAAAATTTGTAAAAAAAAAAAAAAAAAAGGCTTTTACAGTTTTGTTTTTATTTGCATATTTTAAAAGCGAAAAAATTGTTGATTAGAAAAAACAAAAAAAAATTCATGGTTTGTTTTTATTTGTTTACGCATGCATAGAATTTTTCAAACCAGAACTCCTAAACCGGATGAAGGGTTTCAATGCTCAAGCAAGACTCTTGGAGTTTTATATTATAATAGATATGTTTATGAAATTATAAAAGTAAGTTTTTTGGGGATTTTAAAAATAAAAGTGTTTTATTTGAATTTATATAATAAATATATGTTTATGAAAGTATAAAAATAAAATTATTGAAAGCAAAATAACAAAATTTAAAACATGATAAAAAAAAAACATATTCAATACAAAATTTTCCCAAAATAGTTTTAAGATATTAAAAAGTGTTTTCAATAATTCTTTAAAAAAATAAAACTAATTTCAATAATTCTTTAAAAAAATAAAACTAATTTCAATAATTCTTTAAAAAAATAAAACTAATTTCAATAATTCTTTAAAAAAAAAAAACTAATTTCAATAATTCTTTAAAAAAAAAAAACTAATTTCAATAATTCTTTAAAAAAATAAAACTAATTTCAATAATTCTTTACAAAAATAAAACTAATTTCAATAATCTTTTAAAAAAATAAAACTAATTTCAATAATCTTTTAAAAAAATAAAACTAATTTCAATAATCTTTTAAAAAAATAAAACTAATTTCAATAATTTAAAAAAAAAATAAAACTAATTTCAATAATTCTTTAAAAAAAAAAAACTAATTTCAATAATTCTTTAAAAAAAAAAAACTAATTTCAATAATTCTTTAAAAAAATAAAACTAATTTCAATAATTCTTTACAAAAATAAAACTAATTTCAATAATTCTTTACAAAAATAAAACTAATTTCAATAATTCTTTACAAAAATAAAACTAATTTCAATAATTCTTTAAAAAAAAAACTAATTTCAATAATTCTTTAAAAAAATAAAACTAATTTCAATAATTCTTTAAAAAAAAAAAACTAATTTCAATAATTCTTTAAAAAAATAAAACTAATTTCAATAATTCTTTACAAAAATAAAACTAATTTCAATAATTCTTTACAAAAATAAAACTAATTTCAATAATTCTTTAAAAAAAAAAAACTAATTTCAATAATTCTTTAAAAAAAAAAACTAATTTCAATAATTCTTTAAAAAAAAAAACTAATTTCAATAATTCTTTAAAAAAATAAAACTAATTTCAATAATTCTTTAAAAAAATAAAACTAATTTCAATAATTCTTTAAAAAAAAAAAACTAATTTCAATAATTCTTTAAAAAAAAAAAACTAATTTCAATAATTCTTTAAAAAAAAAAAACTAATTTCAATAATTCTTTAAAAAAAAAAAACTAATTTCAATAATTCTTTAAAAAAATAAAACTAATTTCAATAATTCTTTGAAAAAATAAAACTAATTTCAATAATTCTTTAAAAAAATAAAACTAATTTCAATAATTCTTTAAAAAAAAAAACTAATTTCAATAATTCTTTACAAAAATAAAACTAATTTCAATAATTCTTTAAAAAAAAAAAACTAATTTCAATAATTCTTTAAAAAAAAAAAACTAATTTCAATAATTCTTTAAAAAAAAAAAACTAATTTCAATAATTCTTTAAAAAAAAAAAACTAATTTCAATAATTCTTTAAAAAAAAAAACTAATTTCAATAATTCTTTAAAAAAAAAAAAACTAATTTCAATAATTCTTTAAAAAAAAAAAACTAATTTCAATAATTCTTTAAAAAAATAAAACTAATTTCAATAATTCTTTAAAAAAATAAAACTAATTTCAATAATTCTTTTAAAAAAAAAAACTAATTTCAATAATTCTTTAAAAAAATAAAACTAATTTCAATAATTCTTTAAAAAAAAAAACTAATTTCAATAATTCTTTAAAAAAAAAAAAACTAATTTCAATAATTCTTTAAAAAAATAAAACTAATTTCAATAATTCTTTAAAAAAATAAAACTAATTTCAATAATTCTTTAAAAAAATAAAACTAATTTCAATAATTCTTTAAAAAAATAAAACTAATTTCAATAATTCTTTAAAAAAATAAAACTAATTTCAATAATTCTTTAAAAAAATAAAACTAATTTCAATAATTCTTTAAAAAAAAAAAACTAATTTCAATTCTTTAAAAAAAAAAAACTAATTTCAATAATTCTTTAAAAAAAACAAACTAATTTCAATAATTCTTTAAAAAAAACAAACTAATTTCAATAATTCTTTAAAAAAAAAAAAACTAATTTCAATAATTCTTTAAAAAAAAAAAAACTAATTTCAATAATTCTTTAAAAAAATAAAACTAATTTCAATAATTCTTTAAAAAAATAAAACTAATTTCAATAATTCTTTAAAAAAATAAAACTAATTTCAATAATTCTTGAAAAAAAATAAAACTAATTTCAATAATTCTTTAAAAAATAAAACTAATTAAAATAAGACCAAAAAACTTTTCAATGATTATTTAATAATATAAAAAAAAACGATTGGAAAAACGTGGGGAAAAAAAAAAGGAGTATAGGGAAGATATAGACATGAAAAAAAGAAAGGAGTATAAGAAAGCATGAGAAAAAATGCAAAGGAACTGATTTGCCTTGTCACCACTTCCAGTAGCAGACACACTAGAAGTTAAGAAGTTAACTAAAACTAAAAACGTTTTTTCCTTTACTGAAAACAATGGCCAATGTTTAAAAAGGTAAAAACAGTTAAAGGTTGAAGAAAGTTATAATTGAAAACAATTTTAATGACAAAAAACGAATTCCATTTATGGATCATGATTATTTAGACTTTTTTAACTAGTCTGTACATTCAGCTAACAATTTATTAAACAAATATACCATTTCCTTATCGCCAGCTGCTGTGATTTAATTAAGTGCGTCTGCTTCTACTACGTAACCTGTTTGAAGCAACAATAATGCAGTCCGTATCAAAATTTATTACATGACTTTAAAATTTTTATTTATTTTTAATTTTTGTTTTTGATGTCATTTCAATTTTGATTAATTTTTCTTTTTTTTAGCCGAAAGATACGGTTCAAAATATCCTCCAATTCTCGAGAGCAATTTACCGGAAGCTGAGGACATATTTGTCCGTGGATTTACTCTTCACAAAACTGGTATAAACTTTATTTATTCCTACTAAACGTACTCGCCCGGTGTTGCCTGGGAGTTTGTTTACGTGTGATTTGTATTTATTTATTTTGTAGAAACTATGCTTTCATTTCATTTTATTTTACGCAAGATCGAATATGGCTTATCACATATAAAAGGAAAAGATGTCCTTTTCTCTTCCTTGCAACCTCTATCTCACAGAAGAGATGCTGCGAGTTTGTCTCTGATGTATCGTTATTTTCATGGAAGGTGTTCAACTGAGCTTCAATCTATGGTCCCCCCTCGCCAAACTTTCACAAGAAACACTCGTCTAGCTGTAAACACTATCAATAATTCCCCCCACTCTTTATCTGTGCCTAAACCTAAACGTAGATTCCATGAACAAAGCTTCTTTCTTAGAACTGCACGCCTGTGGAATTGTCTTCCGTTTTCCTGCTTTCCGGCTGACTACAATATGGTTGTGTTCAAGTCTAATGTAAATAAGTTCTTGATGAGCCGTTCCATATAAGTTATCAAATTTACCAAATTTTCATTACTAATGATTACTATATTGTCCAATGTCTACTATACACTCTTTAACCCTTATCCTTGAGTGGCCTCTTGGCCTTGATAAGTGGTGATGCCTATGAAAAAAAAAGAAAAAAAAAGGGAAACCATGAAATGAAATAAAAATGGAATGTAGACAATAGATAAGGTTACCATTATTTATATATATATATATATATATATATATATATGAACAAATGATTCATAAAATATGTTAAAAACTCTATTTCCTTTTCGGTTTTATTGAGCTTTTTACATCTGGCTGAGTTTATTTTACTTGTAAATATTAACTCTTTAATATTTATAATATATTTTAAGTTTACCATTTTGATTACCTTAGTAAACTTATTGTAACTTTTATTTTATTTTTATTTATATATATATATATATATATAAAAACAAGACAACAAAAGTTGGATTGATAGCAACAAGTAGTGTAATTTTAAAGCTTGCAAATTAATTCACTTTATACTGACTTAAAATTTAATGGTATATGAACGATTACTGAATTCTCAATTATATAAACATAATAAAATTCTGAATATTATAAATAAGATATATATATATATATATATATATATACGATTAGTTTTTTTTGGAAAAAGAATTCCAGCAGAGTGCTCAATTAAAAGGAAAATCCAAATTTTAAGAGCGTACTTATATTTTGTGTACAGAAAGTTGTTAGTTGAGAGACGTCATTGGTACCGTCGGTTTCAAGCCCGATAATAAGGCCCGTTTAAGGTATCCTTATCAAGCTCTCTTCATATTCGAATATTGGCTGAAGAGAGCTTGATAAGGATACCTTAAACGGGCCTTATTATCGGGCTTGAAACCGACGGTACCAATGACGTCTCTCAACTAACAACTTTCTGTACACAATATATATATATATACTGTATATTTCGGTGTATAAGACGACCCTTAAAGTTAAAAAATCATCTTTAAAAAACAATATTTGAATATTTCATAAGATACTGGATGTTGCAATCTCTAGCCTAGGCTAAACAAACATAGTTTTGTGATTTATTAGTCATCTTATACAACCGATAAATTTATGAAAATTTGCTCCAATTTTGTACCTCATCTTATCATGCTATATATCTATATATATAGCATGAAAAACGATGTTATTTTTTGTATTTAATATTTTTATTGTTATTTTTTATATTTCAAGCTGACCTCCGCTCTTGATCACAAAAAAGTATCAAAAAGAAAACGAAAACCGTTGAAAGAACTGGAGATTTGTAGCGTGGACAGCGTTCATTCCTAGCAATCATGTTCGAAAAAGTTCACGTGAATCATTTTAGCCGTTTGTGGAAGAAGATTTTGTTTTTTTAATATTTTGTTAATGTTGCAACGTATTAAATACAAAAAGTAACATCATTTTTCATGGTCCAAAAAACCCTCATAACCTTTAAATCACTATCCTAGAAGCACACGTGGACTTTTAACATTATATATATATATATATATATATATATATATATATACTAGCGGGCAGCCCGGCATTGTTTGGTCCTAAAATATGCTTAAATATGATATTTTGGTTAATGCAGATTTCATATTTATTATTATATTATACTGGACTCCATATATAGTAATAATTAAAAAATTTTAAAAACGAAATGACTCGTGTGGCACCACCAAGAATTGAAACCAAATCGTTCAGCTTATGATTAACTTTTTCCTTTGACGTTAATGACTGATCTATGAAGACATGTTTACTGCAAGGCTAAAAATTAAAACATGAACCAATAGCTATTACATCATACATTTTTTTTTTACATAGGAGTCGCCACTAATCCTTGAGTGGCCTCTGGGCCTTGATAACGGTTAAAGAGTGTACAGAAGTCCATGGAACAATATCATAGTAATCATTAGTAGTGTAAATTTGGTAAATTGGATTACTTAAGGAGACCAGCCCATCAAGAATTTGTTTACGTTGGACTTGAAGACGACCATATTGTAGTCAGCTGGAAAGCAGGAAAACGGAAGACAATTCCACAGGCGTCCAGTTCTAAGAAAGAAGCTTCGTTCATGGAATCAACGTTTAGGTTTAGGCACAGATAAAGAGTGGGGGAAATTATTGATAATGTTTTCAGCTAGATGAGTGTTTCTTGTGAAAGTTTGGTGAGGGGGGAGGGACCATAGATTGGAGCTCAGACGAGCACTTGCCATGAAAATAATGATAAAGTAGAGACAGGCTTGCAACGTTTCTTCTGTGAGAAAGAGTTTCCAGGGAAGAGAAAAGGGCATCACCTACTAGATTACGAAGTCTATTTTGAACTCTGTCAAGGCAGGATAAGCTATTTCTAGCAGCTCCTGCCCAGATGTGGCAACAATACTCCATCCTTGGACGTACCTGGCTCTTACATAGGTAGAGAATTGCATCAGCAGCGAGATATCTACTAAATTGATAGAAGGATCCCACCATTTTTCCAGCGACCTTGGCAACGGATTTGATGTACGTGTTCCATTTCAGATCAGGAGTAAAGGTCAAGCCCAGAAGCTTGTCAAAATATGGAACCTCCCCAAGATGAGAGCCATTCATTTCCATTGATGCCTCCTGAAGACGAGAGCCATCCATTTCAATTGATGCCAGATGTGGATCAGAGTGTTGATGATGTAAAGATAGAAGTTTGGTTTTAGATGCATTAAAAGTAACCAGCCACTTTTTCCCCCATTGTACCACATGCTCAAGATCAGAGGAGAGAGAATCAGAGAGAACTTGGTTGTTTACAGCCTTTGATGTGTTGCCATAGATAGTAGTGTCGTCAGCATAAATGTCTACGAATGATCTAAGGATGTGATTTGGAAGATCATTGATGTCGATCAGGAAGAGAGTTGGACCCAGGATGGACCACTGCGAGCTCCAGATTTCTACTCATCAATATTCGACCTTCAGCTGGCAAATTTCATTTTTTTTAATTTTCACACTTTTGCACCGATTTTCAAATGTAAAGTTCCGCATAATAATTTGAATAACCACATATGAAGTTTTATGCCTGTAAATCAAAAACTGACAGGAGTTTGGTAGACAAAATTTTTTAAACAAATATATATACGCATCCATAAATATATATAGAAAGAGGTTTGTGTTTACTATAAGCTTTTTACATAAACTTAAGCAAGTATAAGATATGTAGAATATCTGCATGAATATAATTACACGTAATAGTTAACTAAAGATGATCATCCCAAAGAAAACCGGAAAAACTAATGGGGAATTAATTAAAATGAATCTTTAAAAGAATATGTAAATTAGCTAGATCTTTTGCAGATAAATGCAATTTCAGAGCCCGTATATAACAAAGTTGTATTTTCTTTTTAAATAAATAGGAAATATGGTTTTTAATATGAATATTAATACACAAAAAACTCCCCAAGTTTATAGGTGTATATATATATATATTTATGTCAGGTCATGTCATATGCTACTGGTACCATGTAACCCAGTACTACCTGCCTCATGGTCGGGTCACCGGCGACTAAACTGGTTCCCCCAGACTTGTTTGGTGAGGAGGGCGGCTAGTCTCCCTGAAGGATTAAAAACAAGACCTTCCAAAGGGCGAATGAACTCTTTTTCTGGGTCAACGGCCAACTAGCACCGTGTATATTTGTGTGTGTGTGTATATGTGTATTGGGGTGGAGAGGGCTCCCGTAAGCCGTGGTGAAGGCAACCTTTCTAGGAGAAGCAAATCTTTGATTTAAAAAACCATAAAGCGGAAGACCAGTACCCGCATTAAGCTTGTCTGCAGTTTAATTTGTTGCTGGCTATCTTGCTCTTGCTTTTGCTTGTTGCTGGATCTCAACATTTTGAACCGAGAGAGAGACTTAGCTGTCGTACAAAGCTAAGACTCTGTAACATCATCTTTGTATAGATACTCCCTTAGGTATTTGGGCTCATGGATTTTAAATGTCTGAGGGAGTGGCACTCGTCTGACAAGACGTTGCAATCATCATATATATATAGGTAACAAAGCATGTATAAGTGTGTGTGTGTGTGTGTGTGTGACAAAATCAACAGCAGCTGTAGGATAGCTGACTTGCGAAGATATTAGCAGCAGCAGCTGTTAAAGCAAGCATGTATGCAAATTAGCAAGTGTGTGCGAACTTGCGTCACAAGAAAAGAGAAAAATACTCCACATGATTGAGGGAAAAGCAAAATGCATGCTGGGAAAAATGGACGTGTAAAGTTGAGGGCGAGAATGTGCTGGCTGGTGCCACTGTGAAGTAGCCAGGACAGAGACTTTCAAAAGTGAAATGCATTGTTTTTGAAGAACCGCAAATAACATCAAAAAGTGCGAAAGAAAACCCCACCACCTCATCTCCAATGCAAACAAATTAGTTTAAGGTCGTTAGGTCGGTGCTTGCTACTTTAACAACTGGAGCATTAAAAATCAAAGACCGACGCTGTCCAAATATTTTTTTTTTTTAAGTCAGAAACGATTCATTCATTCATTAATCGATAGACAAATATTAATTCAGATTTTCTTTAAGTCAAACTATTTGATAATTACAACACCAACCCCAAGAAAACAAATGTAGCATCTGTGAACAAATAGACAAAACAGTAAACCACTTAAGTGCAAATAAATGCCTTTCATTTGCACTTAAAAAAAAAAATGCTGAGTCGGGTTTTATTTGTTTTCTGTTTCATTTGTTTGTTCCTTTTGCAACGGTACCAGATTTAAAGTTCTTGAAATGGTATTCTGGATGAGTTAAAAGTCGTCCAAAATAAACAGCTCAAAGGTTGGGATCGAACAAATTTATAATGCAAAGGGGAGTAACTCTTTGCTTCTTTGGGCAAAGTCGCCTCCCTTTGTCCATTGGTCCTAAACTTTAATTTCTTGCGTTTTCTCGTGAGATCAACGACCGAAAGTGGAGGGAAAAGAGAGTGACTTTGAAAATGAACATCGTGCCCCATTCATCGATCATCATATTTGGACTTCTGATTTTCATCTACTATGTTTAAATTGTAGTTACATGTGTGTGTGTCTCTTAATAAACGTATATCGTTATGTAACAGTGAAATGTTTCCTCATAAGTGTTACATTCTTTCTTCATGAGCTGCTATGTACGTGTGTGTGTGTGCGTGTCTCTTAATAAATGTATATTGTTATGCAACAGATTTTTTTTATGTTTCCTTATTTGTTCGGAAGTGTTACGTTTCTTTCTTCATGAGCTGCTATGTACCCAACGTGTAGACTGGACTCCCTGCGGTAAGATATTTTATGTTATATCGATCTAACACATCTCACGATATAACAAGGTTCCTGGATAAAAAAATCCTCAAGAGAATTCTGTATATTGGTAATCAATCTGAACAACAACTATGTGCAAGTATATCCAAAAAAACCTTGTAATGCTGTGATATATTTCAAAGAAAAAATGCACACTATAATATATTCCGTAGAATGAGAAAATTTTAAAAACAAAAAAAAATGATATTATATTCCGCAGATTGAAGATGCAAAAGAAAATACTGTGACTGAAACTACAAATATAGAGATATGCTAGTGAATTTTATTCAACCTCAGTTAGCAAACATGTCAGAGTATTGCTAGCAACATACAGCTAGAACCACAATGCAGTTGTTAACTGCGATGTTTCAAGATTGAAAAATCTCTCAAAATTCCAATTTTGAATGGTCTCCCGTGTTCACAAGATTTGACAGCACCAGATGCCAGGCTTGGGGAATATTTTAAAGACAAAATGTATGTAAATAAATCTCAGGCCATGCAAGAACTTAAAACAAACATACAACAGGAAATTCTTTCCCTACAACCTTCGATGTTAAGAACTGTCATGGAGAATAGCTTAGAAAGAGCTCGACTTTGCAACGCTGAGAAAGGTGGCTACTTAAGAGACATTATCTTTCGTAATCAAGGCAGAAGAAATTTTCACACTCTAAACTGTGTAATAAAAAAGAATTAATGAAATACAATCATTTGAAAAAAACTGTTTCATTTTCAAACGGTAAAGTGACTTATGGGCCACCCTGTATATCTATTTATCTATCTATCTATCGATCTATATATATATATATGTATGTATGTATGTATGTGTGTATGTATATATGTATATTTGTGTGTGTGTATATGTGTATTGGGGTGGAGAGGGCTCCCGTAAGCCGTGGTGAAGGCAGCCTTTCTAGGAGAAGCAAATCTCTGATTTAAAAAACCATTAAGCGGAAGACCATTACCCGCATTAAGCTGGTCTGCAGTTTAATTTGTTGCTGGCTATCTTGCTCTTGCTTGTTGCTGGATCTCAACATTTTGAACCGAGAGAGAGACTTAGCTGTCGTACAAAGCTAAGACTCTGTAACATCATATTTGTATAGATATTCCCTCAGGCATTTGGGCTCATGTATTTTAAATGTCTGAGGGAGTGGCACTCGTCTGACAAGACGTTGCAATCATTATATGTATGTATATATGTATATATATATATGATATTGTTTTTTCTAAATCCTTGTTTGTTCTTTTGTAGCATAGTTATCAAAACCATTTCCTGCTGAAAAGGATTATCCAAAGTAAATCCTTGGAAGATGACGATAAAATATTCTTGGAGAATTACATTTCCGAAACAAGAGAATCTGCCGACTTCACCAAAGAGAAAGAAGCACTTCTATGTTGGTGAGAAAATTTACTTTTGATCAGTTCAATCAGATTTTGAAAGAAAATATCTGTATATGTGACAAATTTTTCTTATTGTTTGGCGCTTGGACATCATTGATGAGAATCTTCCATGTTTTGCAGTCTTGATTTATTTTTGAGATGAGTAATTTGTGTATTCCTCATCGTCATAGTTGTTGTTGTTTCGGCACATTTTGTTCAACAATTTCTCTGGCATTCTTTAGGAGATTAACCGCAACGGGATGTGGTACAGTGGATAGAGAGGCGTTGAATCTCTACAATTCTAGGTAGATGGCCTTCGGGCCGGGATCAAAGTGTAGTATCTGTTTCGGCAGATACTGCAAGCTATGACTAGCAAAGACCAGCTATGACTAGCAAAGACCAGATGTGGGGGAAACCCCACATGCCTGACCTTTAACCAGCTCCCATTTCCCACCTCTCGGGAGCTGGTCCCCTTTTTCCCTTCCCCCTCCCTTCACTCCTCACATTAAAAATCGGCCTTGTGCCTAATTTGCTCGGTGGGGGAGCAAATAAATACCATCTGTTCCGGCAGATGCTGCACTTAAGATAATTTGTACCAGTCAATGGAGGGGAAACCCTCTATACTGGGACAATTATTATTTTTGGTAACCAGAGTGCCCCCTTTTTGCCTACTTTTAGGGGAGCTGGTTTTTACCTCACATTAAAAACGGCCTTGTGCCTAATTTGCTCAGTGGGGGAGCAAATAAATACCATCTCTACAATTCTAGGTGAGCATTCCCTGTAAACTACTGAAGTAAAGGTGCTTAACTGCTATTTTTATTTTGGAACCGTAGAGACTCAATGTGCTATCCACTGTGCTACAGACCCCTCCTACTGCCTCTAAATATCAAGTCCTCCTACTGCCCCCAATTACTGGGAGGAATTTTGCACTTTAGACAGATGTGGGGTTTCACCCTTCGTAACTGGATCATAAACTATTAGACATAACATAATCTTTCCCTTTTCAAATTCAAAAATAATAAAGTCTCTTCAGACTAATTCTGCTCATTCTGATTGGTTGACCTCTGACCATTCCTATATTCTAGATTAACAGTATTCACATGCTAAACAAACGCTAATGTACCATTCAAATATGATGTCGCAATGATACCTACTTTTGCTCTCTGAGTAAACTGCTGCGTCCATTTTCTTACATTTAACAGCACAAGTTTGCATTTCCTCTCTCTCTCTCTTTCCCTCCCTACCTCTCTCTGTATATTTTCTTCCCAACTCTCTCTTGCTTTTTACATTTCTTCATGGCGATGCCGAAGAAAAAACAACAAACATTTATTTCCTCTCTCTCTTGCTTTGTACATTTGTTCTAGTAATTATGTTTTTTTTTTTTTTTCAGGCATAGCTATGTTTCTTTTTTTTTTTTTTGTACTTTATTTAAATATACTTTTTTAACCTGCGCAATCTATTACGATCGTCGCCAAATCAAAAATATATGTTTCAGCAATATCATCTATTGGATTCTCAACATTGCGCACACATTAACTTTTTTTTATGGGTGGGAGGTAAATTTGTACATTAGGCTCACCTCCACAATTTTCTTTAGAATGATGACTTTTAAAGGTTTTTGACTATGCTGATTAAGAAAATCTCATTCAAATTTTGTAGAGACAAGTACTTATAGAGATATAAAGACCTGTATTATCCATTATAATTCACTGACTGCCAGTTTTGTATGCACACACAATAAACAAATCTACTTCTCTCCTACTGACACTGCCCCCCCTCCTCCGATTTTTAAAAAAAATTTTTGCTTTTGTCTGATAAAGTTTTCATTTGTATTGTCTGAATGGATATTTATATATATATTATATATATATATATATATTTTACAACATACTTTTGGCTTGTTTTCTTCTTGAAATATCAAAGACATTTATCATCTCTGTTAGATTTATATTAAACAGTAAGTCTATATTTACTGATTTATATATGTAAATGATTTTAAAAAAATAAATAGATATCCGATATATAAAATCAACAACACCTTTGTTCGTCTGTTTTTATTCATACATCACATCACTTCATTGAATTCTGAATTGCCGTAAATATGTTTTCATAATTTCCTACTAAGCTCTACTCATGTATAGCTCTACTCACTATTGAAATAAATACGGAAAATTTATACATAATGTTTATCACCTTATATGAAGTTGAGTTGTTTTTCTTGCTTTATTAAAACAAATATTTTAATATATTCAGTCAGTGAGTACATGAAGTTTAACTAATATTTCTTTGAAAAACTATTAACTATTCGTTTTATGGTTTCTGAAATTAAATTCGGATTACTGTTCTCATTTTCAGTGTCATTTTCACAATGTTTCAATTGCAGTCGATTTAACGTGTATCTTGCTGAACTCAGGAATGTTTCTGTCAAACTCTGGAATTTGGACGGAATTTCCAACGGAACCCTTTATTTATTTACTTCAAGGTGGCGGCATGCTCTTGTTCTGTCAGCCGTAACTTGGATAGAAGTCCTAAGTGATTTGCAATTGTATTCTTTCAATCTTCAGACTGATTATTCCAAGTATACTAACCATTGCGCCATGAAATATTGCAGACATGTGTCCATGTTGACAGTTCTAGTACGAACTCAAACCTATTTTATTTCTAGTTGTAAATATCACATTTTTATTACTAAATTATTATTAATATTTATATTTTATTTATATATTTTTGTTTATTTTATTACTGCATATTTTATTACTGTATATATTATCTATTATTTATTATTAACGGTTCCCATATCATGTAAGTCTACTTGGTAATTGATTGCTGCCAAGCGTATGTGCTTCTTCTTTGAGTCGTCTTATTCTCCGCCATTCTTCTGTCCATAATTTTTACTTCGTCCCATAATGGTAAATGGTTTCCTATTCCGATTTTTCAATCTCTCCACATATTATAGAATTTCGATGTTCCTGTAACCGTACTTTTAGTAGATGACACTATAGAAATGAGGAAACGACGCATTGGGGTTTCATTCGATATTAATAAACAAACTTTATTTGTTATTTTTGTTAGTAGCGTTGGTAGAAGAGTGCAAGAGAGAATGGGGTTAATATGTTGAAGTGTTCTTGTGTGAAGATAGAATTAATATATTCTTTGAGTCGTCTTATTCTCCGCCATTCTTCTGTCCATAATTTTTACTTCGTCCCATAATGGTAAATGGTTTCCTATTCCTTCCAGATATGGTCAGCTATACCCGATTTTTCAATCTCTCCACATATTATAGAATTTCGATGTTCCTGTAACCGTACTTTTAGTAGATGACATTATAGAAATGAGGAAACGACGCATTGGGGTTTCATTCGATATTAATAAACAAACTTTATTTGTTATTTTTGTTAGTAATTTTTACTTCGTCCCATAATGGTAAATGGTTTCCTATTCCTTCCAGATATGGTCAGCTATACCCGATTTTTCAATCTCTCCACATGTTACGACTTTTAGTTGACGTCATGTCTCACCTTTGTGTAATTTTCCACATTTACATAGGATCTCATACACACAGTTCTTAGGCATGATATTTTCTGTAGGGGTTTTGACTCTCACAAGCTGTTTCCGGAGTGTTGAATCACTCCTGAATACTGCCCTGATGTCATATGGATTACATATTCTTTGAAGTTTTTCGGACAAGCTCCTCATTTATGGCATACAAACTGTGGTGAGTTTCTGAGTGTTGTCCTTTTGTGTCTGGTTCAGATTTCAAGCTCTAGATGTTTCAATGGAGGGTTTCTCTTAAACTGTCCATTGTCTCTTGATATGCATTCCTTTTCTTTACATTATATGGATGGTAGGAGTTAACGTTGGCTTTCGTTATACAGACAACATAAATCGCTAACCAATGCGAGCTATCAGCACATCTAGGAATGATACTTTTTTTTCCATTGTGAACTGTATAGTTGGACAGATGGAGTTCAGATTTGGAAAGAAAGACAGATTGAACATCTTCCTGATGGAGCCAGAGTATGAATTTGTCGTCCACATATCGCAACATTGTTGGCTTTAGTGCTGTTGATCCTAATGCCGTTTCCTCAAAGTATTCCATGTATACATTGGCCAGTACCAGGGACGATGGTGATCCCATTGCCAAATCTTCCTGCCGATATGGTCCTGGATATGCGGGCTTTGGGGAGTGTGGAGCCACCCTTTAATTGGCATTGCTCCCAGATCCACTCTAACCCGGAGTGGTAGTACCTGTTAGGGTTCCAACTATGGGTTAAATAGAAACCGACTTGAAAACAACAAATATATTCTATTAAAAAAATTTTTCTTCAAAATCTATGGATTCGGCATTAAATAACCTGAAAAGGGTTGATATGCCGTAAAACAAAAACAACCAACCAACCAATCCTGCCGATATATATCGGATTCCATCACGTTTCTACACAGAAGGTTAACATTTCCATTATATTATCAATTAGAATGCAAGTGCATTCCTTCAATGAAGTCAGCTCGTCTCGTACCACTGTCATCTCATCAGTGGGTACTTTTGTGAACAGACTTACCACTGTGACGTAGCCAGGATGAACAAATAGCAGTTTCTCGTTAGTACATATATATATATATATATATATATATATATATATATTTTTTCCAAGTCGGTTTCTATTTAACCTATAGTTGGGACCCTAACAGGTACTACCACTCTGGGTCAGAGTAGACCTGGGAGCAATGGCAATTAAGGGGTGGCTCCACCCTCCCCAAAACCCGCAAGCTGGGGGTCTTACCATCGGATATAGTTTAAGGACCTGTGAACTAAGCTATACTTATCTCATGACAAGATTTTTTTTTTTTTAAAACAATCAACTATTTACGTCTCGTTAAAATTCAAATCAGCTGCTCCTGATGTTATTATTATAACGTTTCTTTTTCGTTCCAGTCTCTACCCCGTGTTTCCTATTCTTTTACTCTACATGTGGTGCCTGTTCAGCCCCTTGTCTGCAACGATCTTAATGAACCCGACCTTTAACCTCTTCCGACTGCTGGTAAAAATTTACATCCTTTTGCTGGTCGTTCTGATAGGCGTCATTGCTGGGCATGTCATACTCCTGCAACATAGAGCGCGATGCGTTCTGGCTTTTCTTCAACAGGCTGAACATGCGATCACATTACAAAAGAAATCGCTGCGGCTTATTCAAGAAGTGGAACTTGTAAGGAGAGGATTTACTTTGTAAGTTATCATCTTTTCGGTTTATGTTTTTTTTATATAATTATTTTTTACATAATTATTTTTTATATAATTATTTTTATATAACTTTTTATATTATTATTTTTTATATAATTATTTTTTTATATAATTATTTTTATATATAATTTATTTTATATATAATTATTTTTTTTATATAATTATTTTTATATATAATTTATTTTATATATAATTTATTTTATATATAATTTATTTTTATATAATTATTTTTTTATATAATTATTTTTTGATATAATTATTTTTTATATAATTTTTATAGGATTATTTTTTATATAACTTTTTATATAATTTATTTTTATATAATTATGTTATATATAATTTATTTTTATATAATTAATTTTTAATATAATTCATTTTTAATATAATTCATTTTTATATAATTCATTTTCATATAATTCATTTTTAATATAATTCATTTTTAATATAATTAATTTTTATATAATCAAATTTTTATATAATCAAATTTTTATATAATTTATTTTTATACAATCATTTTTCTTTTGAAATCTAGTATGTGATGCTCTTTTCTCTTCCCTGCAATCACTTTCCCACAGAAGAGGTGTTGCAAGCCTGTTTCTGCTCTATCATTATTTCCATGACAAGTGCTCGTATGAGCCTCAATCTATGGCTTGCCAAACTTTCACAAAAAAACCCTACTCGACTAGCTACAACCACTATCAACAGTTTCCTCCACTCTCTATCTGTGCCGAAATCGAAATGCATATTCCATAAATAAAGCTTCTTTCATAGAACTACTCGCCTGTGGGAACACTGTTTCACTGGCCTGCTTCCCAGCCAACTATAATATGGCCTTCAAGTCCAATGTAAACAAGTTCTTATCGAGCTGTCGCCATTAATAATCCAAATGCTACACAATCCACACTATTAATGATTACAACATCTTTTACATTCATTGACCTTTATCCTCAAGTCACCTTCAGGCCTTGAGAAATGGTTAAGGTATGAGGCCACTTGACGTGTAAAAATAATCTTTACATGAGAATGTTTCTACATGCTAGCCTTTTACTAACCTTCTGCTTCTTTTCATGAGTGACCGTCGATCGCCTCAACTATTTTTAATGAAAAAAACTTTTTGCATGAAAAAGACACAAGAAGACGTTCGCTGAGTTTTCCTTAACAGTAATGATTACATTAACTAGTTTGAATTTTAACAATGGTCACATGGATGATGCGAAGTTGAGATGAGATGGCAAAGTTTAAACATGGTAGACAAATACAGACTCGAGTGATGACAAATGATGTCACGTTTTTGCACTGTAAGAAAAAGGATTTTTAGATCAATTCTTCTCAAGTGTTTGTTTACGTCATTAATTTGTTTAGTTAAAAAATAAACAATTAGATATGATGTTCCTATTTACAATGCCTCCCTACAAGACAGAGTTAGACACCAGGGTGGTTTTTTAATGTGGAGAAAAGGAACAAAAACACAAATTGTCTCAGTCGTGAAGGATTATGTATGTTATTAGTCTCTTTTTTTCTCATAAATTTGTTCTCTCCCAATAAAACCTTGAAGAAAACTCAGCAAACATTTCCTTGTATCTTTGATGCATGATAAGTTTATTCGTTGCAGTTACAGAGATAATCGACAATGAAACGAGTGACATAGATGATCTGTGTGTATGAGTGTGTATTTTTCAAAGGAGCAAATAAATTTATACACTACATTTGTTTGGTTCAGTGTGATGTTAGTATTATTATTGTTTTTAATTATTGAGGAGATGACCTTCGAAAATATCGGCAAAAAAAGTGACCCATCCCTGTAGAAAAGTGCCCAGTTGAGGGTGAAGGAATTAATGTTTTTGGCCAATTTTTTAATATTTGTTGTTTGAAGGGTCAAGCTTCAAAACGCTACCGATCTTGTGAAAATCCGTCACCTCTGTCAAAAGTTTTAGGCAGACATACATACATACATTCATTTAAACAGACAGGTGAGATTTATATTATATATATACACTAGCAGGGGGTACCTGGCGTTGCCCGGGTGTTTGGAGGTGTGTGTGTGTTAAAAAAAATGTTGGCCGGGCGTTTGGAGGTGTATAAAAAAAAAAAAAAAAAATGTCTTAGTTGGAAGGTAGGATTGAACCCCCGAAGCCTTGACGCGAAGGTGGAAACGAAAGGGGAAAAAAGCCAGACACCTAACCATCTCCGCCACGAGGGGAGAGGAATTGATAAGCGTGTTAAAATAAGGTTTATAAAGTAAAATATACAGGTGCGAGGAAGTGGTGTGATGTTTGACCTAGTTTTGCGCTGCAAGCCAGTTACTGTTTCCCCCACTTTTCACTTTTCGAAGACGTAGCGAGCTGGTAAAAGTCGGAAAATTAAATACATACATGACCCCCCCGTTGTTAAGTCATAGATATTATCATTTAGACGTGATATAAAAAGTTTTAAGAATGAGCGACGGCCTCAAGAACCCGCCGGAAAAAAGCCTTTTGCAGACATACACAAAAAGCAAACATACATACATACACATACATACATACATACACACACATTTTGCCTTTTATATATATACTAGCAAGGGGTACCCAGCATTGCCCGGGTGTTTGGAGGTGTGTGTGGGGGGGGGGGGGGTAAAAAAAAAAAGTAAGTATGAGGATCGAACCCGAACCATTGAGGCAAAGTTGGAAATTAAAGTGTGAAAAAAAAAGCGTGCGAGGTTAACGATTGCCCCACCGCGAGATGCTAACGGAAACACGTTTGAATTTATTTAATTACTTGGATTTAGCAGGTGCCCGTTTTAATGAGTTAATGAGGTCAAGTTTGACTGTGGGATAGTATTCATTCACTGCTGAATGCTCCCCCCCCCCCCCAAGATGTTATAGGAAAAAGACTAACCCACATGCGGCGAGCGACAAATATTGAATATTTATCTTCCCGAAATCGAGCAAATTAAATAGACAGGTGAGCTTTGTTGTTAACTGTGAGATATTATGATTTATATGTGATATAAAAAGTTTTAAAAAGTTGTGAAGCGAGCGAGCGCTTCTCTGAAAAAAGCCTTTTGTTGACATACAGAAAAAGCGAACACACATACATACATACATACATACATTTTCGCTTTTATATATATAGATATATATAAAATCTACACACACTTTTGTGTATTCTTTAGTATAAAAAGTTTTCCTTTTGTCTCTATATATGTGTGTTACCATCCCCTAATATCAAAGCACCACCCTCAGTGGGGACGTATCGCCCACTTTGGGAAACATTGGTTTAAATAAACATTTCCATTTGAAATTCTTAATAAAATCTCTCTTAAAAACAAATTGAAAGACTGGTCTGTTTCTCTTTACCGTAACATCTACGTTTGACGTATCTCTTTTTTTGTGTTTCTTTTCAGGGTGAGCTCTCAAATCGCTGTCTCCAAGACTGAACATTCCACGCCTGTCAACCACCGGCTCTGCCCCGAACTTCGACGTTTACTCTTCTCGGCATCGCGTTCAAACATGTTATCTTGTCGCAATTCAACTCTTGCTCTCTTCGAGCAGTATCCTTTACTTAAAACACGATCCCTCAAGAAATTTGCAGGCAGCAAACCTTCTTTTATATATGCATTTTGTAAGACTAACACAATCATTTCTCAGTTGTTTTTTTTTGTTTTTTTTTTGTTTTTTTGTGATCTCACAAATTTTCTGGGTATGTAGAGGTGACCCGGACTGATCAGCACCATGCGACACACAACTATAGCCTCTCCATAATGAATATCATAGTAAAATAACAGGCTTATTCTAAAACTAATACAAGTTGTTTTCAATAAGTTTCCAGACTTTTTATACAGGCATTTAAAATTGTATAGCAATAACATGCTGTATTTTCAAGAGTCTACGACAATTTTAAATGCCTGTACAAAAAAGTCTGGAAACTTATTGAAGGCAGCTCATACTATTTAAATTTCAACAATATTTCTTGCAGTTAACGGTAGCCGAATGGATTAGGTCCTTGCTAATGAAGCCAGAGATGGCTTCTGTTGCTGTGTTCGAATCTATCGACTGTTGTTAATCGTGACACCCTGCACTGATGATTTTGCAAATGCACAGTTTCATCTACAATCTCTTGAGCCGGCCCTGTCGGTGGGGCATTAGAATACACCGACTGCCCCCCTGCAGAGGGTAAAAGTCCCTCAATGGGGGTCCTGGATATGACCTTAAACTATATCCAGTGGTGAGGCCCCAGCTTGTGGGCTTTGGGGAGTGTGGAGCCACCCTTTAATTACCATTGCTCCCAGGTCCACTCTGACCCGAAGTGGTAGTACCTGTTAGGGTCCCAACTATGGGTTAAATAGAAACCGACGTGAAAACAACAAATATATTCTATTAAAAAATTTTTCTTCAAATCTTCAAAATCTTTGGATTCGGCATTAAATAACCCGAAAAGAGTTGATATGCCGTAAAACAAAAACAACCAACCAACAATCTCTTGAGCAAACCTCAGTATTGGTCGACTGAATGACACAAGCTTTGTGGAGATTTTATCTGATAACCTTTGTGCGAATCAGCAACTTACATAGATGAGGGTCCTGGATATGACCTAAAACTATATCCGAAGGTGAGGCCCCACCTTGTGGGCCTTGGGGAATGTTGAGCCACCCTTTAATTGCCATTGCTCCCAGGTCCACTCTGACCCAGAGTGGTAGTACCTGTTAGGGTCCCAACTATGGGTTAAATAGAATCTGACGTAAAAAAAAATATACTCCATTAAAAATCGTTCCTCAAAATAACTAGATTCGGCATTAAATAACCTGAAAAAGGTTGATATGCCGTAAAACAAAAACAACCAACCAACCAATCCATAGATGAGCCCTAGAACTGCATTCTGACAAAGACAAGTACATATATCCACGACCAATACATGTCCACTGGAAAATATTTCCTTACAACTTATAATTTTAGCGTGCAGTGGTTCTTCATCAAAGAAAATCAGTGAAACGTTATGTAAAAAAGGGAACATTAGAAATAAACAGGGGGTAAATTAAAGATTTACAATTTGATTTTATTGAAAAACATTGAATCTAATTCCACTAAAATAAATGGATTTGGAGGAGTAAACCTTGATGTTATGGTTCTGATTTTTGAAAATGGGAAGGCATAGCTACTTCCATTAATGGACGATATGAAGAATTATTTTCTTACTGGGAAAACCATTGTTTAAGCGCGTTACAATAAATGTGTGTGTAAATAATTAAGAACCTGATTGGCTGAATAGCAAACCCAGTACAATGGGAAGATATAAAAACACGAAGCAACATGAATTCCATGCAATAGCCTGATGAATTCTCATAAGGATGAAACACAGAAAATTCCATATAGCTTAATAATATATAATTATTTTAATATCTACAGACACTAATGTTTCATCTTTTTGGGAATCATTAGTGCAAGGTGTTACGATTACAGCCAGTTGGGAGATTCGAACCCGGCCACAAAGCCATCTCCGACTTCACTAGCAAAGAACAAACCACACGGCCAATGTTAACCGTGGGAAATACGGTTGGAATTAACATTTACATAAAGCGTAAATGTCAAGACAGCAAGTGTGATCTTACGATCATAACATCATGATCTGCGCATGTAAGCTTAAGTGACTGACTTTCATTTCAACTTTAAAGTCCTTAACAATAAGAACCGAGTTCTTAAAGGGGGCGACATAATTATTACTATAATAATTATTAATACCTACAGACACTAGTGTTTCATCCTTTTGGGAATCATTAGTGCAGGGAGTTACGGTTACAGTCGGTCAGAAGATTTGAAGGTCAAAGATGTATTTATTTCACACTCATAATGTTTTATTGTTAATATAGTATGTCTTACACACGTTTCATTGAATGCGTGAAGAAGTGAATATGCCTGTTTACTGATTTGATTTCTTGATTGCTCATAGGTGAGAACATAATGATTGATGAAAAAATAACATGTCTGCCATATTCTTTCGTTTCTCATGTCCCTGCTTTATCGTTATTTTCATGGCAAGTGTTCAACTGAGCTCCAATCTACGGTCTCCCCTCGCCAATCTTTCACAAAAAAAAAAAAAAAAAAAACTCGTCTAACCAAAATCACTGTCAATAAATTCCCCACTCTCTATCGTTGCCTAAACCTAAACATGGATTCCATGAACAAAGTTTCTTCCCTAGAACTGCCTGCGTGTAGAACTCTGTTCTGCTGGTCTGCTTACCAGCTAACTACAGGGTGGGCCAAAATAAGGGTCCTATTTTTAAAAATTCATAAATTCATGTAAGTTTTAAGAAGTGTTTTTCGGCCAAAATTTGTTTTGTTTATTTCAAAAAAATCTCGGAAGGGTCAGTCTACACACACATAAAGTTTGGTGAGTTTAACTTTTATTTTGTGGAAGTTATTCAAATTTGAAGATAGGACCCTTATTTTGGCCCACCCCGTACAATATCATTATCTCCAAGTGCAATATAAACAAGTTTTTGCTCAGCCGTCATCGTAAATAATCAAATTATAGCAAATTACTTCTATAGCTGATTATTACACAATTGTCCCAATGACTGCAATACACATATTAACCCTTATCCTCGAGTGGCCTCCGGTCCTTGATATGTGTTGACCCCTTTGTAAAAAAAAAAAAAGAAGGAATATGGGATTCAATCTAATGAGTACGCATTCCTGGACAATGTCAGACATACCTATGTCAAAGGTTAAATATTTTTAATCTATTTGCCAGACTTGAATGAGACCCCCCCCCCCTAATTTTAACCGGTATTCTGCAGTCGGAATTTTTTAATGACCTAACCCAGTGTAGTATAAAAAAAACCCAGGTGGTTGCTACGCTGGAATACAACTACTGTTCCAAAAAACATCCTTATGATATTAAAAAAAACTCACACTCCCCCGATCTTGTCATACTTTGAAAAGGCGGAATAAATAACAACCTGGCCGGAAACACGGAAGTCAATTTCTTGAACTAATGATGATCATTGATTTTGGGAATTTGTCATTGATACAAACTATCATTGATAACCCTATTGCTACAAACTGGACTCATTTCACAAATTCAAAAGGAGAGATTGGACCTAGTAATTCACTCCTGTTTGTTCATCTGTTTGTTCACACTTTTCTCAATAACCATGCCTTGGATTTTAAAAAATTTTGCACAAACATTAGTCATGGTGAAAGTAAATTTTTGTTGGAATGGATTTTGCGGAATAATTCTGGTTGCTTCCCTAGCGGGCATTATAAGGATAAAATTGCACCCAAATCATTCGTTTGTTCATTTATTAACACTTTTTCAATAATCATGCCTTGCATTTTTTAAAAATTTTGCACAAGCATTAGTCATGGTGAAGGTAAATTTTTCACTCATAGAAGAGGGATCACGCATGCTCGGTTTGTTAATTATCACAATCTTCAAAGAAAATTGAATTAAATCTGGGGGCAATAGTCCCCATTCATTTCTGGACAATGTCGACTGTGCCTATGTCAAAGGTCAAACACGTTTAATCTATTTTTGTCATTTTGTTATTTGTACATTTATTTATTGAAGGAAAATGAAGTTTCCTTAATATTAATCCAGGTATCCATTAATTGACGAGGTCGATAAGGCCTCTACTTACCTTGCCAACATTCCTTTGGAAGATTATGGGCCAAGTTTACAGGAGATTCAAGCGGACGATGAATCACAAGAAAAGCTGAGTAAATTGACTGATGACTTTTCTGTCACTGCTTTAAAGGTATTCATTCTTTGATTAAGATTTTGATAATTATCATGGAGTTTCCCATGAACAAGCATTTAAACTTTTTTTTTTTTTTGATTAATTATTTAAAATTTTTTTTTTTTGATTAATTATTTAAAATTTTTTTTTTTTGATTAATTATTTAAAATTTTTTTTTTTGATTAATTATTTAAAATTTGTTTTTTTTGATTAATTATTTAAAATTTGTTTTTTTTGATTAATTATTTAAAATTTGTTTTTTTTGATTAATTATTTAAAAATTTTTTTTTTTTGATTAAGCATTTAAAATTTTTTTTTTTGATTAATTATTTAAAATTTTTTTTTCTTGATTAAGCATTTAAACTTTTTTTTCTTGATCAAACATTTAAACTTTTTTTCTCTCGATTAAGCATTTAAACTTTTTTTCTTGATAAGCATTTAAACTTTTTTCTCTTGACCAAGCATAAAAATTTTTTTTGATCAATCTTTTAACCTTTTTTGTCTTGATCATTAATTGTGTATCCTTCTTTCAGTTTACAAACTTTAATCTGTAAATTAATTTATTTTAGGCGATGCTTTATCTTTATGGCATGCAACAATCAGAATTCATCCGACGCTTGGCACTCTGTTTCTGTGTCAATGCGCAGCCAGAAACTCAGAGAGGTAAAATCCATTTGTATATTATTACTAGCAGGACTGTGTCCTGGCATTGCCCAATAGTAAAATATGCTTAAATATGATATCTTAATTTATGCAGATTTTGTATTTATTATTATATTTTTTTCCCCATCACTGGAAGAAAAAAGTTAAGATAGAGAGAGACGTCGCACTGGGGATAATAGAATCGGGACCAATAGGCATACTTACTACTTGGTGTTCAAGAATGGTGGTCATGCTAAAAACGGATGGATTCCCAAGGCAGATAGTGGGTCTATAGAAGTTGAATAATGCTTCATCTCCATACCTGAACATACCAGAAAAACGGTACTAGATGTGTGGAATGGGCACCATAGTCTATCGCCATCTTTTTTCGTTATTATATTGTACCCAATATATAGTAGTGATTTTAAAAGAAAAAAAAATAACTTGAGTGCCATCAGCTAGAAACCAAAACAAAGCTCTGCAGCTTTATTTCTTACCATCTGAGCCATGTGCATGCGTTTAGTCGATTTACACCTTTCAGATTCTGATGTTTTCAATTTTGACCCTTTAGCAGCGATTTTTAACCGGCTAAAACCAAATCAAATTTGTTCCACAAGTTCAAATCTAATTTATAAAACTCACTATGTCTGTCTGTCTGTCTCCATATTTTCAACTCTTCCAAAATTAAAAGTCACAGAGCTGCGCTAGGGGCCTCAAATGATTGGATTTTTTATAGACTTCCGTTCTTTTATAGGTCTTTAGCCGGTCAAAATAGTTTTTAAGGTGTCAAAATTGAAAAAAATTGTTATATATTGTACATTCATCTTAGGTTATTTTTAATCAGTTCATATGCATGTTACGTTATGCATGTTACGTTACCAGCTTTGAATGTTACAGTTTTCGATTTTGGTTTCGATTCTAACTGATGGTACCCAAATACTTTTTTTTTGCTTTTGAAATCCCAACTCTATAATAATATATACAAAATTTGGACATATTAAAATATCATATTTAAGCGTATTTTACGACCGGGCAAAGCCCCCTCCTCTACATATCTAGTTTCAAGTCTGTAGACCAAAAATTGACAGGAGAAACCATTCCTCACACTCAAACAGACAAGGTCACTTTTATATATATACTAATTTGCATTGACCGGTCGTAAAATATGCATAAATATTATATTTAATTTATTATTATATGCATAAATTTATTATTATAGAGACAATTCCCTATTGGTTATTGATTCAGTGTGTAGTAATGTTTTCAAAAATTATAAAAAATATGTCTTGGGAACTAGAATCAAATTAAGTGAACATCTTTTTTTTGAGAATTTCATTCCATAATGAATACGTCCAATATGTTTTTTTTTTCTTCGATATTTTCCTTTTTTTTTTTTATTTCTTCGATATTTTCCTTTTTTTTTTTTCTTCGATATTTTCCTTTTTTTTATTTCTTCGATATTTTCCTTTTTTTTTTTTCTTCGATATTTTCCTTTTTTTTTTTTTCTTCGATATTTTCATTTTTTTTTTTTTCTTCGATATTTTCCTTTTTTTTTTTTCTTCGATATTTTCCTTTTTTTTTTTTTCTTCGATATTTTCCTTTTTTTTTATTTCTTCGATATTTTCCTTTTTTTTTTTTCTTCGATATTTTCCTTTTTTTTATTTCTTCGATATTTTCCTTTTTTTTTTTTCTTCGATATTTTCCTTTTTTTTTTTTTCTTCGATATTTTCCTTTTTTTTTATTTCTTCGATATTTTCCTTTTTTTTTATTTCTTCGATATTTTCCTTTTTTTTTTTTCTTTGATATTTTCCTTTTTTTTTTTTCTTTGATATTTTCCTTTTTTTTTTTTCTTCGATATTTTCCTTTTTTTTTTTCTTCGATATTTTCCTTTTTTTTTTTTCTTCGATATTTTCCTTTTTTTTTTTTCTTCGATATTTTCCTTTTTTTTTATTTCTTCGATATTTTCCTTTTTTTTTTCTTCGATATTTTCCTTTTTTTTTTCTTCGATATTTTCATTTTTTTTTTTTCTTCGATATTTTCATTTTTTTTTATTTCTTCGATATTTTCCTTTTTTATTTCTTCGATATTTTCCTTTTTTTTTTTTCTTCGATATTTTCCTTTTTTTTTTTCTTCGATATTTTCCTTTTTTTTTTTTCTTCGATATTTTCCTTTTTTTTTTTTCTTCGATATTTTCCTTTTTTTTTTTTCTTCGATATTTTCCTTTTTTTTTTTTCTTCGATATTTTCCTTTTTTTTTTTCTTCGATATTTTCCTTTTTTTTTTTTCTTCGATATTTTCCTTTTTTTTTTTCTTCGATATTTTCCTTTTTTTTTTTTCTTCGATATTTTCCTTTTTTTTTTTTTCTTCGATATTTTCATTTTTTTAATGTCTTGATTAAACTGTACAAGTACCAAAATTATAATTAGCTTAGTAGGCCGCTCGGCATTTTTCGGTCATAAAATATGCATGCATATTATAATTTAATATATGTCTTCGGTACTAGAATCGAAACCAGAACTTTTCGCGCTCCAACCTTTGATGTTATTTATCTCTCCAGTGTTGGTACGGTCTGAGCTATTGACAGATGGATACGAAAACTTTCAAATTAGGCAACTTTAAACTTTGAATGTTTGATTTTGCGCATGTGCAAAAGTAACAGCAGGAATGTCTTATTCGACTTACCCTGGTCGACTGTTTTGCTTTCAATTTTACCCCCTTATTGGGACGATTAATTAGAATTGGGAATCGAAAAAAATCAGAACTTTTTGTGGTATCGGAATCTGAAAAATCTGTGCTCATTTTCTAATGCTAAAAACCATTCTTTTAATGAACTTTTTTTTGATTTTATTTTTTAAAAACGGTCTTCCACTGGTAGTGATAAAAAATAATAAATATGCATTGATTTTAAACTACCAGTAAAGCTAAAAGCTAGTGTGTATATATATATATATATATATATGTGTGTGTGTGTATATATATCTTCATTTTGTATTATCAGGTATATTCCTCGTCTGTTGCATAGATCACTGTAGTTCTTCCCATAATTCCAATGTATTACCCTCTCCCTCTCACGTCCAATTATTTTGTTCTAATGAAATCAAACAATTTATCTGGAAATATCCTTGACCACATAATGCAGAGCAGAACGAATAACCATTTTTTTTATTACAAAAAAAGAAAAAGAACTCCATTTCGAAAATAAAAGGTTATTCGCTCTGTCTTACTTCTACGATGTGTTTAACTGCAAACTGGTTAATATTTTACTTGGAAAGCGAATAATCGCCTAATTAAAATCCTCTGTAAAATTAAAGTGAGATTAATTTTTTTTTTTTTAAAGCGATTACTTATGAACATGCTGAAAGGCAAAATCTAAAACAAAAAAATACAATTATTTTAGAATTTAGAATTGGGATCAGTTTCGTATAACGTAAAATAAACACCTAACCTACTGTACTTGCAATGACCCTTATCCCTGATGGCTTCCGGGCCTTGATAAGTGGTGACCACCGTGTAAAAAAAAAAAAAAAAAAAAAAAAAAAAAGCTATTGCTTGATGTCACATCCCTAATTACCTAGCATCTTCTTTTCTCTTCTGATGAGAAGCATTAGGCTTCGAAACACCACAGTATAAAGAGTTTTACTATCCTACATCCCTAATTGATGAATCATCTTTATTGAATAAAGGAATAAATATATATACATCAGTATATATTTTTATATTGTCGTTTTTTATTTTCATATATATATATATATATATATATATTTACCAGTGGTGAAAAAACCGGACTAGAGTGCTCAATGTGTAGTCAGAGCAGTATATAGGAAATTTATTACTGTGAGTCCAGAATGAGTTTACAAATTGTTTCAGCTAGAGGAAAATCCTCAAAGAGAGGAAAAATCCAACTAGCATTATCAGAATTCATAGTAGTCCATCTATGAATTCTGATGATGCTAGTTGGATTTTTCCTCTCTTTGAGGATTTTCCTCTAGCTGAAACAATTTGTAAACTCATTCTGGACTCACAGTAATAAATTTCATATATATATATATATATATATATATATATATCTGTAGAAATATATTTTATTTCCTTATAATATACACCACTCTTTATTTAAGAAGCTCAATGTAATTACAGAGCAATATAGTAAATAAATAGCAAAAGTCTATATTCCAAAGTTCATGATGTTGACCATCTTATAATTTATTTCTTTAATTCAGTTGACATTTACAATTCTTCACAGTATCTGTTTCATAGCACAAAGTCAATCACTTAATTATTATATCAATCAGTGAATCTATTTTGCCCTTAACTCATCACAAGAAATAGCAACCATCAATCCGTCAAAAGGAAATAAAGTGCGTTTTGACATGATTGAAATTCGAAAATTGGAAGAGAAGCTGCAAATACCTTTTATGTTTCCATTACACCATTTTGAATTAAAGAAATCAAAAGGCAAAATAGATTCACTAATTGACATAATAATTAATTGATTGATTTTGCACTACGAAACAGATACTGTCAATAATTGTATAAGTAACCTCGTAGGAGATGTCCTTTTCTCTTCCTTGCAACCTCTATCTCACAGAAGAGATGTTGCGAGTTTGTCTCTGATGTATCGTTATTTTCATGGAAAGTGTTCGACTGAGCTTCAATCTATGGTCCCCCCTCGCCAAACTTTCACAAGAAACACTCGTCTAGCTGTAAACACTATCAATAATTCTCCCCACTCTTTATCTGTGCCTAAACCTAAATGTAGATTCCATGAACAAAGCTTCTTTCTTAGAACTGCACGCCTGTGGAATTGTCTTCCGTTTTCCTGCTTTCCGGCTGACTACAATATGGTTGTCTTCAAGTCTAACGTAAATAAGTTCTTGATGAGCCGTTCCATATAAGTTATCAAATTCACCAAATTTTCATTACTAATGATTACTATATTGTCCAATTTCTACTGTACACTCTTTAACCCTTATCCTTGAGTGGCCTCTTGGCCTTGATAATGTGGTGATGCCTATGTAAAAAAAAAAAAAAAAAAAGTCAACTGAATTAAAGGAATTAATTATAAGATGGTCAACATCATGAACTTTAGAATATAACTTTTTGTCATTTATTCTCTATATTGCTCTGTAATTACATTGAGCTTCTTAAATAAGGATTGGTATATATTATAAAGAAATAAAATATATTTCCACAGATATAGTTATGTATATTTGAGAGTGGGGGCTCTTGTTTGATTCATATTTTTGTATGACTATAAAATAAGATTTTAATGGCATTTTTAAAAAGCTGGGTTCTCTTCTATTCCAGGAAAGCTGAATTCATCAGTTTGGCCATTAGTTGCCAACCTTCATAAGCGACTGACTCTGCAATCCACAACACTTGGAAATAGCTATGAATTCCACCGGAGTAGTTTCCAGGAACGAGATGCCAAAAGTTCTGTTAGCCCGAAACAGGCTACGTCTTCTGTGTCAGAACTGTACATGGCTGTTCACAGCCTTGACCTTCATCTGAGGGCAGCCTTACACAGGTAAGCATGTTTTTATTTTTAACGAGACAAAGTAATTGAACCGGTCAAATCTACTTAAAAATAATTTTTTTTTTTAATCCCAAGCATGCAAGAGATTACTATTTGGGATTGTGTTTAGCTGGTGGTTCAGCAGCGAGATGTTTGTTCGCATTACATTTAACATTTTGCAAGTTAGTACAGCTGGGGAGGCAGTAAACAAGGAGATATTTACAAAATCCAGCAGTTCGAGGGAAGAGTAGAAGGCTTTTCGGCATTTAGGGATCTCAACAGTGAAGGGGTTGGATTTTGCTGCTTTATTAATAGTGCGGGACCTATTAGATTTGATACTCCTTTTTTTTTTTTTTTTTTTTTTTTGGACCGTGTCTAAGAGTGAAAACTAGTGGCAAATGTTCACAGATGTGGCAGCAATATGCCATGCATCGGCGAATTGTGGCTGGTGTGAGTAATTTTCTGACACGGTAGAAGAAACGCCTTTTTTTTTTTTTTTTTTTTTTTTTTTTTTGCAACAGCAGCCTTGGCAATTTTATTTATCTATGAACTGTTATCCTCATCTTCATAGTTGTTGTTTCCCAACATTTCAGTCAACTCATCCTCTGGCCTTCTTCAGGTGGTTAACCGCAACAGAATAGGAATGATGAGTCTTTTAATTGTATCCTCAGTAATTACTGCCTTCCATAGTTGTCACCAACTAATTTTTTTTTTTGCCAACTCTTATATAGATAGAGAATAGCATCAGCAGTGAGATATCTACTGGATCGATAGAAAGATCCCACAATTTTTCCAACGGCCTTGGCAACAGATTTGATAACTCCATGCAAACCAGACAACCCTGTGGCACAATCTTCATGAACTCTATTATTTATTTGCAAACTGTTATCTTAAAGTTGTTATTTCACAACGTTTCAGCCAGCATCTGACCTTCATCAGGTTGTTAACTGCGACGGGATAGGAATACTGAGTGTCTTAACTGTATCTTCAGTAATTACTGCCTTCCATAGTTGTTGTCGGCTCAGCACGTTTTGGCCAACTAAACCTCTGGCCTTCTTTGGGTAGAATTGAAACTGCTATTTTCAAACAATGTTTAGAGATTCAATGCCTCTATCCACTGCGCCTAAAAAAATAAATACATAAATTACTCATCTCAAAGGATTCCAATAAAAAGAATGTATAAACTCTTGACAATGTCCTCAATATATTTGTTCCAATTCATGTTGTCTGAATGTTAAGCTGTGGTGTTTGAAAAATGTGCCTTTAGGTGTTGTTCAGTAGTTGCGAAGGTTTTTTTTTTTTTACACAGGCATCACCACATTATCAAGGCCAAGGGGCCACTCGAGGATAAGGGTTAAAGAGTGTACAATAGAAATTGGACAATATAGTAATCAATTTGGTACATTTGTTAACTTATATGGAACGGCTTATCAAGAACTTATTTACATTAGACTTGAACACAACCATATTGTAGTCAGCCGGAAAGCAGGAAAACGGAAGACAATTCCACAGGCGTGCAGTTCTAAGAAAGAAGCTTTGTTCATGGAATCTACGTTTAGGTTTAGGCACAGATAAAGAGTGGGGAAAATTATTGATAATGTTTTCAGCTAGTGTTTCTTGTGAAAGTTTGGCGAGGGGAGGATCATAGACTTGAAGCTCAGTCGAACACTTTCCATGAAAATAACGATACATCAAACTCGCAACATCTCTTCTGTGAGATAGAGGTTGCAAGGAAGAGAAAAGGACATCTCCTACAAGGCTACAAAGTCTATTTTGAACTCTATCAAGGCAGGACAAGTCCTTTCTAGCAGCTCCTGCCCAAATGTGGCAACAATATTCCATCCTTGAACGTACCTGGCTCTTATATAGATAGAGAATTGCATCAGCAGTGAGATATCTACTGGATCGATAGAAGAATCCCACCATTTTTCCAGCAGCCTTGGCAACAGATTTGATGTACATGTTCCATTTAAGATCAGGAGTAATGGTCAAGCCCAGAAGCTTGTCAAAACTTGAGGCCTCCTGAAGACGAGAGCCATTCATTTCAATTGATGCCAGATGTGGATCAAAAATGTTGATGATGTAAAGAGAGAAGCTTGGTTTTAAATGCATTAAAAGTAACCAGCCACTCCTTTCCCCATTGTACCACTTGCTCAAGATCAGAGGAGAGAGAATCGGAGAGAACTTGGTCGTTTACTGTCTTAGATGTGCTACCATAAATGGTAGTGTCATCAGCATAAATGTCTACAAATTATGAAATGATGGAAGATCATTAATGTAGATCAGGAAAAAGAAAGAAGTTTTAGTAGAATTAAATATTATCAACTTACATTCCACTACAGACTGAAGGTCATTTCTTAAGATCTTGTCGAAGGCCTTAGGGCTACAGTTCTAGCTTTCCCCGTCTTATCTACTGCACAGTATATGCATTCAGGGATGACCGTTAAAATATCTACAGTAGAATGGGGTTCCCTAAATCCATACTGTTGATCAGAAAGAAGCTTAGTATTTACAAAATGGCAGACTAATGTTTTTTTTTTTTTTTTTTTACACAGTGATCACCACCTATCAAGGTCCGGAAGCCACTCAGGGATAAGGGTTATTGCAAGTACATTACGTTAGTGTGGAGATTTGATGGAGTGTCTACTTAAGGGGGCGGGCGGTTCATTAGGAATTTGTTAACATTAGACTTGAAGACATCCAAGTTGTAGTCCGGAGGGAAGCAGGCAGACGGAACAGAGTTCCACAGGCGTGCAGTTCTAAGAAAGAAGCTTTGTTCATGGAATCCGCGTTTTGATTTAGGCATAGATATAGAGTGGGGGAAATTTTTCACAGTGGATTCAGCTAGACGGGTGTTTTTCGTGAAAGATTGGCGAGAGGGGACCAGGGATTGGAGTTCAGACGAGCACCTGCCATGAAAATAACGATAAAACAAGGATAGGCTCGCAACGTCTCTTCTGTGAGAGAGGGGTTACAGGGTAGAGAAAAGGGCATCCCCCACTAAGCCACAAAGTCTATTTTATATTCTGTCAAGGCATGATAGGCTGTTTTTGGCAGCTCCTGCCCAGATATGGCAACAGTATTCCATCCTTGGACGTACTTGGCTTTTATATAGATAGAGAATTGCATCAGTAGTGAGATATCTTCTGGAGCGGTAGAAGGATCCCACTATCTTTCCAGCGACCTTGGCAACAGACTTGATGTACGTGTTCCATTTCAGATCAGGAGTAAAGGTCAAACCCAGAAGCTTGTCAAAACACGGGGCCTCACCCAGACGAGAGCCATCCATCACAATTGATGCCAGCTGGGGATCAGAGCGTTGATGATGTAAAGATAGGAGTTTGGTTTTAGATGCATTAAAGGTAACTAGCCACATCTTCCCCCACTGAACCACACGCTCGAGATCAGAGGAGAGAGAATCAGAGAGAACTTTGTCATTTACAGCCTTTGATGTGTTGCCGTAGATGGTCGTGTCATCAGCATAGATGTCAACGAATGATTTAAGTATGTGTTTAGGGAGGTCATTGATATAGATCAGGAAGAGAGTTGGGCCCAGGATTGACCCCTGAGGGACCCCAGCATTTATATTGCAGGCCTCTGATTTTTGTCCATCTACCACTACTCTTATAACCCTATCGGAGAGAAATGATTTAATGATTGAGAAAACATTTCCAGTTATACCGTAGCTGGAAAAATGTTGAATGATTAAAGACATAAAAATTTGGGTGAAGAGAGGCAGAAGATTGATGCGGCAATAATTGAGCAGGTCAGTTCTTTTGTCTGAATTTTTGAACACTTGTACAACAAAGGCTATCATGAAAGCAGTACTCAATTAGGCATTTGCTGAAGAGTTTGGAGAGGACGGGCTAGCTCAGCGGAACATTTCTTAATTAGTATATTGAGTATGATTGGAATGAGATCAGACCCACATGCCGTGGAGGTACTTAGGTTTTTTTATGATATCACAAACATGAGAAGGCTAATTTTCAGATCTATGAGTGTGAATTTTTTTTAAATGAATGCTAAAAGATTTGTCTTTTAAAAATGAAAACATTACAAAAGAAAAGAAATTTTTATTGAAGAAAACTGCAACATGACTCTTAATATTTTTTGACTACTTTTTTTTTTATTAAAAAATAAATTTTAAGGTTTTAAAAAAAACAATGAAAACATTAGAAAGGAGTAAAAGTAACGACTACTTTTTTCCAACTACGTTTTTTATTAAAAAATGTGAAGGCTTTTTAAATAATCTTTAACCTTACAAAAAAAAAATAGTTGCAGAGGAATTGCAATTTTTATTAAACAAAAGGATGAAAACATTTTAGAAAAAAGCACTTTTCTAATATTTTAATTCATGTTTTGGTTTCATTCATTTTTTAATGGTTTCATTCATTTTTTAATGGTTTCATTCTTTTTCAATGGTTTCATTCTTTTTCAATGGTTTCATTCTTTTTTTAATGGTTTCATTCTTTTTTTAATGGTTTCATTCTTTTTCAATGGTTTCATTCTTTTTCAATGGTTTCATTCTTTTTCAATGGTTTCATTCTTTTTTTAATGGTTTCATTCTTTTTTTAATGGTTTCATTCTTTTTCAATGGTTTCATTCTTTTTTTAATGGTTTCATTCATTTTTTAATGGTTTCATTCTTTTTCAATGGTTTCATTCTTTTTTTAATGGTTTCATTCATTTTTTAATGGTTTCATTCTTTTTCAATGGTTTCATTCTTTTTTTAATGGTTTCATTCATTTTTTAATGGTTTCATTCTTTTTCAATGGTTTCATTCTTTTTTTAATGGTTTCATTCATTTTTTAATGGTTTCATTCTTTTTTTAATGGTTTCATTCTTTTTTTAATGGTTTCATTCATTTTTTAATGGTTTCATTCTTTTTCAATGGTTTCATTCTTTTTTCAATGGTTTCATTCTTTTTTTAATGGTTTCATTCATTTTTTAATGGTTTCATTCATTTTTTAATGGTTTCATTCATTTTTTAATGGTTTCATTCATTTTTTAATGGTTTCATTCTTTTTCAATGGTTTCATTCTTTTTTTAATGGTTTCATTCTTTTTTTAATGGTTTCATTCTTTTTCAATGGTTTCATTCTTTTTCAATGGTTTCATTCTTTTTTTAATGGTTTCATTCATTTTTTAATGGTTTCATTCATTTTTTAATGGTTTCATTCATTTTTCAATGGTTTCATTCTTTTTCAATGGTTTCATTCTTTTTCAATGGTTTCATTCTTTTTTTAATGGTTTCATTCTTTTTCAATGGTTTCATTCTTTTTCAATGGTTTCATTCTTTTTTTAGTGGCTTTGTTCATTTTTTAATGTTTTCATTCTTTTTCAATGGTTTCATTCTTTTTTTAATGGTTTCATTCTTTTTCAATGGTTTCATTCTTTTTTCAATGGTTTCATTCTTTTTTTAATGGTTTCATTCTTTTTTTAATGGTTTCATTCTTTTTCAATGGTTTCATTCTTTTTCAATGGTTTCATTCTTTTTTTAGTGGCTTTGTTCATTTTTTAATGGTTTCGTTCTTTTTCAATGGTTTCGTTCTTTTTCAATGGTTTCATTCTCTTTCAATGGTTTCATTCTCTTTCAATGGTTTCATTCTTTTTTTAATGGTTTCATTCATTTTTTAATGGTTTCATTCTTTTTCAATGGTTTCATTCTCTTTTAATGTTTTCATTCTTTTTTTAGTGGCTTTGTTCATTTTTTAATGGCTTAATTCTTTTTTTAATGGTTTCATTTTTTTTTTTTTTTTTTACAATTCCACAAAGTTGTGTATTCAGCATCCTAAATTCTCAGAACAACAAAAGGAACAAATCTCTTAGTCAAATGGAGTTATCCCCTTAGATTAATGACATGTTATAAAAAGCACCAGTCGTAGCACGAATGTCAAATGCAAGTTTCTTGTGTTTGTGGATATTTCAGTTGACATGTGTACCAAACTTTATTTTTTTTATTTTTATTATTATTCAGATCATTTGAACTTTCAACGGAGTTGGAAAAATTTTCCGAATCAGAAATCCAGCAAAAAGAAGGATTGGATGGCGAAAAGAAAGATGATGAAGAGATCAAAGAGAACTTGATCAACAAAGAAAAACTATGGTACGAACAGTTGGAATCAGTTAAGGCCGAACTTGATGCGTGTCGAGGATGCTGGGAAGTTGGTTTAGATAAGATCAACAAAATCTACAAGAAAAAACAAGCCCAACAAGGTTTGTATGAACAAGAATCACTTTGTCTTTTTCTGAAATATGAAAGTTCAAACTTGTCCATTATCAACTAGATGCTTATACAGTATAGGGCGCAGGTAAAAATCACAGTACCAAAATAAACTGACCTCGCCCTGTCAGTAGGGCATCAAAATACGTCAACTGCATCCCCTGCAGAGAGTAAAAGTCCCTCAATGAGGCCACCTGTTAGCCATGGGTGGCGACCCGTAATGCATTGGGACAAGGTCCTGATAGTTGAGGATATTGGAGGTCAGGTTAAATAGCTCCATTTCCCAACATTCCATTTCGGCCCTTACCTAGGCTAGATGGGCGGTTGGAGAGGCTCGATTTGATCAATCGGCTGGTCAGGTCAAGCCTTAACGTTTACTACCAAACAAATTTACACAGAATACAAGTATTACAAGTTTGCATGTAAATAAGAAGATAAGTGAAAATGAGATTAGGATAAGACGAGACTCGAACCTTGTAAGCAAGGTTCAGAAATAGAATGTTAGAAATCGGAATATTAAAAAGGTCTATTGTTAAATTCTATTATAAATTATTAGATATTGTTTATATTGTAAAAAGAATTAAAAATGTCAGCCAAAAAGAATGAACAATAGAAATTAAAAATGTGTTGTTAAAAAAAAATAGGTTAGGTTAAAAATAGGTTAGTTTAAAATTCTTTGTTGTCAAAAGTGTGTTAGGAAAAACATAGCCACGTTAATTGGTCACATTTTGGAAACACTTCTGACGTCATAATAAAAAGGAGAGTTCAAAATATAGGAGCAAGAGTTAGTCAGATCAGGGCGGTAGTTGAGGCAGAACAGTTGAGTCTGCTAGTCAGCAAAGATCAAGAGTCAGTCAGTGGTCAACTGCCCTTTGGAAGCGAAGGGTAGAAAAATTAAACTATGTAGAACAAATGTGAATTCCTGACGTCATCATCATTCGACCGAATTAAACTGAATTAAAAATGTCTGCTGAAAAGAATGAACAATGCAAATTAAAAACGTATTGTTAAAAAAATAGGTTAGGTTAAAAAATAAGTTAGTTAAGAATTCTTTGTTGTCAAAAGTGTGCTTGGAAAACGTGTGCTTAACCATGTGAGTTGGCCACGTTTTGGAACCACACTTCTGACGCCATAGCAAAAAGAGGATTCTCAATATAAGAGCTACAGTTAGTCATATAGCAGGAATTGAGGCAGAACAGTTGAGTCTGCTAGTCCGCAGAGATCAGGAGAGTTAGTCAATGGTCAGCTGCTCCCTTTGGAAGCGAAGGGTAGAAAGATTAAACTATGTAGAACAAATGTGAAATTCGATTCAATCGGTCCAATTAAATTTACCCATTTTTGTGTTTTTGTAAAACTGATGTCTTCGTGTCGTCATTTCACAAATGAAAAGGTAATGCGTTAATCATCTTATTATGAAAATTGTGTAACCCTTCCAAGAATATGCATCCCTCTTCCTCCTCTCTATATGTGTTGCAAGAAATATAAGAATTATGCATCTAATCACACTATCACCCTCGCTATATGAGTTAAGAAGAAACATTCCAGAACTGTATAAATATCTACTTGTAATTATCGTTATATCCGTTATATGTATTGGCCCAATATGAATCCCCCGTCTCTCTTCAGTATGAACTCAGCGTCATGTTTTAATATGAAACCCGCACTACACAACACAAGGATCAACATACAACTATGGATAAAAGAACAGTAAAAAAAACTCATCTCCATTCTAAGATGAAAAATAAACAAGATCCTAACAAAAGTAGACGTTAAGAGGTGTTGGCTGAGGGTCAATTGACATGGGAAGATCATTAATTCAAACATGGCTGAAAACAAATTTATTTGTCCACATAGATTTTGGGATGTGTATCGAATATTTGTGACAGATGGTTTGAGAGAGACACATAGTTGAGTATATCGGTTTGTGTAACTCTGACCTCTCCTTTGATAGATCCCAATACTGTGGCAGTGAAAATTAAAAATAAAAACTGATATCTATAAACACACACAAAAACCAAAGATCTCTATCTGATTCAGAAAATAAAACAACACACAGGCTTTCTTAGATTCTATGTAATAGAATCTTTAGGAGAAAAACAAATTTCTAAACTATCTCCTTTTCTAATAGAAAAAAACTCTATCAAACTATATAAAACCTAAAAATGTAATGAAAAAAAAAATGGAAATTTATTGCTCAAAATAGAAACAAAACTACAAAGTAATAAAATTTTAAAAATGAAAACATTCCATGACATAAATGTCAAAATTACTCATAATAAACTTAATCAGTTCAAAGGAATAGTAAAAAGTACCAAACAAAATGAAAAAAAAAACAAGGGTTATAAAATATAGAATAATTTTTATAAAGAAAGCAATCTATAAACAAAAACAAAAAAAAACCCCAAAGATCTCTATCTGATTCAGAAAATAAAACAACACACAGGCTTTCTTAGATTCTATGTAATAGAATCTTTAGGAGAAAAACAAATTTCTAAACTAGAAAAAACTCTATCAAACTATATAAAACGTAACAATGCAATGAAAATAAAAAATGGAAATTTATTAATCAAAGTAGAAACAAAACCACAAAGTAATAAAATTTAAAAAATGAAAATATTCCATGATATGAATATCAAAGTTACTCGTAATAAACTTAATCAGTTCAAACCTGAAGAAGTGCCAAACGAAATTTAAAAAAAAACAAGGGTTATAAAATATAGAATAATTTTTATAAAGAAAGCAAATGAAAGAATTCCAACAAACACATCTTCACTTTTAATGCAACCCATAATACAACCCATAATGCAGCCCATAATACAACCCATAATGCAACCCATAATACAACCCATAATGCAACCCATAATACAACCCATAATGCAACCCATAATACAACCCATAATGCAACCCATAATACAACCCATAATGCAACCCATAATACAACCCATAATACAACCCATAATACAACCCATAATGCAACCCATAATACAACCCATAATACAACCCATAATACAACCCATAATGCAACCCATAATGCAACCCATAATGCAGCCCATAATACAACCCATAATGCAACCCATAATGCAACCCATAATACAACCCATAATGCAACCCATAATACAACCCATAATGCAACCCATAATGCAACCCATAATGCAACCCATAATGCAACCCATAATACAACCCATAATGCAACCCATAATACAACCCATAATGCAACCCATAATACAACCCATAATAGTACAAAGCATTGAAATTGGATACAATATGGAACCCGTGGAAATCATCATCCATGATGTTTCGGATGCCAAAAATTTGGACATCATAAAGACGTATGCCAAGGAGTAACAAATCGTAGAGATGAAGAATGTCAAGAAAACAAATATGGAAATTGCCAAGGAACCACTCAGCCTTCTCCCAATCCTGCGAACGCTGGATGAAAGAAAAAGAAATAATAACCATAAAACCTTCCCCTTCTTAGAAGCAGAAAGCAAAGTTGAAGAATATGAAGAACCTATGTTAAAGTGTCAGAGAAAGCAAACGTAAATAATCCACACCAAACGGACAAATGCAATGAATTAAAAACTAATTAAAATTAATTTGGACAAATGCAAAAAAAAAACTAAAAACATTTATTTATTTTTTTATCCTTGAGTGTCCGAATAATAGGCCACCTTAGGACATATCAGTTACAATGGGTATTTCTTTGCTGTTTTCCCTCCAACAAATTGAAAAGGCTAAACTAAAGGAAAAAAATGAAACAAAAAAAAAAAAACTTCATCTCAAACTCAAGAAATGTCCTCAAAATAAAAACAAATCCATTGGAAAACAAAAGTACCAAAAACCTAAATTCCAACCAATAAAATCTACAAATTATGAACTCAAAGAAGACTGAAAAAAACCCAGCAAAAAAGAAATCAAACACCTTTGAAGAAATGGAAATAGATAATCCAATCGAACAAACAGCTGAAACATCAAAAACTGAAAGATAAATTGGAAAAGCAAGAAATAAAACAGAAAGGAGAGACGGATCAAACTCCAAATAAGGAGAAAGGAGAGACGGATCAAACTCCAAATACAAATAACTGAAAAAAAAAAAAAAAAAAATGGAGGTTGTAAAAACAGAAACGTATCAACAGAATATAATGTAAGAAAGAAAGAAATCATCAAAATTCACTAAAACAAACATAAGATATAACGCATATCATATAAAAAAGATATAACGCATATCGTATAAAAAAGATATAACGCATATCATATAAAAAAGATATAACGCATATCATATAAAAAAGATATAACGCATATCATATAAAAAAGATATAACGCATATCATATAAAAAAGATATAACGCATATCATATAAAAAAGATATAACGCATATCATATAAACTAAAGATATAACGCATATCATATAAACAAGATATAACGCATATCATATAAAAAAGATATAACGCATATCATATAAAAAAGATATAACGCATATCATATAAAAAAGATATAACGCATATCATATAAAAAAGATATAACGCATATCATATAAAAAAGATATAACGCATATCATATAAAAAAGATATAACGCATATCATATAAAAAAGATATAACGCATATCATATAAAAAAGATATAACGCATATCATATAAAAAAGATATAACGCATATCATATAAAAAAGATATAACGCATATCATATAAAAAAGATATAATGCATATCATATAAAAAAGATATAACGCATATCATATAAAAAAGATATAACGCATATCATATAAACAAGATATAACGCATATCATATAAAAAAGATATAACGCATATCATATAAAAAAGATATAACGCATATCATATAAAAAAGATATAACGCATATCATATAAAAAAGATATAACGCATATCATATAAAAAAGATATAACGCATATCATATAAAAAAGATATAACGCATATCATATAAACAAGATATAACGCATATCATATAAAAAGATATAACGCATATCATATAAAAAAGATATAACGCATATCATATAAAAAAGATATAATGCATATCATATAAAAAAGATATAACGCATATCATATAAAAAAGATATAACGCATATCATATAAAAAAGATATAACGCATATCATATAAAAAAGATATAACGCATATCATATAAAAAAGATATAACGCATATCATATAAAAAAGATATAACGCATATCATATAAAAAAGATATAACGCATATCATATAAAAAAGATATAACGCATATCATATAAAAAAGATATAACGCATATCATATAAAAAAGATATAACGCATATCATATAAAAAAGATATAACGCATATCATATAAAAAAGATATAACGCATATCATATAAAAAAGATATAACGCATATCATATAAAAAAGATATAACGCATATCATATAAACAAGATATAACGCATATCATATAAACAAGATATAACGCATATCATATAAAAAAGATATAACGCATATCATATAAAAAAGATATAACGCATATCATATAAAAAAGATATAACGCATATCATATAAAAAAGATATAACGCATATCATATAAAAAAGATATAACGCATATCATATAAAAAAGATATAACGCATATCATATAAAAAAGATATAACGCATATCATATAAAAAAGATATAGTGCATATCATATAAAAAAGATATAGTGCATATCATATAAAAAAGATATAGTGCATATCATATAAAAAAGATATAGTGCATATCATATAAAAAAGATATAGTGCATATCATATAAAAAAGATATAACGCATATCATATAAAAAAGATATAACGCATATCATATAAAAAGATATAACGCATATCATATAAAAAGATATAGTGCATATCATATAAAAAAGATATAGTGCATATCATATAAAAAAGATATAACGCATATCATATAAAAAAGATATAACGCATATCATATAAAAAAGATATAACGCATATCATATAAAAAAGATATAGTGCATATCATATAAAAAAGATATAGTGCATATCATATAAAAAAGATATAGTGCATATCATATAAAAAAGATATAGTGCATATCATATAAAAAAGATATAGTGCATATCATATAAAAAAGATATAACGCATATCATATAAAAAAGATATAACGCATATCATATAAAAAAGATATAACGCATATCATATAAGAAAATATAACGCATATCATATAAAAAAGATATAACGCATATCATATAAAAAAGATATAACGCATATCATATAAAAAAGATATAACGCATATCATATAAAAAAGATATAACGCATATCATATAAAAAAGATATAACGCATATCATATAAAAAAGATATAACGCATATCATATAAAAAAGATATAACGCATATCATATAAAAAAGATATAACGCATATCATATAAAAAAGATATAACGCATATCATATAAAAAAGATATAACGCATATCATATAAAAAAGATATAACGCATATCATATAAAAAAGATATAACGCATATCATATAAAAAAGATATAACGCATATCATATAAAAAAGATATAACGCATATCATATAAAAAAGATATAACGCATATCATATAAAAAAGATATAACGCATATCATATAAAAAAGATATAACGCATATCATATAAAAAAGATATAACGCATATCATATAAAAAAGATATAACGCATATCATATAAAAAAGATATAACGCATATCATATAAAAAAGATATAACGCATATCATATAAAAAAGATATAACGCATATCATATAAAAAAGATATAACGCATATCATATAAAAAAGATATAACGCATATCATATAAAAAAGATATAACGCATATCATATAAAAAAGATATAACGCATATCATATAAAAAAGATCTAGTGCATATCATATAAAAAAGATATAGTGCATATCATATAAAAAAGATATAGTGCATATCATATAAAAAAGATATAACGCATATCATATAAAAAAGATATAACGCATATCATATAAAAAAGATATAGTGCATATCATATAAAAAAGATATAACGCATATCATATAAAAAAGATATAACGCATATCATATAAAAAAGATATAACGCATATCATATAAAAAAGATATAACGCATATCATATAAAAAAGATATAACGCATATCATATAAAAAAGATATAACGCATATCATATAAAAAAGATATAACGCATATCATATAAAAAAGATATAACGCATATCATATAAAAACGATATAACGCATATCATATAAAAAAGATATAACGCATATCATATAAAAAAGAGCAGTACAAAAAATAAACACTATATAAAAAAGAATAAAAACAAAAACAGTAAACCAAAAGAAAGCACTAGCGTCTTGAAAAAAAAAAAAAGCATTAACCTTTTGAAAAAAAAAAAAAAAAATAGCAAACTAAAGGAAAAATCCTAATGCCAAACCATAAGATAATCCAATGGAATTGCCGAGGCCTAAATGCTAACCACAACGAGTTCCAACAGATGAACTAATATATGATCTATAATATGTCTTCAAGAAACGTTTAAAAAAAATAAAAAAAGGACAAAATCAATATTAAAAACTTTGATTGTTATTTATATATATTTTTTTTTTTTACTAGCGTTCATTCCTAACAAGGTATATCACCACTTGGACATAAGGGCTACTATTTGGGACCATACCTAGGAAAGATTAACAAGATGTTGGTTCACATTACAATTAAACTTCTGCATATCAGTACAGTCAGGGTAGCAGGAAGGAAATTCCAAAGTCTAGCTGTTTGAGGGAAGAAATTATTAGAGTAGAAAACTTTCTGGCGTTTATGGACTTCAATAGTGAAGGGGTGAGATTTTGTTGCTAAGCGGGTTTGTCGGGGATATGTACGTCGAAGGAGCACAAGTGCAACGAGTTCATTAGAACACGTTATATCAAAATACCTCAGAGATGCAACATTGCGGTGATGACGCAGGGATAGGAGCTTAGTTTACAAAGTCGGACCTCCTTTTAGATTGAAAACTCTTTTCTGGACCCTATCCAAGAGGGAGAGACTAGTAGTAGATGGGGTAACAATACTCCGTGCATGTAGAGGTACAGGATACTCTCAAGTGTGAGTAGTCTTCTAGCTTGATAGAGGGAACCCACCTTCTTTGCAGCAGCCTTCGCAATGTCTTCAATGTATTTGTCCCAGTTCATATTGGCCGCAGATGTTAAGCTAAGTAATTTAAAAGAAAGAATTCTCAAGTAAGGTGTTATTTGTCATTGATATCAGTGGTTGGAGAGGCATCTTGTAATTGTTAAAGGAAAGAAGCTTATTCTTAGCAGCATTGAATGTTACCATCCATTTGCAGCCCAATTCCACTATAGTCTGGAGGTCATTTTTTAACAATTCTGCCATTGTCTTAGATTTGTGTACATCTGTTCTTCCCTCATGCTTGTTGTAGAGCATTGTATCATCAGCAAATATACTCATCTTGTTTCTTGTTTTCTGATTTGAGACGTTTAATTCTTTTGGCTTCATTGATAGAGGTTAGTTATGATTTCATGCATGAAACTAGACAAAAAAACAGTAGCAATATCAGCAACATTTCATAAAACCATTAAAGGCAAAATGTGTCGGTTTTGAACTGAAGATCTCCGAAAAAAAATTTCACTTAATTTGATCGAGTAGTTTTTTTTGTTTTTTTTTTTACAGCGCAAAACACATTTTTATGAAAGCACGTTGAAGGTAGCCATCTTGGAATTTTTTGACCACGGGGAGATAACTCAGTTTAAAGTGCAGACACTCCCTCCCCATCTTTAATACAAGATTTTCTTCCTAAAAATCGAACATTTTGCTCGGTATCATAACAAATTTTTTTTTTTTTTTTTCAATGTAAAAAAATAAAAAAAAATACTTGATGAAATAAAGTGAACTTTTTTTTGGGGGGAAAGCTTCATTCCGTAACAGATACGTGCAATGTAACCTTTTTTTCAATAATTTCATTTTTTAATGTCTTGATTAAACTACAAGTACCAAACTTTTTTTATATACTTATGCATCAGGCAAAAATAGGTATCTTTACGAAAAATTACTGAATAGAATTTCAATTAAAAATAAACTCAGTTTTGTTGATTTACCATCGATGAGAGCAGAAACTTTCATAAATCAAGAGGAGGTAAGTCAGTCTGTCATTTAATCAAATAATAATGAATGACAGATTGGCAAAATACGATAAAATTGATTTTCATTTTTAATTAAAATTTTATTCTCTTTCTAAAATTTTGAGATGAGGATTGAGTATTCGTATTCTTTGGATTCATCGAACTGCTTTTCTCATTTTGAGTGTGATTTTCACAACGTTTCGGTCGATGTAACCTCCGACCTTCTTCAGGTGTATCTTGTTGAACTCGGGGAACTTGGATGATATTTTGAACAAAACCTTTTATTTACTTCATGGGGGTAGCATGCTCTCGTTCTGTCAGCCATGATTAGATAGAGGTCCTAAGTAATTCGCAATTGTATCTTTTGGTTGCCCACACTGGACCCGTGACACAGTGATTAGAGTACTTGAAAAAAAAAATCAATTGTGGAAGTGATATTCTCTTGAAGGTTGAAGATTCAATTCCCAATGTCAATGTTAACATAATGTATAAACGCTACGTTAAACTATGCCTGCCAAATATACATTTAATTGGTCAAGTTTTGATATGCTTTGATATCTCAGATTTTTATGTGTATTTTGTGACTGGGCAATGCCAGGTGGCCTGCTAGTATATAAAGAACAAGTAGTTAAAAAAAAAACACTTTGAAAAAAACACTTTGAAGAAGAGTTAAAAACATATTTAATTTTAAAAAAAAAGTACAAAATAAGTGGATAGTCCTTAATCCGCGGAGTTTCGAAGAAATACTTTCCTTCTCATCAGAGGGCAGGATTTAGTAAAATGCGAGATGGGATTTTGCTTGCAAAAGTATTTAATGAAACTACAATTAAGTCATAGATCTTACTTGGTAACAAAAAGTGAAGCAGAGGGAATATGGTGAAGAAAAAAGTGATTTCACGTGAATGGATAGTCTGGTGAAGGGTAAAATATCCAATGACGGTAAAATCTAAAAAAGTTGGTTAAATTTCTATTTCCACAAGTAAAATCCAAGGGAATCGCGTAATTGGAAGATGGTCCAAAGTAATCTAAAAGACAGAAATCCGTGGAATAATTCACAAATAGGTACAAGGAAAAGGGTAAGAATTCCAATATATTATTAAAAGAAAGATAAGATGTGCGTATATATATATATATATATATATCTTCTATATATATAAAAGCCAAACGTCTGTGTGTATGTATGTATGTTTGTTTGTAATGCTAAAACTTTTGAAAGACGGAACCAAACTTGACAAATTTGGTATCATATTGAAGCCCCATCACCCGGATGACAAATATCGAAATTTCACGTCAAACGGACCACTAGAAGTTGGTCAACTGATCAGTTATCTTCGAGGGGGGGCCCCCCAAAAAACCTGTCATTATCTATATATATAAAAGACAAATGTTTGTTTGTAACGCTAAAACTTGAGATGAAAGATTCCTCTCCCCTAAGAATAAAACATATGTTCAATATCTACTTTTGTTTTTTCATTGTTTATACGGTCCCGAGCAACGCCGGGTAGCCCTGCTAGTCTTCTATATATATAAAAGCCAAACGTCTGTGTGTATGTATGTTTGTTTGTAATGCTAAAACTTTAGAAAGACGGAACCAAACTTGACAAATTTGGTATCATATCGAAGCCCCATCACCCGGATGACAAATATCGAAATTTCACGTCAAACGGAATGCTAGAAGTTGGTCAACTGATCAGTTATCTTCGAGGGGGGGCCCCCAAAAAACCTGTCATTATCTATATATATAAAAGACAAATGTTTGTTTGTAACGCTAAAACTTGAGATGAAAGATTCCTCTCCCCTAAGAATAAAACATGTTCAATATCTGCTTTTGTTTTTTCATTGTTTATACGGTCCCGAGCAACGCCGGGTAGCCCTGCTAGTATATATATATAGTAGAACCCTGGGATTGTTTTTTTTTCAGGTTATGATATGAAATACAATGTTTTTCCTGACCCTGGTGACTGTATTTGCCCAGCCTTATGATGTTATTTGATTATATACATGTGTATTATATGCTGTATTGTATTTTATTACTAATTCTTAATGCTGTATCCTGGGGTTCTACTGTATATTTATTTAAAACAACCAATAAATTTTTAGTGAGGTTCATACAAAAGTGTTCGATACTGAAGTATTTTTTTATTTTTATATGTCACTACACGGTTAAAATTCATTCATTCATTCGATTTGCAAAGAATAAATGCACAAGCCATTTACGAGGGGAAAAAGTCTGTGAGAATTTAGGGGACTATATACAAAGAGAAACTATACAATACGTGGAGGTCCGACCACCGTCTGTCCAAGGCTGCCTTGAAGCCCTGTAGTGTGGGCTGGTTTACGATCTCATCGGGTAGCTGGTTCCACGGAGATGCCACTCAAACCAAGAATGCTGCTTGGCATTGAAGACTCTAATAGATCTTGTACGTGTGTCCACAGAGCTTGTAATCCAGGGCAGGGGTGAAGGTAGACTTTTTGCGTGTGCCCATCCGGTGTAGGGGTAAAGAACAGGTCCTAGTCCAGGTCACACCATCCTTGAAAGATATTGTACGCAATGATGAAGTCACCTCGAAACCTCAAGGAAAAAAAGATTTAGAGCCCTTAAACGTTGCTCATAGGATAGACCTTTGAGATCAGCCACCATTCTTGTTGCCAGACACTGAACCTGTTCGAGACGTTGAACGTCCTTCACATAATGGAAGATGTGGCCTGAATACTGTATTTGAAAATCGGATGCACCAGGGAGGTGTAGAGGGGAAGGAAGATGGAAGAAGTGAGACCTCTTTAGGCGATATAGCTTTTACAAAAGTAGAGTCTGTAAAAAAAAAAAAAAAATATGGAAAAAATTAATAGGACATATTTATATTAATGGAAAAAATTAATAGGACATATTTATATTAATGGAAAAAATTAATAGGACATATTTATATTAATGGAAAAAATTAATAGGACATATTAATGGAAAAAATTAATAGGACATATTAATGGAAAAAATTAATAGGACATATTTATATTAATGGAAAAAAATTAATAGGACATATTTATATTAATGGAAAAAATTAATAGGACATATTTATATTAATGGAAAAAATTAATAGGACATATTTATATTAATGGAAAAAATTAATAGGACATATTTATATTAATGGAAAAAAATAATAGGACATTTATATTAATGGAAAAAAATAATAGGACATTTATATTAATGGAAAAAATTAATAGGACATATTTATATTAATGGAAAAAATTAATAGGACATATTTATATTAATGGAAAAAATTAATAGGACATATTTATATTAATGGAAAAAATTAATAGGACATATTTATATTAATGGAAAAAATTAATAGGACATATTTATATTAATGGAAAAAAATTAATAGGACATATTTATATAAATGGAAAAAATTAATAGGACATATTTATATTAATGGAAAAAATTAATAGGAGATATTTATATTAATGGAAAAAATTAATAGGACATATTTATATTAATGGAAAAAATTAATAGGACATATTTATATTAATGGAAAAAATTAATAGGACATATATTAATGGAAAAAATTAATAGGACATATATTAATGGAAAAAATTAATAGGACATATATTAATGGAAAAAATTAATAGGACATATTTATATTAATGGAAAAAATTAATAGGACATATTTATATTAATGGAAAAAATTAATAGGACATATTTATATTAATGGAAAAAAGTAATAGGACATATTTATATTAATGGAAAAAATTAATAGGACATATTTATATTAATGGAAAAAATTAATAGGACATATTTATATTAATGGAAAAAAGTAATAGGGCATATTTATATTAATGGAAAAAATTAATAGGGCATATTTATATTAATGGAAAAAATTAATAGGACATATATTAATGGAAAAAATTAATAGGACATATTTATATTAATGGAAAAAATTAATAGGACATATTTATATTAATGGAAAAAATTAATAGGACATATTTATATTAATGGAAAAAATTAATAGGACATATTTATATTAATGGAAAAAATTAATAGGACATATTTATATCAATGGAAAAAATTAATAGGACATATTTATATTAACCTCAAATAAAACTTTGAATGAAATTGTGTAAATTATGGGTTGTAAATTTTTATAGTTTGACAAGGATTACAAAATAATTCAGCTTTTTCTTTAATCCATGGATTTTTAATGAATGGCTCATGTCATCAGAGGAAATGTTTTTAGCAAAATAAATATAGGTAATTATAAAGTTTGCTTGTTAGCACATAAATTTAAAATTAAATCTAAAATGATTGCATGAAAAGCATATTCCAATTGTAACATTCAAAGCAATGAAGTCTGGTATATTCCAGAATGCATTGTGGATTATTTTAATGTACGTTTTGGGCTGAAATGTTAGTTTTTTGAAATTAAAAATCATGTATATGACGTGAAAATCTTTGGAAAAATTAAATATTGAAAAACTTTTTGATAACATTTACTGAGAAATTTCTTATATAATTAATAAATAATTACATTAAAATTATTAAAAATGTGAAAAATATGGTAGAATATTGAACCACTATAAAAGAGAAAAAAATTTCAGTAGGCTGCCTCTCCCATATATATATATATATATATATACACACATTTGTTATTTTTACATTTGATAATAATACAGGGTGATCCCCCCCAAAAAAAAAACGGACCCCAACTCTAATTAGGCCCCGTTTCTTAATATTTTGTCCGAATGAAATGAAACTTTGATCATAACTAATTTATTATATTCAAAACATAACATCAAAACACTAGGGTCTTTTGCCTTTTTTTCTCCGTTGACTGTAAAATGCTCAGAAAAACAATTGAATGCCCTTTTTTTTTTGGGGGGGGGGTTACCCTATAGTTGATCAAAGAATGGAGAATTAACAGATTTATTCAACAATTTCCATATTAAATGGTTGATGCGTTATGATTAAAGTGTGGGCCCCAAAATCCAGAGAGATGAGACCATTCCTGCATTGATCCAGTCCCTGTTGATTTTGCGGTGGGAGTTTAGTTCTGTGCATTTCTAGGAGGTCCACCATCCCAAGCTTTGTTTTCCGATTTTGTGAAGGGGTTAGTTTATTGCTAATAGCCAGAGAGGCCCTCCACGGGAAATGCCGGTGGGTATACCCAGGCATTTTTTTTGCAGGCTAGAGTGCCCTTCCTTTGAGGCGCTGACTTCTCTATCCCGCTTTCTGACTCTGGTGTCACAGTTCTTGCAGTGGAAGAGAACTAAACATCTGTTTATCTCTCAAACTGTAATGTTGCTCATGGGCAGAGAACTCTTTCTACTTCAGTGCAAGGGATATAACTCAGTGCAGTTATTTTATTATTTCATTTCAGGCTGCGATTAAATTTCCTTTTCCACTTTCAGTTCCGAAACTAACGCCGACATCTGAACCAGAGAAAGTGAACAAAATCATTTCAGCCGATGATATTGATCCGGTTATTGTGGATGAGGTAGGTTTTTATTTATTTCTTGAAAATTTTGTATCGTTTGGATTATCATAATCATGCATAATGTTTTGATTGATGTTGTTCCCGACCTAACCCGACCTAACCCGACCTAACCCGACCTACTTGTGTGTCTTGTTTGAGTTGGGAATTTGTATGAAATTTACATACTCTGTACACATTCTAGAATTCACTATAAAGATTTCTAATTCAAAATTCCGTAAAGATTTCCAAATTTGAGATAAAGCATCGAAAACCTAAAACTTTCTCAACCACTGATCGTCATAAACAAAACTCTAGCTGAAAGCTCACTGTTCAAACTCTTCGACCTTTTCTCTGAATACAAAGATAATATTTCCTTAATTTCTGCCATTGTCGTATCTGTGTCCTCTTCCTTAGTTCATGTGCTTTCAGTTTATTCAAGGCTGCCTCCTCTATTGGAGCTATCATATCTAAGTATGGAATCCGCTTTATAATTGTGGCAAAGTGAGACAAGCACTTGGGAATTCAAAGCCTTCCAACCGAACCTCTCAAACAAAGAAGTATGAGCTATCAAGTCCCTGTTTGGTGACCATGATATAATACTACCAGCTGACAAAGGTAATGTAACAGTGTTAATGGATAGAGCAGAATATTCCAAGAAATTGTCAGATTTAATAGAATCTGGTGGCTACTGTAAAGTGAAAAAGAATCTGACCTTGAAAACAGAAAGGAAGCTGTTACAGATCCTCAGTAAGAATAAGGACCTTAAACCACCTGCAAAATACAGACAGCTAGTAAAGCATTACAGCAAGCTACCACACCTATACGGCCTCCCCAAGATTCATAAGGATGGTATTTCATTGAGACTCATCGTCAGTGCTGGAGGTTCAGCATGCCATCCATTGAGCGGATTCCTGGTAGATATAATCACCCCAATCATTGGCAAATCTCCAGCATACGTCAAGAACTCAGCTCATTTTGTGCAAATAATAAACAATGATCCCACTCATTCCAACCAGATGCTGAGCCTAGATATAGGGAGTCTGTTCACGAAAGTACCCACTGATGAGACTCTGGCAGTGGTAGAGAACAAGCTGACATCGGATGCCTCACTGGAAGAACACACTTGCATCCCAATGTAATGGAGATGGTGACCTTCTGCGTAGAAACTACATACTTTGTTATGAGATCTGATATATATCGGCAGGAAGAAGGTCTAGCAATGAGATGACCATTGTCCCCAGTACTGGCCAATGCATACATGGAATACTTTGAGGAAATGACATTAGGATCAACACCACTAAAGACAATAATGTGGTTGCGATATGTAGATGACACATTCATACTCTGCTTACCTCCTCCATTATAATAACAAAATAAAAAAAAAATACTGACTGGACATAAAACCTTGATGAGGCTAATTTTATTAGCAAAATATTGGAATACAAGACCAACAAAGTAAATAAAAAAAAATGATTTTATCATTTCATGACATTTAAAGTTTTCTAATTCACCTTTAAATATATTTTTTTTTAACTTTTGAAATCACGACTATAATAAAATATACGAAATCTGCACAAATTAAAATATCATATTTAAGCATACTTTATGCTGATCAACCCCCCCACTAGTAGATTATAAAAAATTATTATTTTCAAACAAAATTAAAATTGAATGAAATACAAATTGTTTTTTTTTTTTTACCTTTTAAATTTGTCTTTTTCCTCATCTTCAACCTCATTCCCATACGTGCTTTCACTGAAAATAAAATTTATACAAATGTTAAAATTTTAAATAAAATTCCATGAAATTTTATTTGACAAAAAAGAATAAAAAACTTACTGTTACTAGACCATTTGAACTCAATCCATCCAACTATACAGTTCACGATAGAAAAAGAACATAACAACAAATTATCGTTTCTAGACGTGTGTGAGTGTGTGTGTGTGTGTGAGTGTGTGTGTATGTGAGAGATAGAGAGATCCTCATAGGTTCTTAAACTGCTGAGTCTATCTTTTGCAAATTTCACACAAAACTAATTTATATGTCTGGCTTAAATATGTTTTGTACAGTAATTCATCTGATAAGTTTCGGAAATTTAAAAAATAAATAGTATTTCTTTCTTATAGATTAAAAAAAAAAGAAAATTTTATACAGGACAATAATTTATATTAAGCCGGTCAAGGGAGATAATTCTCAACAAATCAAGAGAGATTCGATTCTCAGAAAATCATTTCTTAACAGAGGTATTGTCTTCTGGAGATTAGCTCAGTGGTAGAGTATAAGACTGCAGGTCGAATAGTCAGGGATTTATGTCATCTGTATACCGGAAGCCAACTTTCACTGGACAGTACCTAAACTTCAACTCCCGCCATCCATATAATGTAAAGAAAGGAATCGTCCATTGCTTACAACACCGAGCAAAAGCAATATGTAGTAACATCAGTGCATATCAAGAGGAGATGGACAGTTTAAGAGAAAACCTCCACCGAACCAACTATCCAGCGCGCATGATATCAGCTCCAAGAAATCTGGACCAGACATAAAAGGACACCACTTAAAAACTCAGCACAGTTTTTATACCATATATGAAGGGCTTGTCTGAAAACCTTCAACGAATATGTAATCCATATGACATTAGGACAGTATTCAGGAGTGATTCAACTCTCTGGAAACAGCCTGTGAGATCAAGCCCCCTACAGAAAAAATCATGACTAAGAACTGTGTATATGAAGTCCCTTGTAAATGTGGAAAACTATACAAAAGGTGAAACGTGTCGTCCACTGAAATTACGGTTAGAAGAACATCGAAAAGCCGTACTTGGAGAGAATGAAAAGTCAGGTATAGCTGACCATATCTGAAAGAAAAGGGAAACCATTTACCATTATGGGACAAAGTAAAAATTATAGACAGAAGAATGGTGGAGAGTAAGATGACCGAAGAAAGTAGACCTAATATAGAATTTAATACAATATGGGAACTAGTAATTATAAACAATAAATAATATATACAAATAATTAGCATAAACATTAATATATATATATATATATATATATATATATATATATATATATATGTTAATATATAGTAATAAATAGTGACATTTGCAACTAGAAATAGAATATAAAATATTAGAATTGCCCAAAAGGACCGTGGCGCAGTGGTTAGAGTACTTGGAAAAATCAATTGTAAAAAGTGATATTCAGTTAAAGGTTCAATCCTCAATATGGGCAACCAGAAAATACAATTGCGAATTACTTAGGGCCTCTATGCTGTCATGGCTGACGGAACAAGAGCACGTTACTCCCGTGAAGTAAATAAAGGGTTCCACTCAAAATTCAGTCAAAATTCCCGAGCTCGACAAGATAGGCCTGGAGAAGGTCGGAGGTTAAATCACATAAGAACAAAATAATACGAATAACCAATTCAGAAACATCATAAGTTGACTTCTCTAAAATTGAATGATATATTAAATAAAAAATGAGAAATAAGTTACATATAACTTTATTATATCATCAGAACGATAAGAAAAATTTAAAGAAACTTTTTTTGATTACAGATAAAATACCAATCATGTGATTTACAAGTAACCTTTGTTCTATAACAATAATCGTTTTTAATTATTTTTTTTTGTTTCGTATAATTGCAGGTATTTGAAGATTATACTGATCCTGACAAAGACGAATTTGAATGTAATTATATTCATCTCTCGCCTGAAGAAAGGGTAAATAACAATCTATACTTATATACAAACCTAAGTTTGTTTTTTTTTGGGGGGGGGTACAACTCGAATTACAAAAAAGGTTTTATGAGTAGAAAATACTATTTTTTATGATACGTGTGCCACAAAAATCTAAATAAACACTATAGTAAACACTATAGCCATGTAAAAAAGGTTGGGAACTACTTCTGTAGGGAGTTGGGCAGCAAGATGTCTGTTCACATTACTTCTAAACCTCTACATGTTAGTACAGCCAGGGAAGCAGGAAACAGGGAGGGAATTCCAAAGCGTAGCACTTCGTGGGAATAAGCTAGAAGCTTTTCTGGCATTTAGAGACTTCAACAGTGAAAGGGGTGGCGTTTTGCTAGAAAACAGGTTTGTCTGGTGTATGTACATCGACGGGGCACAAAACTGTTGTAATTTTAAAAATGAACAGTTTTCGTTTGAATTACCTCCCTTGAAAATTTCTGAAAAAATATTTTACAGCTTTTTGCCTTTTTTTTTTTTTTTTTTAATCGTTTTACGAACATATATATACGCTTGTGCCCGATATTATTCATACCCCTCGGATCTTTGAGATTTCTATGAGAATATTGCTCAAACCAGAAGGTAGACAATATTAAAGGGATTTCAAACAATAAATCAAGCATAAGCATTTAATTTAAACTCAACAAATAAATAAATTATGCAAGTTTGAAACAGTATACAAAGAAAAACAATAATGGCACTAGTTCAAAATTATTCATACCTCTCTTACTAATAGTCAATAGCATGCCCTTTATTCTTAATAACTGCCTGTAACCGTTTTGGATATTTATTAACAACACTGATTTTTGACCATTCTTCAATGCAGTAGTTCTCCAAATCCCTCAAATTTCTAGGTTTCCGCTTTTTAACCTCAGTTTTCAATATGTGCCAGAGGTTTTCGATAGGGTTCAGGTCGGGACTCTGCCTAGGCCATTCCAAAACATTAATTTGATTATCCTCAAACCATTTCTTGACTATTTTGGTAGTATGTTTTGGATCATTATCCTGTTGAATGATCCAGTTTGGTCCTAAATGGAGCTTCTCCGCATCCTGTCTAATGTTTTTCTGGAGTATCTCCAAATATTGCTCCTTCTTCAGAGTTCCATCTATCTTGACCAAACTACCTGGACCACTAGCCGAAAAGGAGCCCCAAAACATTAGGCTACCACCACCATGTTTCACCGTGGGTATGGTGTTCTTTGGGTTTTAAGCTTCTCCTTTCTTCCTCCAAACGTAACAAGCATCCATATGGCCAAACAATTCAATTTTTGTTTCGTCAGTCCACAAAATACTTGAGAAAACGGACTCTGGAGAATTTACGTGGGTCCTAGCAAACTTTAGACGTGCTGCAAGGTGTTTTCCGGTGTGCAATGGAGTCCTTCTTGGTCTTCTTCCTTTCAGACCATTTTCATGCAGAGTCCTTTGCAATGTTTGCCTTGATATTTTTATGCCAGAAGACTCCAGATTTTCTAAAATGTCTTTAGTAGTGGTGGTTGGATTTGCATTAACACTTCTTACAATATTCCTGGTGGCTCTAGCAGACAGTTTCCTTTTCCTTCCTCTACCAATCAAGTTGTTTGTTGTGTGGTGGCTCTGGAATTTTTTGATGATGCTCTGTACTGTTGCTGTAGGGACCTCAAATTTCTTGGAAATTGACTTGTAACCTAAACCATCCTTATGTGAATTCACAATTTTAGTCCTAAGATCATTACTAAGCTCTTTTTTCTTCCCCATTCTAATAATTTTTATTCTTTTATTGGTTTTCAGTTGATATCATTTTAATTTCTGAAAAATGCAAAAAACGAAATGAAATTCATCAAAGGTTGTATAAAAGCATTCAAAATAAGAATCAAACAGGAAACAAACAGTCAGAAACTCGTTTAATACTGAAAAAATAAGGGGGGTATGATTATTTTTGAACATTGCAGATTTTATAAATAGCTGTATATTTCTTTTATTACAAGTATCCCGAGATTTTAAAATGATGAAAATGATCAGAAGAGGTTTATTAAGAATATGTATCAATATGGACGTAAACAATAAATTCTTACAAAGTTACACCTAATAAACTCAATTTTCAAGGGGGGGGTATGAATAATATCGGGCACAAGTATATATATATATATATATATGCGTAGATCATCGTATAACGATTTGATCACTGTCTGTCTGACGTAATGAACATTTAAATTAAAATGTTTAAAATTCAACGCTATTTCACACGGTTAATAGTAGCCGAATGGATACGGCCTCCGCTAATCGAGCCAGAGATGTCTCGTGTCGCGGGGTTCGAATCGTTCGACTGGTAGTAATTGTGACACCCTGCACTGAAGAATCCCGAAAGGATGAAACACTAGTGTCTGTAGGTATTTAATTATTATAGTAAAAAAATAATTATGAAAGCCCCTTTAAGAAATTCGTTTCTTATCGTTGAGCACTTTCTGTTGAATTAAAAAGTCGGTCAATTTAGCTCTTATGCGTAGATCATCGTATAACGATTTGATCACTGTCTGTCTGACGTAATGAACATTTAAATTAAAATGTTTAAAATTCAACGCTATTTCATACGGTTAATGGTAGCCGAATGGATACGGCCTCCGCTAATCGAGCCAGAGATGTCTCGTGTCGCGGGGTTCGAATCGTTCGACTGGTAGTAATCGTAACACCCTGCACTGAAGAATCCTGAAAGGATGAAACACTAGTGTCTGTAGGTATTTAATTATTATAGTAAAAAAATAATTATATATATATATATATATATATATAAACCTAAGTCTTTATTTTTTTGTACAACTAGCACTTTATGTGATAACAGTCATAGAAACAAGTGTTGTGGCAAGTTTTTCTAGTCTGACTCCCTCGAAACCAGCAAGTCCAACGAACCATCTGATATTGTTTGCATAAATGTCCATTTGCTCGCCAACCCATTTCACCATGGTTAATTTCCTATAGGCTGTGAACACACCATCTGTGAATGCCTCCTTTAATTGAGTCTTTATCCATTCAGTGTCCAGTTGGTCAATCTCGCTCATCTCCAAGTAGAGGGCTAATACATCACCTTCAAAAGATAGCTGATGTGGCAAGCCTATTGCCATTGTATCTTAGTAAACTGGTTTTTGTCACAGGGTTCCATGATACCATTTCCATCAAATTCCAGCAGGCACCAAAAATTGAAACCCTAACCATGGGAGGGCAAGAGCAAAGGGTGCTGACGTCAGCCGGGGACCAAAGCCATCACGTGAATCCATCAATAGTAAATCTGCTGTTTCTACCAGAAATTGCCCTGGCATAGAAGTAAACTGCTACAGATGCGGCCACAAGGGTCACATAGCGAGAGACTGCCGAAGACGTGGAACTGATGCAACAGTGTTAGACATTGGGTCTAGAACTGTTCGGGGAAACAAACAAAGGGACGAGGCATCAGTGCCAGCCTACTCCCCACCAAGATGTAAATGCAGCGCTTCTGGAGATTGACAGCTATGATGTGACGTTTGGCATTGACACAGGAAGCTCACTTACAATAATGCAATTCGATGTCGATCCTGACTATTGGCGGCTTGTTCAGTGTATGCTGCGGAAGAGGCGTAGTCATTATTTCAACAAACTGACAGACTATTTTAAGATCGATGCTATGGTGATGTGTGCTAAACCACTGGAATTTTATCTGCTGTTAGGGCTCAATGCGATAAAAACATTGTAAGATATCGAGTGGATTGACGTTGAGAAAGTTTCCACATTTTTTTTTTTACATGGTGGTCACCACTTATTAAGGCCCGGAAGCCATTCGAGGATAAGGGTTATTGCTTGTACAGTAATCAATGAGATAGTATCATAGTAATCATTAGTATTGGAGATTTGATAGAGTGTCTTACTTAAGGGGGCGGTTTGTCAGGAATTTGTTTATGTTGGACTTGAAGACGTCCAAGTTGTAGTCAGGTGGGAAACAGGCAAACGGAAGAGAGTTCCACAGTCGTGCACTTCTGAGAAAGAAGCTCTGCTCATGGAATCTACGTTTTGGATTTAGGAACAGATAAAGAGTGGGGAAAATTCGGCTATCTCCATCAGTGAACCGGACTTTACTGCTACATTTGACCATCAGAAGTGAGCAGGAAGGAGTGCATAACAGAGTGCCAGAATATCGAGGCTGCAGAACTTCGACCAGATTTTTATTATCAAGAACTTTGGGCATGAATGAACAAGGGTTGGTTTGTACCTGAAAGAAAGACTCTAACCTCTCAACAACTTAACAATCACGTAGATGCATTCACGGTGCTAAGATGTGCGAATGGCACCAAAAAGGAGCAAACGTGTCACTGCATATCTCCAAATAAGAGTCCACGAAACACTGTGGCTATACCAGACGGTAGAGGTTGATGGAAATAGATACTGTCTGACACGTTTGGGGTTTGGCTTACACGTGGTTCCACTCCATGAAGGCTATCGTTAGTAGAGTGCTATAACAGGAAGAAGCTGTGGACCGCACAATGTCAGTTTATATTGATGATATTTTTGTTGACAAAGACGTTGTGCCCACATCTCAAATTCAGGAACGTTTAACTTGATTTGAGCTAGAATGCAAGGACCCAGAATGGCTTGGGGATGGCACACACATGCTGGGACTGACAGTCTTGAGACAGCATGGTGACCTGTGCTGGAAATGAGGGAATGCAATCCCAGAAATTCTTAATATCATAAAATACGACGGACTGTATTTTCCTGGTTTGGATTAATAAAGAGAAGAGCTTGTTCAATCACATTCTGGCATATGATGTGTGAGACTGTGGCCGCAATGAAGTGGAATTATCCAGCTTGGCATTGGAAATGGATGGAACTGCCAGTGAGATGCTCATTAGAAGAATCGGTGAAGGAATATGGGTTCTCAGTAGACGTGACATTGGTTGCGTCAATTAGCAACAATTAACAATTGACATGCGTACCACAATGATGGTTCAAGGATGCGGGACACAAGCTACTGATTGGTAGATGCTGCCCAAATCATGGCCATTCACACAAAAAAAGTTGACATTTAGGAGTGCGCTTATTTCACCTGAAGAGTTGCTTTGCGGCAACAAAAGCAGCAATGCCAATCTATAGATCCAACGGCAGTTAGGATGTACGTATATGACATTGTCGCTGTTGGTTTACTATTATTAGACTTGGATAGCTCTACAGGAAACTGGAGGTGAGCAGTGATTGGTAACGGCTGGGAATGGACATTACACACTACAGTGCTTAACATTTCCTAACTATCATGGATTGTGGTCCGTCGCGATTTTCAGTGTGGAGGCAATTAGCAACTATGATTCGCGAACTGGAAGTGGTCTTTTTTTAATGTAGCCCACCTCACAAACTACTGACAGATAATGACATAGCCTTCTGCAGCAAAGAATTCAGAACGTTTGCAGATGAATGGGAACTTGCGATTTCGCTGTGCACATGCCTTTAGAAGCGAAGGGGGAACATTTAACCATGTAGATCCCGAATTTGAATTACTGACGTCATCATCATTTCGACCGGTCAAATGAAATGAGAACATCATCGATTTTTGTAACTGTTGTCTTCTTGTCATCATTCAACAACTGAAGGTTCTATTAAGATTGTTCTTTCTATGATATTGTTTGTCAGTTATTTTTACTGCAAGCCATGTGCCATTGCAAAGCTTGGCTTGGTTTTTATTTCACAACATGATAATTAGTATGTCAATTTTCAGTTGCAGTACATGCAGTGGCATCCCTGGAAAATCTAGCTGTTGGATAATTAACAACAGTGTCGATGGATTTCTACCTCACTTGAAATTTTACGTTGAATAATATTTAAGTTAAGTTTATGGACATCATTGTATTGAGCTGCAAGAATAGCTTGTTCACTCAGTCAAGTGGAATTCGTATAATTAATTTGAATATCTGGAAAAACCTTTTAAGCCAACTCTTCTTTTGATTTATAGAATTGGAATCTACTTGAGTACAGAATTGGAAATGGGGAAAATATTGGAATCGTCCTTTAGTCTCAATAGATCGCAGTATGGTGGCTGCTCTACTAAGTACGACACCCCGAGCCTGAAGTCAAGTGGTCTACGAGCGATCCCTCATCTCACATTCCACAGGGGGTTTGAAACAGGACGGCGACGGCAACACCTCACCGGTCGTGCATGTTGAGTCGGTTGGCCCGTTCGTGCACGCATAAGCGGCAACAACAACGGGCCCGAAGACCGCCAACGAAGCCACCACCGCCGCCACCACGACGACGACCGCTATGGCAGGCTCCAGCGGAATGGAAAGAGACGCCTTTTGTAATACCGTGACAGCACTGGTCGCGTTTCCGGCTTAGAGGCTTTAAGCCATTATTGCGCAGAGGCAGCGTCGCTCATTCGAGCGAGCACATGAACCGTTGCTCCGATCCCGCGGTTCCTCTTGTACTGTATGGGGTAGTTGTGGCTACAGCCGACGTTGCACATGTGTTGATTGGTAAGATAAAACTAACCTGTCTCACGACGATCTAATATATATATATATATATATATATATATATATATATATATATATATATATAAAATATTACCTGCATTTGAAGTGTTTCATATATTTTGAAATTAAGTATTATGTATATAAATACATCTAGAAAGCTAGAAAACAATGCATATTTTTTTTAAATATAAATTTGTTTATAAAAAAAAATGCGTTTTCTAGCCATCCAAACGTATTTATATATGGGTGTGTGCATATATCTATCCATCCAATAGATCGCAGTATCACATATATATATATATATATATATATATATATATATATATATATATAGTGTTTATACCTTCATTTTCTCTCTTTATTGACTTCTACAGTATATATACAGCATGCAGTATTTTACAAAAAAAAAAAAATGTTTAACCATTGATTAAAATAAAAAATGTTTTTTCATATTTTTCAAGGTAAAACGAGAACAAGATCGAGAAGAGTCGCGCCGAATGATGTTTGAGTTGCGTAATGTGATTGCCGTTCGAGCAACAGATATGGAACGCAGAGAAGAAATTGCTGTGAAACGAAATCAAATGCTGAAAGACGACACTCTTTGTGCTTCGACAGATTCATCCAGTGATGGCGACCAGTCGGACGACAGTTTGCACACGGATAGCCTTCAAAGTGATAGTTTGCAATCCGACCTTCCGAATAATAAAGGTACGGATCTTTTTTATTTAACTGTTTATCATGCCATACGCATATTCATGACTCACTTGCATCAACATTTAAGTCGTAGAGATTAAACTCTGTGACAATAAAACATGCACACCTGCCACTATTTTCACATTTCACAGATTATAAAGATTAGTGTATTTTGCCATACTTACTTTACGCATCTGAAACCCTGGACAGGGTTAGAGTAGACACATAAAGGTCATGGAGAGAGTAAAAATTGATTATACGCAACCAGATGAGGTGGGCTAGACATCTAACAAGGATGGATAATGAGAGATTACTTAAGAACAACATCAACGGATGAAATGTATATATATATATGTTTATCATGCCATACGCATATTGATGACTCACTTGCATCAACATTTAAGTCATTTTATTTCGCTACAGTTGATATTGTGTAGAACATCTAGACATCTAACAAGGATGGATGATGAGAGATTACTTAAGTGCCTGTCGTATAGCGAAATTATACAAGGAAAGCATCCACAACACAAACTAAAGAAAGGCTTCAAGAACAACATCAACGGATGAAATGTATATATATATATATATATATATATATGCATCAAGATCGAAGGAAAAGAGTTGGTACAGTGGGAACTGCAAGCAAAACTGTAGCTGGTGACGTTACCACTCTACCAACGTGACATGCATATGAACGGATTAAAAAATTAAAAATAAACTAAGATGAACGTACAAAATGTATAACGATTTTTTTTTATTTTGACCTCTTAAAAACTATTTTAACCGTCTAAAGACCCATAAAAGAACAGTCCATAAAAATCCCAATCATTTGAGGTTCTTAGCGCCACTCTGCAACTTAAATTTTATAAATTAGATGTTCGCACAGGTGTTTAAATATCAAAATAAAAAATATAATGAATGTACAATTTTTAATTTTGACCCATTTTTGACCCCTTAATAACTATTTTAACCAGCTAAAGACTTTAATTTTATTTTAGGCACATTTTAACCATATTTGGCCATATTTTTAGCCATATCTTAGCTGGAGGAAAATTGTGTTTATAATCTAATATATAAACAGCTATATTTTCCTTGTTATAAACCGTCTTTGGTGTATTTCCTGTTAATTTTAGTGCTATGTGACCAGTAGTCTGAGTTTATTGGTTAAATAATATACAAACAGACCCACACACATAAATGCATCTACTGTTTTATTTGTATGTATATATATATATATATATATATATATATATATATATATATATATATATTACTAGCAGGGGGGGGATGAAAATACGCTTAAGTAGGATATTTTAATTTATTCAAATTTCGTATATATTATTATAGAGTCGTGATTTTAAAAGTAAAAAAAAAAAGTATTTGGGTGCCATCAGCTAGAATCGAAATCGAAAGCAAAACTGTAGCATTCAAAGCTGGTGATGTTACCACTACATCAATGTGACACGCGTATGAACTGAATAAAAATTAAAAATTAAACTAAGATGAATGTACAAAATTAATAACAATTTTTTAAAAACCCATAAAAGAACGGTCCATAAAAAATCCAATCATTTGAGGCCCCTAGCTCTGCTCTGCAACTTAAATTTTATAAATTAGATGTTCGCACAGGTGTTTAAATATCAAAACAAAAAATATAAACAAACGTAGGAATACTATTAACCCTTTATGACCTGGTTGAACTAATTCATTCAGTCGTAAATATATGAATATAAATACATTAAATAAAATGAAAATAAATAAAATGGGAAATGATGCAAACACAGTTTGTATGTATTAGTTCAGTTTATGCGTAGATAACAGATACCTCCAGATTGCAACTACATTCAGTATGCTACCATCTGTCTCAGAGAGTGGAGGATTTTGTGTGTTGTCATGAACACACTTTTTTCAAGCACAATGGATAATAATCTAAGTTTATGAAATGCAAAAATTCTCAGTCGTAGTTTAATTACAGCATCATTACTCTTCAAACTAAAATTAACAATCGATATTTTTTAATCATCTACATCATAATTCAGGTCATAAAGGGTTAATAACAAATTAATAATTAAATTAACAAAAAACGTAAATGATACAAGAAAAATTTAATTAAAACATTGCTCCCCTGTTATTCGTCTGCGTGACAGCTATCTTGGATTTGTATTCATTGTTCTGTTTTTACAGCATATATTTTTTTGTTTTATTTTTTGAAAAAGAGATGTTACTCTCAAAATTCTCAAAGACTTTATATCAACCTGTTTGTATTTAACATCTCGGGATTTTTATTGTAGGCCCCAAAATCCACAAAGATTAGACCATTCCTGTAATATGATCCCTGTTGATTTTCCAGTGGGAGTTTACTCCTGTACAGTTCTAGGAGGTTCACTCTCTCAGGCTTAGTCTTCTCTCTTAGTTTATTGCTAATTGCCTAGGCACCCTTACCAAAGAATGCCGTCGGGGCTGCCGAAGCACTTTTTGCAAGTCAGTGCCTCCGAGGAAGGGCGCACTGACTTCTCAATCCTACTGTCTTTCATAGCAATTCCGTATTTACTAATTTATATGTGAAAGGTTTTTGAAAAATAAATATACAAAAATTTGTAATTTAATACTATTTTTGATGACCATTCTAAACTTCTTATACAGAAATTTGTTTTTATTTTTTTAATAATTTATTGCCCGGCTGGGTAAACCTAGGTTCTTGTTTCATAAAAGAAGGGAAGATTAAACTTTATAACGGCGTTTCTTTTGGTTGTCGTTCAATTTAAGCAGCCATTTATCAATATTTTGTCTTTCCAATCTCTCTCAAGTGGTTGGAAACTGTCATATGTTACGTCTAATTCAGAAGCAAGTTTTCAAACAGTTGTGCATGGATTGGCTTCAACTAAGGCTCTTAATTGATCGTTGTCAACATCCGATGTCCAATCACTACACTCATCATCTTCAAGAGTCTTGTCGCTACCACAAAATTTATTAAACCACCATTGTGCTGTGCATTCAGTAGTGGTTCCTGGGCCAAACACTTTGTTGATATCACATTGTTTTAGCAGCTTTTCGGCCTAGCTTGAATTGAAATAAGAAAATTATACAAATTTGCTTTTTTCTATCTTGTATTTAATGTTCTTAAAAGAAGACATAATTGTTTTAAAACGATTGTAATTTAAGCGATTAGATAGTTATTTGAAAATACATCGTTTGAAATCAAAATTAAAAATTCCGCAAGAACTTTCTTCTCCACCAAATATATAATAATGTCGATAATAGAGATTAATAGTCATTAACCTTAAAAGCGAATAAATCCATCATAAATGTTTTCTTATTCTTTTTTATTTAATAATTTATTTCAGATGTTGATCCGATGCAGCAGTCCGATAATTTAAATGAAGATTTGATTGACGATGATCTCCTTGCTTCGGATGACGAATTTTCATCGAGCAAATTGAAGGACTTGAGCAATTCTGAAGTATCAAGCGTAAATAAAGTTTCCTGGAGTAAAAGCTTCCTTTCCAATACAGAAGACCAACAAGAGACGACGCCATTCTTTCTCCATGGATCCACGGAGCCAGTGGAATCGGATCTCCTTAGCGACATGCACCTGCGGAATATGCTCTTTTCTCCCGGAAGCGACACAACTGATACGGAAAGCCTGAAAACGGATTCCCTGCAAGACAACCTGATCAACGACGAGGCGAATTCAACCAATTTGCTGCCTTTCAAGAATGGCAGCACAGATCTGAAGAATAACGCCAACCAACCGTTGTCGCGCGGAAGTGACCCGGTTCCTTCGGAACAGTCTTTTAGTTTTATTCTACATCCGGGATCCGAAGATTCTTCCAGAAGTCCCTCATTGACGCCAACCCACAGAATTTCAAATACTAACAGTAACCACATAAACAACAATGCTCCCATCACAACCTCCTCCCCCGTACATACTGATTCAACGTCTTCTACGCCGAGTAGCGGTTTTTTCTTACATGCTAATAAGGATAACGATGGCGACAACATTCCTCTGCCAAAACGTTCTCTGCAAAACACTAACCTTATGGACCTGCAAGAACGTTACGCAGCAAACTCTGGAATATCGGGTCTCTCTCTGACTCGTAACATTGCTGCTATGGCTTCAGCTCGATGTAAAGAGCAATTGAATTTGAACATTCAGACATTTGGGGATGAAGAGGAGACGTTTGGCGATGATAGCTTTGATGAAGATGACGAGTTTAATAAATCTGTTGATGATGAAAAAGAATTAAATAAATCTGAAGCTGGAATGAAGACTGAAAAGGATTAACTGGAATTAATTGGGATTAAAACTGAAAAAGATTAACTGGGATTAAAACTGAGATCAACACTGAAAAGGATTACTTGGGATCAAGACTGGGAAAGATTAATTAGGATTTTGTTTTTTTACTTTTTAAACATTTAAAAAATTTTTAAATTTAATTAAATTTTTTTTTTGTTCTCTCTCTGTGTTGATAGGAATTGTCCGTTTTTACTATTGGAGGAGTTTTACTAAAAATGTACAACCAAAAATTATACCTGATCAATGTACGACTGACTGCTCCTGCTGTTTGTCATATAGAAACGTGTAAAGTTGCTTGAATCAGCAGGAGCTGAATTGGACAATTTAGTTGTGCTGAATTTTGATCGGACATAAGAGGGTTTATTAAAATTGTACGACTAAACTAAATAATGTACGAGTATTTGCTCCTGCTGCTGTTTTGCTATTAAAGCAACTTCGACACGAACAAACTGCTGGGTTTATCAGCGCAAAATATTGTAGAAATCTGTTATGGTATTATTAAAATAAGCAATAAAATAAATTTACTCACAAGTTTCAGTCGAGAGGTTAATTTTTTTGCCAAATATATTTTTAGATTCACATAAAAAGTATTTACAAAAAAATCAATTATTTTTTAAAATATATTCTTTTTTAAGGCAGAAAGTAAATAGATACATAAGTATTTACATAATGAATTTATTTACATAATGAATTCTTTAAAAACTGAAAAATTATTCTTTTTCCAATTCTGTGTGGCACTTTTTTTGTTTTTCTTTTTTGTTAAAAATCTTTGTAAAAAAAATAAACAAGTTTACTTTTTAGATAAGTCGTGCCTTGATTTTACTAATTATGCGTGACTAAAAATTAAACACGATTTTTTGTACGTCTAATTAAATCCTAAAAGACTGAGACAATTATTTGACACACTGTATTGATAAAAACAAGACGTAAAATATGTTTTGACTCTGTGTTACTCACTCAGTGTATTTGCGAATGGTGACTGGTGATTTATTCTTGACTTTTGTAACATTTATTTCTAAACATATTTTTTTTTTATGTAAGGCTCACTCAAAAGTAAATAAAAATAATAAAAAAGATAAAATGGCACAATAAAAACAAAACGAACTCGTAGCGTTAAATGTAAAAAATATATTTATTATTGAATAAAAAAACATAAGCGTTCCAGAAGACATCGTTAAAAATGTAAGTAAAATACTATACTATATTTAAACTGATAAAGATTGAAGAATAAAGGGAGATAATTCACATTAATTTATGTTTGCGATGATGATGACGCGTTTCATTAATTAATGTTTGCGATGATGATGACGTGACACCGTACGTACAAGCAAATTAATATATAGATAATTCTCAGTTGTTAAGTGTTTAATTAGTCAAAGCAACTTTGACAGTTTCAAGTTTAATTTAAAAAAAACAAACAATCGTTGATAATAATGATAAGGATTTCTTTTACCTTTTACAAAGATTTTCTAGTGTTACATTGTTATTGTGTTACAAAATTCAAATTTTAAAGAAAAAGGTCACTTGTAAAATTTAACTTGCGAAAAAACCCAAAAACCTCTCGGCTGAAAGTTGTGACTAAATTCGTTTTATTTTTTATTTCAGTAATAGAGAAATAAAGTCATTTATTTTTATATCTTTTTTTTACAAAGATTGAAAAATAAAAAAAGTGGCACACAGGATTCAAAAAAGTCTCAGTCTTAAGAATTTGCCAAAATAATTGCGACTAAGTCATTTTATTGTTTATTTTAATGACATTTTTGCGCTAACAGACTCAGTACATTGCCTATGTAGGAGGGAATATTTAATAAAAATTAAGAGTTTTCTTTAGTAAATATATTTATAAGTATGGACTTAAAAAGATATTTACCAAAAAAAAAACATCTCAAAACTTCTGAGTAAATTCATATATTGTTTATTACAAGATTGTTTTACGATATTTTATGCTGACTGACCCAGTCGATTGTCTGTGTCGAAGTTGCTTTAATCAACAGCAGTGGCAATCAGTTGTACATTGATCGTACATAATTTTTAGTCGTACATATTTAGTAAAACTGTCATTGGAGGTTACAAATATTAAAGAAGTTTAATTATCAAAAAAAATTTCCATCAAAATTGGAGAGTGAGCTTTCAAAATGTAAGGAAAACGTTTGACCCCTGAACAAGAGTGGCAACAAATAAAGAGGGCGAGAGAGAGGAAAGCTGAGTTTAAAATTAATAAATCAATTTTATTAATAAAAAAAATAATGGTATTTAAATTAATACCATTATTTTTTTATTTTCAATATGTTAATAAAAAAACAAATGAACTGAATATCATCAAAGACAAGACAATGATGAAAGTTTTTAAAATCACGAACGTAATTCTCTTTGGTTGATCGCTTCCAGAAAAACTGCTGTTTCTATGACGCATCTTTAATTGCAGGAAAAGAGATGCTGCTAAGGTTTTTTTTTTTTTTACACACCTGTAGCATCCTCTCTTTCCTTCTTTCTGAACGAGCTGTACCTGGTTCGATTGCTTGCCTCATTCCATTTTTTCCACTCGACCCCTCCCCCTGCCTTGTTTCATATGCGCTGCAACTGCTTATTTTTCATAATTTCACTCCACTTCCTGCTACAAACTACCCACTGTCTAGCAAAAGGCTACCACCTCTTTTTGCAGTTGCTTATCCAGAATATGACCCAATTTGGTACTTATCCAAAATATGACCCAAGTTGTGACAACATTATGACAGCATCTTGAGGAAGATGCCGACAATTGACAATTTAAAACATTTTAAATAATCACCCATAAATAAAAATCAGCAAGGGGAGGTAATTCATAATATGTAGTAATATAAGGAGTTATTTACAACTAATTTTTTTTTAACGTTTTCTGTATAAATATACATACAAAAGTCGAGTAAGGCACAAAATTATAAAATGCGTCCTGATAAAAAATTTGAGTGAAGCATGAAATATGAAAGTTTGAAATATAGAATTGGAAAATTAAATTCAAGTATTTAGTTTTGACATTTTTAAATTTTTAAAGAAAAACTGATATTTTTTTCTTTTTTATGTTATTAGGACTTCTGGTTTTTGCTTATCTCGGTCTCTCCCCTCATCTCTATGTGCCACAGATGTCAGTGTCTTTCCCAACGCATCTCACGTCTCTTGGCACCTCCACATGCCACGTCTTAGTGTCTTTTTTACAATGTGGCATGCATCTTTATTTTTTTCCAACTCATGTCTTTTCTCCGCCTCAATTTAAAGATTCACGACAAATTATGTAACCCAACCCACCCAGTTTATTTATTTGAAAGAATTGTATAAAATGATGCCTTCAGTTTTGAAATGATTGAATTGTTAAACTCATAACAAACCAAAATGTTATTGAAGTCGTGAGTGTTTGCGTGTTGTTAGAAATGTTTGGGTCGCAGTTTGGAAACTTTGGCGACTGAAAAAAAGCTCACCATATAAAAACGATTGTCTTGTAAATATGAATTAGGTTTGTTTTGTTTTTATGGCATATCAACCCTTTTCTGATTATTTAATGCCAAATTCAGTCTCCAGTCATTTTGATGAAAGTTTTGGTATTTATGCAGAATATATATATATATATATATATATATATATATATATATATATATATATATATATATAGTTGTTATAGTGGGAAATTTCTGGGCAGTTTACATAAAATGTTGGAAGGTGCCACCAAAAGTTTAATGATTTAAAAAAAAAAAAATACCAAATTAGATTTTGCTTTGTTTTCCATCAAGTACACAATTAATCAGTGAAAAACATTAAACTGCATAAAACCATTGAAGTTAAGCGCATTTTATATATATATATATATATATATAGGGTGACCCAAAAAAACGGGCCCCAACTCTAATTAGGTCCCGTTTCTTAGTGTTTTGTTTGAATGAAATGAAACTTTGGTCATAACTAGTTTATTATATTCAAAACATCACATCAAAATACTAGGGTCTTTGGCCTTTTTTTTCTCCGTTGACTGTAAAATGCTCAGAAAAACAATTGAATGTCCTCTGTTTTTTTGGGGTCACCCTGTATATATATATATATATATATATATATATATATATATATATATATATAATATTTATATAGACAAATATTACATAGTTGCTACACTGAACATGCTAATGTTTCGGACAATTGGTTGGCAAGAACCGTGTTCACCCCTCCCATTTCTTATGACAATGTAATCACGCTAACCCCCCCTTTTTTTTTCCATCTTCCGTTTCTCTGTTCTTTCCTTTTTATTCCTCCTTTTTATCCTGTTAAGTCTTGACGTTCTCTTTTTTTTTCCGATCGCTTTCTATGTTTGGAATCTAAAATGTCACTTAACCTACCACCCCTCCCTTTTAAATTTAACGTTTTATTTTTATTAAAAAAAGAAATATATATTTCATTTCTTCCATTTGTGAACTAGACGCCTTCAGTGGCACATAAGTTTTATTATGTCGCCTGACGAGGACTTTTGGTTATTGCCTACAAATTGTCGGAAACATTAGCCTGTTCAATGTAGCGACTGTGTAATATTTGTCTAGCAGATGAAACACTAAAGTTTTTATGTTGCTTACTTGCCATAAATATATTTTCATAGTTTACTATATAGCTCTACGCACGTACTGAGCACTATTGAAGTAAATATTGAAACCTGATACATTAAAATTGTCTTGTAACATTTTATGTGGATACACAAAATAAGAATATATATCTATGCATATGTCATATATATATATTTTACACAGGGAACACCACTTATCAAGGTCTGGAGGCCTCTCGAGGATAAGGGTTAATGGGTATACATTAGTCAATGTTTCAAATTGTCAGCTATGGACTAGCTGGAAAAGTCCTCTCAATTATTATTTCTATCATCTTCCGCAAACTCCCAGACGGTTCCAATGATAAGCACAGCCCTAGTACTGTATAAGTACCCAAATGAACATGAATTTTAAAATTTGTAATTATTGAATAGCAGTAAAACAAAGACTGTTGAACAGTCAAAACTAAGACTTGGTGGACAAGACTTGATAAAAAGTTTATGCAGACCAAATATGGTTAAATTTTTTTTTTTTTTTTTTTTTTTTTTTTTTTATTACATTTTCTCCCCAAACAAGGCAAATTGCCACTTTGGTGTAGGGGGCTAAATTACAATAAAGGACTTTGAATTTTATCAACAATTCCATGGGTTTTATCAGAGGCCATTCTGTATGAGGTCACAGGCCAATAAACCTATAAAATGTTTTTGACGGTAAGTGGCTGGGGGGGGGGGCGGGGTCACCATATCTTAATTTTCATTACAATCAATTTTTACAAATGAAATTTTTCGTGGTGAGTTTTTTTTTTTTTTTTTTTTTTTTTTTTTCTGGCAATTTCCCTTCCCTGATATAAGTTTGGAGGAAAATTACAATAGTGGTGATATTTTTAAAGATGTATAAAAAAAATTTTTTTCTTGTATAAAAAAAAAATGTTTTTTATATCAAAAAATCTTTTTCTTGTAAAAAAAAAAAACAACAAAAAAAAACAAACAAACGAAACAATTGTTTCAAATTCTATTGGTATTTATTTGCTTCTCCACAAAAGCAAAATGTGACACAAGGTCGTTTTTAATGTGGGAGGGGAAAATCAGCTCCCTAAAAAAAAAAAGGGGGGGGCATTCTGGAAGTAGGCAAAAATAAAAATTGCCTTAGTATAGAAGGGTTACCCCCTCCACTGACTAAAGACAAATCAACTAAAGTGTAGCATCAGAACAGATACTACACTTGGATCTTATTGATCACGCAGTTTTATACTGTATGAAAAGGAAGTGTTGTGCCGTACTGGAATTGTTTCCTTTATTTTTTGGCGTTTTTTTTCGAGTAAAATTTCATGAAAAATTGCATGATTGTATTAATTTTGCATTCAAGTTTTTGCAATTTTTATAATTATGGCCTTTTATCCATAAACAACAAAAATGATTTTATTGTATTGTATTCATAACTTTAAAATGATGTAAATAAAAACAAAAAATTAAAAAATGTTTATAAGAGGTTCAGCTTTGGGAACAGAAATGCACAGAATTCACATTAGTTCCCAAGCATTATCAAGACTAGTAAGTGCGTATAATATGGCAGAAATATATATATATATATATATATATATATATATATATATATATATATGGTAGAATTATGGCACGTAAGCTACACAGAGGCTTCTGTAGGGAATTGTCTGACTAATTTCAGTCATTTTAGTATAATGCTTCCCTATGGGAATGAAACATGGAAATCTGTGTAGATTAATTGCCATAAATATATTTTCATGACTTACTACCTAGCTCTACTCAAATATTGAGCACTGTTGAAGTAAATACTGAAAATCTATACATAAAACACATAATACCTCCTTATTTTTATGTGGATATATAAAATAATTAAACTATATATATATGACAGCAGATGGTCGATCTGGACAACAGAATGGACATCTCGTGAATATAAGTGACCAAAGTGAAGACCAAGAACTATGTGGAGGGATGACCTGATACAGCACATGGGTCCCGCATGGCAGCGGATAGCTTGGGACAGAGATATAAAACCCTTATTGATTGAGATTTATAATATATAGAGATGATTAAGATTATATAAGTGTATATATCTGTCTGCAGAACAATCACGACCAAACTACTCTGACTAGAAACTTAATATATGGGGTATTCAGACCTGTTGAACAAAATCGGTTTGGTTTATAGCTGGAAAAATAGGGATCAAAACTGAAAAATTGGCACTTGATAGGCATAATTTAACGTGACATGTATGTTTTACATATATATTTATACGTTTAACTGCGTCAATTTGTCAAGTTTTGATATGCGTGTGTCGTTAGCTAAGATGGTAATGAATATCACTTGTTTTGATTCTAGCTGATGGCACCCCAATTCATGTTTGTTAAAACTCTTGTAATCCCTACTGTATATTGGGTACAATATAATAATCAACAAAGAATTGGCTCTTTAATTATAAATACTAAATCTGCATGAATTAAAATATATTTAAGCATATGATTAGGCAAGGCCGGCCGACCTGCTAGTATTATGTTATATAATAAGTTACCATCAAAAATAAAAAAATGTTTATTCATTTAAAAAATCCCACCGTGATTCCTCAATAACTTTTATGAACACTCTCTATATGTATTTGGATAGAATTTTTTTTTTTTTTATAAAGAAGTCACCACTTATCAAGGCCTGGAAGCCACTCAGGGGTAAGGGTTAATGAGTGGACGAATGGGATAATATCGTAGTCATTGTTAGTAGTAGTAAATTAGATTACTTAAGGGGACGGCTCATCAAGAACTTGTTTACACTGGACTTGAAGACGACCATGTTGTAGTCAGTTTGAAAGTTTGAAAGCAGGGAAAGAGAAGAGAGTTCCACAGGCGTGCAGTTCTAAGAAAGAAGCTTTGTTCATGGAATCTACGTTTAGGTTTAGGCACAGATAAAGAGTGGGAGAAATTATTGATAGTGGTTTCAGATAGACGAGTGTTGGCAAAGGGGGAACCATAGATTGAAGCTCAGACGAGTACTTGCCATGAAAATAATGATAAACAGAGACAGGCTCGCGGCATCTCTTCTGTGGGAAAGAGGTTGCAGGGAAGAGAAAAGGGCATCCGCCCACTAGGTTACGAAGTCTATTTTGAACTCTGTCAAGGCAGAATAAGGTGCTCCTAACAGCTCCTGTCCAAATGTGACAATAATACTCCATTCTTGGATGAATTTGGCTCTTATACAGGTGGAGAATTGCATCGGCAATGGGATGTCTACTGAAGTGGTTATATTAAGACATGATGATGATGATGATCATCATCATCATCATGTACTTGTTTTACGGGTGCGGGTGCAGAGATGGCTTGTCAATCTAATCCAAGTTCTGAAGTATATCCTTGCAGAATAATCCTGTTGCAGACGTGCTGATTACTCTATCTTTTCAAATAGCATGTCTCCTCTTGTATTCTTCAATGCCATTTGTGGCTTGTGGTATATCAGGAACATCTGTTTTGAGCTAGGTTTTCCCAGGAGTCATAATAAAAACCGTACCGTAGAACTAGAGTAGTCAATCGATCGAATTGATTGGTAAAATGAGTGATTTCAACAATTTCAATGACAATAGAAATATAGGAGTGTTAAACGTTCATTGATCATCATTCAATCCTAGGCAACATTGGGTCTCCTTGCTAGTATATAGACGGATTAATTAATGTTTTAAACAAACTGTATCGAAACACATTTTTCTTATTGAGAACATATACGAGCATCTCACACAAAATATGCGATTCTGTTTCTCAAATCAAATGGTATTCGCTACCATCTGAGCTAACGACAGAAACCAAATTAGCTTCCTCCTGGTGCACTGCGATGGGTCCCCAACTAGAGCAGGCAATCAATTGATTTGATTGAAAAATGGTCAATTTCACCGATTTCGATGACAATAAAAAAAATGGGAGTGTGAAACATATGTTGATCATCATTCAATCCCTGGCAACGTCGGGTCTCCCTGCTAGTATATATATACATATACACACACACACGTATATAAACATAATACTGGTCAATTTACTTATATATATATATAAGTAAATTGACCAGTATTATGTTTATATGCAACGTGACTACTTCGGATAGTAATCATTGCCTTCATTCAGTTTCGAAAGACAATGAATACCCCCTGTAATGGTGGTTGCGCATGTAATTTGTAAGGCAAGGGTTGCAGAATCTCCAACCACACCTCTCCTATATCGGCACTGCTTGATTCCAGTAGCAAGAAGAAATCCGGGACGGCTGGAAACAATCTCGATACAAGCAGAGAGCACATGCACCACCAGGAATTCTCAACTGGTCCCCCATTTTAGTAATGACCAGGCTCAGTGTTGCTTAACTTTGGTGATCTAACAAGAACCAGTGTGTCAACGTCATTATGCTGTATATGGGATAGTAATAACATATAAATAACAAAGTTCTCATTTAGAAAGCTCAATAGTGCAATACTAGAGCTATAAATATTTTTCTTAAAGATACCATGTTAGCAGGAACAGACACTCGGGTAGTTACTTATTTTCAAAATGTTGGCCTTTTACTAGTAACACCTTGCATACGATTATTTCGGCCTCAGTGTTGACATATACGTATATAATCGTTCATGAATTATAATTTGCACAACTGGACTTCATCAGCGCATAGAAAAACCAATTTGTCAAGAGTTTCACAATCCATGAATCAAGACATTTCTTATGAACACATCGGGTATTCAAATAAAAAAATAGGAAGAATGAATACCTGATGTGTTCATAAGAAAGGTCCGAATTCGTTGGTTGTGAAACTCTTGACAAATTGTTTTTTCTATGTGCTGATGAAGCCCAATTGTGCAAAATTATAATTCATGAACTAATACACAAAACTGTAATGGATGAATGATTATATACTCATATGCCTAAAGCAATTGTTTTCGAAGTGTTATCAATAAAAAAAACAACACATTTTGAAACTGAGTAACTACCTGAATTTCTGTTCAAATAAAGTCTTGGAAGTTTTTTTAAAACTAAAAGAAAAAATTGTCTTTTGTTGGAACATGATTTTGTCAATAAATCAATCTCCCATATTGCTGAATAGTTCTATTTACATGAACAAGTAATAGTACCAATGTTCTTAAAGGGATCATCAGTTGTTTACCATGAAGCACTATTTCGGGGATTTAAAAACAAAACAGCATATTAAATTATGGTTCCCCAGCAATGTGCATCAAACACACACACACATATATTAAAAATGATGAGAATAATGGAAATAGTATTCCGACAAAATAGAGAGATAAAAAAGGAGCAAACAGAGTTATGTGTTCATCAACGTTTCGTTTTTATTGCAAAACTTTTTCTGAATGAATAAATTAAAGAAAATACCAGTACAATATTTAAAAAATATATTTGTTGTGAAAAGTATTTCGTATTTAATGTAAAATTTTTTTTCTCGGTGAAAAATTGGAGAAAATAAAATAGCAGTATAATATTTGAAAATATATTTGTTTTGAAACGTTTGACTTTGCTCTATCTCAGAATTTCCAACGACTTTTTTTCTTTCTGAAATAAAAAAACAAGTCATGCTTTTCACAACAAATATATTTTTAACTATTGTATTGATATTTTATTTACTTCAATTTATTCATCCAGAAGAAGTCTTACAATAAAGACGAAACATTGATGGACATATAACTTGGTTTGTTTCTTTTTCATATATATGATTGTCTTGCTGTGATTATCTAGATGTTAATCCGATGAAACTTCAGTATTTATAAACTAGTGCTCAATAACAGGTAGAGCTGTGTCATTGTATAATTTTCTTTATTTATACAAAATTATACAAACATTATTGGTTGCATATGTGCATACATGTTACAGTTGTGATTTTTATTTTTTTTTTTTTCAAAATCCAGCATCTCAACTGGCTTTAAATGCGAATGTACAATTTTTGTTTTTTAAAATCCAGCATCTCAACTGGCTTTAATTGCGAATGTACAATTTTTTTTTTTTTTTTTTTTTCAAGATCGAAACTAGTTCAGACTAGTAATTTAATAATGCTGGATTTGGGAACAAATCACAGCTGAAACAAGTATGCACATATGTAGCTAATAATGTTTGTAAAATTATACTGTGTGTGTTTATGTAAACGTTTTTTTGTTCGCTTATTGTTTTTTGCTTCGCTGTTGTAATTCCACTGTAATCGATTTTGTATTTGATATTTATTTTGGTTTTAATCGAAAAATCCTATTTTTAAACACTTTTTCTGACATTATATAAATTTAAATTTGAAGCCAAAAATTTCATGAAGATCTTTTTTCATTCTATCTCGCCCACATTTTTTTTTTTTTTTGCCTTAATTTTCTCTTCTACTTATATGGATAAACTTTTTGTGTTTTAACTTATTTTTTCTCCGTATCTTTTTTATTTATTTTTTTCCTTTAAGCATTAATTTCTGCTGTTCTGAGAGTTCGAAGCCTTCATCAAAAGTCGATTTCACTCAAATTGATAAAAATGGATATTTTTTAAGATGAGCTTGTTCAATTGATGAAAATGTTATTTCTTCACATATGTGTGATCTATTGTCCACAGCAGAACCTATTTTAGAAATGCGTGGAGACGAACATAAAGAAATTAGGCGATTTTTCAAAATAACCAACAAAAATAAAAAAACATAAATACACAACCAATAAATGGCAAGCTAAGTTACTCTTCTATATGCCTGGATAAAACTTTTGTATTTTAACTTATTTTAAAGTGTTTTTTAATTAAAAATAAAAGTAGCTTGTCGAGTTAAAACAAAAATGGTGGTCTCATTCGAGCCATAGTAGATAATCGCTCAAAAATCGAAAATTAAACAAAATAAGAACATCCAATAAATTATACCAATCATTCGAAAATATCTTACTAGCATTTTAATTTTTTTAATTTTTGAATGATTAATGATGCTTGACTTTGGCTCTAATGAGACCACTATTTTATTTTCCTTCTTAACACTACTTTTATTTTTAACTAAAAAACACTTTAAAATAAGTTAAAACACAAAAAGCTTATCCAGGTAAGTAGAAGAATAACTTTTGGCTTTGATAACATTTATTTTTTGTGTTTTTTTTTTTATTCACTATTTTTTATTCTGTTGGTTATTCTGGAACATTACCAAAAATCGTATTTTAAACCGAAACCTAACATTCCAACGAAAATACTATTTCAAGCTGAAACATGATAGACCAATGGATGGTCCGTCTTTTTGAAATGCACAGTTGCATCGAAAAAAAAAAAATGAATGTGGTTCTTTTCACCGTGTTGTGTTACAAAGCTGCTTAGACCTTTGCATGAATTTTATAAAAGTAATAATCACTTGGATTAGTTGTTAGACTACTCTTGTCATCTCAGTTGAGGACGTGTTCGTTCAATGATTAAAGGCCCTTTTCTTAGTGACCTTCCGGTAGTTGAAGATTTTACAAGTGATTTATCAAAGGTAACCTTTGACTTGCTTCAAGTGCATCTTTTTTAAAATAAAAATTCCTAAGTTTCTTTTTGTTTGTTTTTTAAAAATTTGTTGCAAAATGGTTGTGAGAAGTAATAACCAAATGTTTGAAGAAACAAATGTTTGAAGAAATAAACAAATGTTTGAAGAAACAAATGTTTGAAGAAATAAATAAATGTTTGAAGAAATAAAATGGATGAAAACGATTCTAGTTTGATCAACAAAATGATTTCATTAACAAATTGTAACAGGAAAAAATATGAAAATGACGATGTTCACCAATGTTGACGAGTGTCTTCATTTAAATTTGATGTCGTGCAGTCAAATCAAGGGTAGATAACTCAAGCTGCTGAATGTTTCTGGCCAGAGAAGATAACTTTAAGGTACAAGAATTATTTCCTTTTAAATATAAAACATTTAAGAATGTTATTAAATATCTTTCTTCATAACAGATTAAAAGTTCCTTCAATATAAGTTTAAAAGTTTCACAAAGTTAAAAAAAAAGAACGTTATATCATCTAAAACAACCAAGATGAGAATAGTAGTCTGAATAATCCAAGTGATATTTCAAAAGTTTTTAACTTTTTTCGTTTTTTTAATATCTTTTTTATCTTTACTTTTTATTATTTAAATCATTTTTGAAATTCTTTGATTATTATTTTGTTTTCTAAACTTAATTACTATTTGTTTTACTGTTATTAATTATATTATATTAATTATGTTAATTTATATTATATTAATGATATTAATTCAGATTATATTAATTTAGATTATTATATTAATTTAGATTATATTAATTAGATTTTATAATGATTTATATTAATTATATTATCATATTAATTTATATTATATTAATGATATTAATTCAGATTGTATTAATTTAGATTATTATATTCATATTATATTAATTATATTATATTGATTTATATTAATTTATATTTTTTTATATTATATTAATTATCATAATGATTTATATTAATTATATTAATTTATATTATATTAATGATATTAATTCAGATTATATTAATTTATATTATATTGATATTAATTCAGATTATATTAATTTAGATTATTAATTTATATTATTATATTAATTTATATTAATTATATTATAATGATTTATATTATTTTATATTATATTAATTATATCATAATTATTTATATTAATTTATATTAATTATATTATTACAGTGATTTATATTGATTTATATTTTATATTATATTAATTATATAATCATAATGATTTATATTAATTTATATTATTTCATACTAATTATATTATCATAATGATTTATATTATTATAATGATTTATATTAATTTATATTAATTATATTATCATAATGATTTATATTAATTATATTAATTATTATATTAATTTAGATTATATTAATTAGATTATTATAATGATTTATATTAATTTATATTAATTATATTATCATAATGATTTATATTAATTTATAATATAATGCTATAATTATTATAAGTCTCTTTACCTTAACATCTTTCATATTTTCCCATTTATTTTATCTTTATTTTATGTTAGTTTTTATTGTTTGATCAATTTAAATCAGTTTTTCAAACTTATTCCTACTTTTGCTCTAATATAATTCATTATCCAAGGTAATTATTTTTTCTACTGATATTAAATATCATTATAAAGTTATAATTTATTATTATTATTGAATTATTTTTTCTACTGATATTAAATATCATTATAAAGTTATAATTTATTATTATTATTGAATTATTTTTCCTATTCTTATTAATTATTATGAAGCTATTATTTTCCTGCTATTATAAACTATTACAAGATAATTATTTCTCTTTCTATAAATTATTATCATTATTATAATGGGTAATTAGTTATTATAATTTTATTTAATTTCTTCCAGAAAAAATGTAATCAGATCAGAATTAGTTTCAGGTTAAGATAATGATGAAAAAAGGGGACATAATTCTGTATATAAATTTTAACATGGTGGAGGAGCTGTTTTGCGTGAAAAATAAATATTTGGATCTTGGAATGTAGCTATATTGTTATTCTTTTATATATTGCTCTGTTGTAATATTTAACAAACATTGAGCTTCTAAACAAAAAGGATTGTCGGCATACACAAAGGTTAAAATATAATTCGAAAAGCATATTTTACCAAAAAAACAAAAACAAAACATACATGTGTTTATACATAAGTGTGTATATGTATACATATATATATGTGTGTGTGTGTATATACATATTTATGTGTATACATGTGTATGTATGTATTATATATATATATATAAACATGTTAACATATGTATGTATATACATATATATATATATATATACACACATGTATATGTATGTATGCACATACATATGTTAACATACATATATATATATAAACATGTTATGTTAACATGTATGTATGTATATACATATGTATGTATATACATATGTATGTATGTATATACATATGTATGTATGTATATACGTACATATGTATGTATATACGTACATATGTATGTATGTATATACGTACATATGTATGTATGTATGTATATACGTACATATGTATGTATGTATGTATATACGTACATATGTATGTATGTATGTATATACGTACATATGTATGTATGTATGTATATACATATGTATGTATGTATGTATATACATATGTATGTATGTATGTATATACATATGTATGTATGTATATACGTACATATGTATGTATGTATATACGTACATATGTATGTATGTATATACATATGTATGTATGTATATACATATGTATGTATGTATATACGTACATATGTATGTATGTATATACATATGTATGTATGTATATACGTACATATGTATGTATGTATGTATATACATATGTATGTATGTATATACGTACATATGTATGTATGTATATACATATGTATGTATGTATGTATATACATATGTATGTATGTATGTATATACATATGTATGTATGTATATACATATGTATGTATGTATGTATATACATATGTATGTATGTATATACATATGTATGTATGTATGTATATACATATGTATGTATGTATGTATATACATATGTATGTATGTATATACATATGTATGTATGTATATACATATGTATGTATGTATGTATATACATATGTATGTATGTATATACATATGTATGTATGTATGTATATACATATGTATGTATGTATATACATATGTATGTATGTATATACATATGTATGTATGTATGTATATACATATGTATGTATGTATATACGTACATATGTATGTATGTATATACATATGTATGTATGTATGTATATACATATGTATGTATGTATATACATATGTATGTATGTATATACATATGTATGTATGTATGTATATACATATGTATGTATGTATATACGTACATATGTATGTATGTATATACATATGTATGTATGTATATACGTACATATGTATGTATGTATATACGTACATATGTATGTATGTATATACATATGTATGTATGTATATACATATGTATGTATGTATATACGTACATATGTATGTATGTATATACATATGTATGTATGTATATACATATGTATGTATGTATATACGTACATATGTATGTATGTATATACATATGTATGTATGTATATACGTACATATGTATGTATGTATATACATATGTATGTATGTATATACATATGTATGTATGTATATACGTACATATGTATGTATGTATATACGTACATATGTATGTATATACATATGTATGTATGTATATACGTACATATGTATGTATGTATATACATATGTATGTATGTATATACGTACATATGTATGTATGTATATACATATGTATGTATGTATATACGTACATATGTATGTATGTATATACGTACATATGTATGTATGTATATACGTATGTATGTATGTATATACGTACATATGTATGTATGTATATACGTACATATGTATGTATGTATATACATATGTATGTATGTATATACGTACGTATGTATGTATATACGTACGTATGTATGTATATACGTACGTATGTATGTATATACGTACGTATGTATGTATATACGTACGTATGTATGTATATACGTACGTATGTATGTATATACGTACGTATATACGTATATACGTACGTATGTATATACGTACGTATATACGTACGTATGTATATACGTACGTATGTATATACGTACGTATGTATGTATGTATATATGTGTGTGTATATATATACAGAGAGAGAGAGGGATATATGTATGACGACATTTAGTCCGAAGTTTCTGTGATAGTTTCATACTGCACAAATATTTAATGTGCCAATATGTCACGTGTTGTTGTCTTTACGGAGATTCACCATTTGTTATTGTCGAAGCCATTAATCACATTTTCTGCTTGTCAACATTTTACGATTGACTCCACGTGCGACTTACAAAAATTCTTTATTTATTTTTTCTTAACCAAAAAATATTTGTACCCTTTTTGTCAAAGATTTTTACCGCATTAAAGTGATTACATGTGCCAAAATGTTGTTTATTTAATGTTTTTTGTTTTTTTTTTGTTTTTTACTGATAAGTTATCATTTATCAGGGCCAAAGCCATTCAAGGATAAGGGTTAATGAGATAGATTATCGGTTGAATCATGAAGAATATTATGAGAAGATCTAAAATGATTGATGAACTGAGCAATGCTTGTGGGAACAGTTTATGACAAAGTATTTGACTTGAAAATGACCATGTTGTAGTATGCAGGGAAGTAGTCCTATGGTAATGAATAAAGGCTTAATGAGGTAGATGGATTATTATTTGAATGATGAAGAATATTATGAGAGGATTTAAAAAGCACAAATGTTTTTTCATTTTTTTTTATTAAGGCATATTGCCATTTGGAATGTTAGAGGCTACTATTTGGGATCGTGTCTAGCACAGAACTGTGGGGAGTTGAGCAGCAAAGTATTTGTTCCCATTACATTTAAACTTCTGCAAGTGGGTGCAATCATGGAAGTAGGAAACAAAGGGGAAATTCCAAAGTCTAGTAGTCTGGAGGAAGCAACTATTAGAGTAGAAGACTTTCTGGCATCTAGAGATCTCAACAGTGAAGGGGTGAATTTTGCTGTTTGTCGAATAAGTCTTGGGTAAGTACATCCAAAAAGCACAAATGCTATGAGTTTATAAAAGCACATTCCTTAGAAGCATCCGTGTAAAAAAAGGCACAAGGATACAACATCGTGATGATGAGACAGAGGTTTGAGCTTGGCTGACAGTGAGAGGTAGCGACAATACTTTACGCATTCCTATCCTGTCGTAGTCAACTACCTGAAGAAGGCCAGAGGATGAGTTGCCCGAAACATGGTGAAACAACAACAACATGAAGATAAGGATAACAGTCCACACAAAATTAAATACGCAAATTATAAAGCCTAATCTCAAAAGATTTCCCCCCCCCAAAAAATAATATGAAAACAAAAGGGTTTTAATATACAGTGCATTTGAATCAGGAAGCCAATATCTTCAGACAGCCTAATCTAGTAGCACCAGTTGTAAAGATATAGGATGCTATCTGGTGTGAGTGATTTTCTAGCACAATAGAGGGAGCTCACCTTATTTGCAGCAGCCTTGGCAATGTCCTTAATGTATTTGTTCCGTTTCATGTTGCTTGTGAATGTTAAGCTGAGGAACTCTTAGGTAACGTTTTGTCGTGTCAATCGATAGTTGAGGTTGTTTTTGTAATTGTTAAATGAAAGAAGCTTAATCTTAGAAGCATCCAACGTTACGATCGACTTACGTCCCCGTTCCACTAGTGACTGAAGGTCATTTTCTAGGATTTCTGCCATTGCTTTGGATATGTACACGTTAGTTTTTTTCCACCTATCTCTTATAGAACATGATGCCATCAGCAAATGTACCCATCTCGGACACAATTTTATCATGGAGGTCGTTTATCAGGAATAATAAATGTCCATGGATTGACCCCTGAGGCACACCTGCATTAATATCGTACGCCTATCGAAGGCAACCTGGATTTTATTTGCTTAAGAAAGATCTGATTATGGTTGGTATGCGTCCAGAGATTTCATACAAATTTAATTTTAATGAGAAATATTTGTTGACATTGGACTTGTATTGTAGCCCTCAGGGAAGCAGTTCCTTGTGTATATATATATATATATTCTTGATTTCATGCCCAACCACAAAAAAGCTTTCTGTTTTATTTTTTATAGTGAAGGGGTGTGATTTTGCTGCTAGCCGGGTTGGCTTGAGGGAACATAAGTGCAAGAAGTTTGTCGGATTGTGTAACATTTTAAAAACATTAACAAATCATTCACACATGCCTTTCTAACAATGAACAACAGTCTTTCTACATACATGCACGGTCGTTGGTCTTTCATTATTTTTATGGTGGCTGTGATTCCCTTGTGGTTGTTGATTTTCTTTTAACTCAAGATGAATCTACTCGTGCACAGAAACGCAAGGGAGACTTGTGGAAGTTTTAAAGGTTTTAGTTGGAACTGAAAGTTTGTTTCTAAGGGAGAAAGACTACCTAGTCTAACATTAGTTCTGTCTTACTTGTTCTTCCACTTGGGGATTGAGAGATACAAATGGCAGACATTGAGGTGATATTCATTCTGTGACACAATGACGTAGCCTCTTTTGAGGGAGATGGGAGGGGGCTTCTACATTAATAAACCTTGTGCCTAACTTGGTCTGTACTTGCGAAGTGCAGATGTGTAAGCAGGTGTTTGCGATTTTGAAAATGTTCTGCTATGACTCAAGCCAAGAATGACAGTTGAACCAAGGCAAAACCATATAAAACCTTAGAATTTGAAAGGTCAAACCCGAAAGAACTCATGGATACAAAAATAAAACAATGTTTAAACGTTATGTATGAATGACCCCCCCTTTCCTCTCTCTCTCTCTTTCTCTCTTTTCCTCTCTTTCTCTCCCCTTTTCTCTCTTTCAATGAAGAAAGAGAGAATTACATACAATTTCATTGTTTTAAACTACTAACGGGAGATGCTTACGCGAGATTAACAACTGACCAACAGAAACAAACATAAGCATGATGGAGCGATCTCCTACGGGCTGGAGTGTCGACTGAGAGTGGCACAATGGAAAGCGCCCCTTTTGGCAGAGCTGGGAGGGGGCTTCTACATTAATAAACCTTGTGCCTAGCTTGTCTGTACTTGTGAGGTGCAGATGTGTTAAGCAGGTGTTTGTGATTTTGAAAATGTTCTGCTATGACTCAAGCCAAGAATGACAGTTTGTTTATAATATTGAACCAAGGCAAACCGATATAAGACCTTAGAATTTGAAAGGTCAAATCTAAAAGAACTCATGATGAGATATAAAAATAAATGTTTAAACGTTATGTATGAATGCCTCTCTTTTTTTCTTTCTCTCAATCTCTTTCTTTCGATCTAGTTTCTAGTTTTCACTTCTTTTCTTTCTATTCCAATCATGAAGAAGGAGAATTAAATTATAATTGTACTTTTTTTTTAACAATGGGGGACTTGTGGCACAATGATGTAGACCCTTTTGAGGAAGCTGGGGCTTGTACATTAATAAACCTTGTGCCTAACTTGATCTGTACTTGTGACGTGCAAATGTGTTAAGCAGGTGTTTGTGATTTTGAAAATGTTCTGCTATGACTCAAGCCAAGAATGACAGTTTGTTTATAATATTGAACCAAGGCAAAACCATATAAAACCTTAGAATTTGAAAGGTCAAACCCGAAAGAACTCATGGATATAAAAATAAAACAATGTTTAAACGTTATGTATGAATGTCTCTCTCCCTTTCTCTCTATCTTTCTCTATTTCACTCCCTTTTTCTCTCTTTCTTCATTGAAAGAGAGAATTAAATATAATTCTATTGTTTTAAACAGTTGATGCTTGCATTCTGGAGTCGGCAGACGCGGCATAGCGTCTGGTTTCAATTGGTCTTTATTAAAATATGCTCCTCACTGTCAAATCTTAAATAAATCATATGAATAGTTTTTTTTGAAAAAGAAATCCAGCAGAGTGCTCAATTAAAAGGAAAATCCGAAATATAAGAGTGTATTTATATTTTGTGTACAGAAAGTTGTTAGATGAGACAAGTCATTGGTACCGTCGGTTTCAATCTCAATAATTAGGACCGTTTTAGATATCCATATCAAGCTCTTCAGCCAATACTCGTCTATATATATTTTTATAAAAATGCATTTGTTCGCTATTTTTGTATAAGCGTTAAATTCCAGCATGCCATTAATGCCGACGATGGAAATATCCCTGTATGACGCAATGAAGGCAAGAAGCGACCCATGCCAACCAGTTATAGCCGACGACATATCGACCCCCTTTTGTTGATGTTTCACTATGACACTACCGTTAGATATTGTGTTTATTGCCCTGGGGAGCTGGTTGCGTTCCCAGGACATTTCTCAACCAAGCAACTCTCCCCGGGGAAACAGTCGGACCATAATTCGGATTCTCACTACATTTTTAGAACACGTCGTTCCTCTTGCTTCCTGAGTCTGACTGTAAAAAAAACTTGTGACAATCTTTATGTCATATCATTCTAGTCTATTTCCATTTGCCATAAGGTCATCCTGACATGCACTTTATGTAATCATTGCCAAAATTCATACTAGTTAACATAATCTCTACTTACTAGCATAGTGTATCAATATATAACGCTTGTAGAACAAGCACAGGGATGAGGCAGGGGTTGGAGCTATGTAGACAATGTGGAAACTTTACCGGACCAGAATCTGAAAATGTATATTAGTACACGAGAAAAATGTGAAGATAGATTAGTGAAAGGATAAGATGTCGACAACGACAGAGAGAAAGGAAGATGGAACATTTGGCTTCCACATCACCATTTTGACTACAGAAATAATAATAGAAAGAAAAAGAAGATGAAAAAGAAGATGAAAAAGAAGGCGTCTACAACAAAGGAGAGGAAAGAAGATGGAAGCAATAAAATAATAAGACAAGCAGGAAGAACAAGAGAAAAGAGAAAAGACGATGGGTTTAGGTTAATAATAATAAGGAGAAGAAAAAAGAAAGACAACAAAGTTGAAACTGACTGCCGCATCACCACTCCAACTACAGAAGCACAACTAAGGAATAGACACACATTTATTCATTTTCAGAAAGTTTGTCTTTTATTGAATACAATTGTTTCAGTCCCTGGTGTTGGCATATGACCTTGGCATATGACCGTTCATGAAGCCCAAATGTGCAAATTATAATTTAATGAACAGTTATATTCTTATATGCCAACACCGGATGGGGATGGGGGTGAGTGGGCTGAAACAACCGATTATCAAATTAGCCGATTACCGATTAATCGGCCTTTGATAATCAGTCAATTATCTATTGTACACACACACACACATATATATATATATATATATATATATATATATATATATACACATGTATGTACACACATATATATATACACACATGTATGTATGTACACATATATATATATACACACCTGTATGTATGTACATATATATACACATGTATGTACGTATGTATATGTATATACATGTATATATACATAAGCATGTATATGTATTAGGGATGTACCGATTATCAAATTGGCAGATTACCGATTAATCAGCCTTTGATAATCGACCGATTAATAGATTTTCAAATGCCAGTTTATCAGCAAATTTTGTTGTCATAAATGATACTAATATTAATTATATTGGAAAGGAAAACAAAAATTATTCAAAGAAACGTGCAATACTAAACCATATCATCAAATGACGTGCTGTTAACATGTAGACTTTTACAACTGCATTCTTCATCATTCATACTCTTGTTCCTCATTTTCGGACTCTTGTTACCATTACATATATATATTTTTTGCTTTTCTGGTTTAGATAATATTTTATTGAGATAAATTACTAATTAGATGTCAGACATAAGTAATTTAAATACGTAAAAAAATTAACTAAATATTGAAAACAACAACCTTCAACCATAATGGCAACCAGTTTCTCCTGGAAGTATTTTGATGGCAATCCCAAGAATGAGAATACAGCTGCTTGTGTTACAAGAAAAGATCCCTTTTCTTGTAAGAAAAACATTAGAAAAGTAAAAATGAGATTAGGATAGACCGAGATTCGAACCTTGTAAGCAAGGTTCAGAAATAGATTCAGAAAATGGAATTTAGCATTGTTCAGTTCACATAAAATAGTTTAGAGATGTTGTTGGAAAAGGAATTTTAAATGTTCAATTTTTTTAATGAAAACTGAATTAAAATAAGTTCAGAGAAAATAAAGAACAATGCAATTTAAATATGTTGAAAAATAGGGTCTTTTGTTCTATGAATGAAGTGGAAATTTTATTTTAATCATAAAAAATTGGTGGGTTATTAAATTACTTTGCTTTGCTGTAAAAAAAAAAAAAAAAAAGATACAACGATAATAATATAGGAAAAGGAATTTCATACAACCTGGGCAGCCCATTATCGGAATGAATTCAATATTTTCCAGGGTATTATTAGAGGAATAGTGATCCAGGGGTACAACGCAGTGTTAACATGTAGACTTTTACAACTGCACTGAATTTGACGCAAATAGATGTAAGTATATGAAAAATTTCCCTTTTTTTTCTTCCTGTCGAGTTAACATTATTTTTTTACTTTAAATCACTGTCAAAAAAAATTTATACTTCATCTTCCAATTTTCATGTTGAGGAATTGTACAATAAATTGTGAAAATGTGTGAACCAAAAATAAAGCATTCTTCATCAGTCATACCCTTGTTCCTCATTTTCGGACTCTTGCTAGCATTATGTATATATTTTTCTGGTTTAGATAATGTGTATTTGATTGAGATAAATTACTAATTAGATATCAGACATAATTTAAATACGTAAAAAATCAACTAAATATTATCTACATTCAACCATTATGACAACCAGTTTCTGCTGGAAATATTTTGATGGCAATTCCAAGAATAAGAATACGGCTGCTTGCAAGTTATGTCGAACCATCATATCAAAGGGGGGCAAATCAGCAAAAACTCTTACAATGAAAAAGAAAAGGAAGCACTATGAATATTCAGGAACAGACATTCCAAGAACAAGTGAAAACAACTACAAACCTCTAGCGAAACACCAAACTATTATAGAATCAATATTGGCCAAAAAGAAAGTTTAGAAGATTTCTACCTTAACAACTTACCAAGACGATGGTTTTATATAGTTTTTATTCACTTTCCAGGGGTCCATCACAGAAGAATGTAAAGTGAGTATCTTTGCTTGGGTGGTTAATTCTAGTCTCCCATTTTGAAACGCGCCAGCTCCCTCCTAAGGGGGGGGGCAACTGTTAACCGATCCACTCTTCTCAATGTCCAAATTCTAACTTGACCATGTCCAGCCAACCTGAACACGTGACAGCAAACACATCCTTCCAGTCAGCTATTTTTAGAACTTACGGCACAACTTGTCCATTTTACATCTCAATATGTTTTAATCATCAATGACCCGTTGGGTCATTAATCTATTAAAAACGTTGACTTAGAATGAGTTCTTCATATAAAATTGATGAATATGGATAAATTTGTGCTCATATTTGTATCAAATACTAATTCCTATTGATTCCTATTAATTCCTATTGATTCCTATTGATTCATATTAATTCATATTAATTCCTATTGATTCATATTAATTCCTATTGATTCATATTAATTCATATTGATTCCTATTGATTCATATTAATTCCTATTAATTCCTATTGATTCATATTAATTCCTATTGATTCATATTAATTCGTATAGATTCCTATTGATTCTTATTGATTCATATTAATTCCTATTGATTCGTATTAATTCCTATTGATTCCTATTGATTCATATTAATTCTTATTGATTCATATTAATTCCTATTGATTCATATTAATTCCTATTGATTCCTATTGATTCATATTAATTCCTATTGATTCATATTAATTCCTATTGATTCATATTAATTCCTATTGATTCCTATTGATTCATATTACTTCCTATTGATTCCTATTGATTCTTATTGATTCATATTAATTCCTATTGATTCATATTAATTCCTATTGATTCATATTAATTCCTATTGATTCCTATTGATTCATATTAATTCCTATTGATTCATATTAATTCCTATTGATTCATATTAATTCCTATTGATTCCTATTGATTCCTATTAATTCCTATTGATTCATATTAATTCCTATTGATTCCTATTGATTCCTATTGATTCTTATTGATTCATATTAATTCTTATTGATTCATATTAATTCCTATTGATTCATATTAATTCCTATTGATTCATATTAATTCCTATTGATTCATATTAATTCCTATTGATTCATATTAATTCCTATTGATTCCTATTGATTCATATTAATTCCTATTGATTCATATTGATTCCTATTGATTCATATTAATTCCTATTGATTCCTATTAATTCCTATTGATTCCTATTAATTCCTATTGATTCCTATTGATTCATATTAATTCCTATTGATTCATATTAATTCCTATTGATTCATATTAATTCCTATTGATTCCTATTGATTCATATTAATTCCTATTGATTCCTATTGATTCTTATTGATTCATATTAATTCCTATTGATTCATATTAATTCCTATTGATTCATATTAATTCCTATTGATTCCTATTGATTCATATTAATTCCTATTGATTCCTATTGATTCTTATTGATTCATATTAATTCCTATTGATTCATATTAATTCCTATTGATTCATATTAATTCCTATTGATTCCTATTGATTCATATTAATTCCTATTGATTCATATTAATTCCTATTGATTCATATTGATTCCTATTGATTCCTATTAATTCCTATTGATTCCTATTGATTCATATTAATTCCTATTGATTCATATTAATTCCTATTGATTCCTATTAATTCCTATTGATTCCTATTAATTCCTATTGATTCCTATTGATTCATATTAATTCCTATTGATTCATATTAATTCCTATTGATTCATATTAATTCCTATTGATTCCTATTGATTCATATTAATTCCTATTGATTCCTATTGATTCATATTAATTCCTATTGATTCCTATTGATTCTTATTGATTCATATTAATTCCTATTGATTCCTATTGATTCATATTGATTCATATTAATTCCTATTGATTCCTATTGATTCTTATTGATTCATATTAATTCCTATTGATTCCTATTGATTCATATTAATTCCTATTGATTCATATTAATTCCTATTGATTCATATTAATTCCTATTGATTCCTATTGATTCTTATTGATTCATATTAATTCCTATTGATTCATATTAATTCCTATTGATTCCTATTGATTCATATTAATTCCTATTGATTCATATTAATTCCTATTGATTCCTATTGATTCATATTAATTCCTATTGATTCCTATTGATTCATATTAATTCCTATTAATTCCTATTGATTCATATTAATTCCTATTAATTCCTATTGATTCATATTAATTCCTATTAATTCCTATTGATTCATATTAATTCATATTGATTCCTATTGATTCATATTAATTCCTATTAATTCCTATTGATTCATATTAATTCCTATTAATTCATATTGATTCATATTAATTCCTATTAATTCCTATTGATTCATATTAATTCCTATTGATTCATATTAATTCCTATTGATTCATATTAATTCCTATTGATTCCTATTGATTCATATTAATTCCTATTGATTCCTATTGATTCATATTAATTCCTATTAATTCCTATTGATTCATATTAATTCCTATTAATTCCTATTGATTCATATTAATTCCTATTAATTCCTATTGATTCATATTAATTCCTATTGATTCCTATTGATTCATATTAATTCCTATTAATTCCTATTGATTCATATTAATTCTTATTAATTCATATTGATTCATATTAATTCCTATTAATTCCTATTGATTCATATTAATTCCTATTAATTCATATTGATTCATATTAATTCCTATTGATTCCTATTGATTCATATTAATTCCTATTAATTCCTATTGATTCATATTAATTCCTATTAATTCCTATTGATTCATATTAATTCCTATTGATTCCTATTGATTCATATTAATTCCTATTAATTCATATTAATTCTTATTGATTCATATTAATTCCTATTAATTCATATTGATTCATATTAATTCATATTGATTCATATTAATTCCTATTGATTCCTATTGATTCATATTAATTCCTATTGATTCATATTAATTCCTATTGATTCCTATTAATTCCTATTAATTCCTATTGATTCATATTAATTCCTATTGATTCTTATTGATTCATATTAATTCCTATTAATTCATATTGATTCATATTAATTCCTATTGATTCATATTAATTCCTATTGATTCATATTAATTCCTATTGATTCATATTAATTCCTATTAATTCATATTGATTCATATTAATTCCTATTGATTCATATTAATTCCTATTGATTCCTATTGATTCATATTAATTCCTATTGATTCATATTGATTCATATTGATTCATATTAATTCTTATTGATTCATATTGATTCATATTAATTCCTATTGATTCATATTAATTCCTATTGATTCATATTGATTCATATTAATTCTTATTGATTCATATTAATTCATATTGATTCATATTAATTCATATTAATTCCTATTGATTCATATTAATTCCTATTGATTCATATTAATTCCTATTGATTCTTATTGATTCCTATTAATTCCTATTGATTCATATTAATTCCTATTAATTCCTATTGATTCATATTAATTCCTATTGATTCTTATTGATTCATATTAATTCCTATTGATTCCTATTAATTCCTATTGATTCATATTAATTCCTATTAATTCATATTAATTCCTATTGATTCATATTAATTCATATTAATTCATATTAATTCCTATTGATTCATATTAATTCCTATTAATTCATATTAATTCCTATTGATTCATATTAATTCATATTAATTCCTATTAATTCCTATTGATTCCTATTAATTCCTATTGATTCATATTAATTCCTATTAATTCATATTAATTCCTATTGATTCATATTAATTCATATTATTTCCTATTGATTCATATTAATTCATATTGATTCATATTAATTCCTATTGATTCCTATTGATTCATATTAATTCCTATTGATTCCTATTGATTCATATTAATTCCTATTGATTCATATTAATTCCTATTGATTCATATTGATTCATATTAATTCTTATTGATTCATATTAATTCATATTGATTCATATTAATTCATATTAATTCCTATTGATTCATATTAATTCCTATTGATTCATATTAATTCCTATTGATTCTTATTGATTCCTATTAATTCCTATTGATTCATATTAATTCCTATTAATTCCTATTGATTCATATTAATTCCTATTGATTCTTATTGATTCATATTAATTCCTATTGATTCCTATTAATTCCTATTGATTCATATTAATTCCTATTAATTCATATTAATTCCTATTGATTCATATTAATTCATATTAATTCCTATTGATTCCTATTAATTCATATTAATTCCTATTGATTCCTATTAATTCCTATTAATTCCTATTAATTCATATTAATTCATATTGATTCCTATTAATTCATATTAATTCCTATTGATTCCTATTGATTCATATTAATTCCTATTGATTCATATTAATTCCTATTAATTCATATTGATTCATATTAATTCCTATTGATTCATATTAATTCCTATTAATTCCTATTGATTCATATTAATTCCTATTGATTCCTATTGATTCATATTAATTCCTATTAATTCATATTGATTCATATTAATTCCTATTGATTCATATTAATTCCTATTGATTCCTATTGATTCATATTAATTCCTATTGATTCATATTAATTCCTATTGATTCCTATTGATTCATATTAATTCCTATTGATTCCTATTGATTCTTATTGATTCATATTAATTCCTATTGATTCATATTAATTCCTATTGATTCCTATTGATTCATATTAATTCCTATTGATTCATATTAATTCCTATTGATTCCTATTGATTCATATTAATTCCTATTGATTCCTATTGATTCATATTAATTCCTATTAATTCCTATTGATTCATATTAATTCCTATTAATTCCTATTGATTCATATTAATTCCTATTAATTCCTATTGATTCATATTAATTCATATTGATTCCTATTGATTCATATTAATTCCTATTGATTCATATTAATTCCTATTGATTCCTATTGATTCATATTAATTCCTATTGATTCCTATTGATTCATATTAATTCCTATTAATTCCTATTGATTCATATTAATTCCTATTAATTCCTATTGATTCATATTAATTCCTATTAATTCCTATTGATTCATATTAATTCATATTGATTCCTATTGATTCATATTAATTCCTATTGATTCATATTAATTCCTATTGATTCCTATTGATTCATATTAATTCCTATTGATTCCTATTGATTCATATTAATTCCTATTAATTCCTATTGATTCATATTAATTCCTATTAATTCCTATTGATTCATATTAATTCATATTGATTCCTATTGATTCATATTAATTCCTATTGATTCCTATTGATTCTTATTGATTCATATTAATTCCTATTGATTCATATTAATTCCTATTGATTCCTATTGATTCATATTAATTCCTATTGATTCCTATTGATTCATATTAATTCCTATTGATTCCTATTGATTCATATTAATTCCTATTAATTCCTATTGATTCATATTAATTCCTATTAATTCCTATTGATTCATATTAATTCCTATTAATTCCTATTGATTCATATTAATTCATATTGATTCCTATTGATTCATATTAATTCCTATTGATTCATATTAATTCCTATTGATTCCTATTGATTCATATTAATTCCTATTGATTCCTATTGATTCATATTAATTCCTATTAATTCCTATTGATTCATATTAATTCCTATTAATTCCTATTGATTCATATTAATTCCTATTAATTCCTATTGATTCATATTAATTCCTATTGATTCATATTGATTCATATTAATTCCTATTAATTCCTATTGATTCATATTAATTCCTATTAATTCCTATTGATTCATATTAATTCCTATTGATTCATATTAATTCCTATTGATTCATATTAATTCCTATTGATTCCTATTGATTCATATTAATTCCTATTGATTCCTATTGATACATATTAATTCCTATTAATTCATATTGATTCATATTAATTCCTATTAATTCCTATTGATTCATATTAATTCCTATTGATTCATATTAATTCCTATTGATTCATATTAATTCCTATTGATTCCTATTGATTCATATTAATTCCTATTGATTCATATTAATTCCTATTGATTCATATTAATTCCTATTAATTCATATTGATTCATATTAATTCCTATTAATTCCTATTGATTCATATTAATTCCTATTGATTCATATTAATTCCTATTGATTCATATTAATTCCTATTGATTCCTATTGATTCATATTAATTCATATTGATTCCTATTGATTCATATTAATTCCTATTAATTCCTATTGATTCATATTAATTCCTATTGATTCCTATTGATTCATATTAATTCCTATTGATTCATATTAATTCCTATTGATTCATATTAATTCCTATTGATTCATATTAATTCCTATTGATTCCTATTGATTCATATTAATTCATATTAATTCCTATTGATTCATATTAATTCCTATTGATTCATATTAATTCCTATTGATTCCTATTGATTCATATTAATTCATATTGATTCCTATTGATTCATATTAATTCCTATTGATTCCTATTGATTCATATTAATTCCTATTGATTCCTATTGATTCATATTAATTCATATTGATTCATATTAATTCCTATTGATTCATATTAATTCCTATTGATTCATATTAATTCCTATTGATTCATATTAATTCCTATTGATTCCTATTGATTCATATTAATTCCTATTGATTCCTATTGATTCATATTAATTCCTATTGATTCCTATTGATTCATATTAATTCCTATTGATTCCTATTGATTCATATTAATTCCTATTGATTCATATTAATTCCTATTGATTCATATTAATTCCTATTGATTCCTATTGATTCATATTAATTCATATTGATTCCTATTGATTCATATTAATTCCTATTGATTCCTATTGATTCATATTAATTCCTATTAATTCATATTGATTCATATTAATTCCTATTAATTCCTATTGATTCATATTAATTCCTATTGATTCATATTAATTCCTATTGATTCATATTAATTCTTATTGATTCCTATTGATTCATATTAATTCCTATTGATTCCTATTGATTCATATTAATTCCTATTAATTCCTATTGATTCATATTAATTCCTAATAATTCCTATTGATTCATATTAATTCCTATTAATTTCCAATGTATTCATATTAATTCCTATTGATTCCTATTGATTCATATTAATTCCTATTGATTCATATTAATTCCTATTAATTCCTATTGATTCATATTAATTCCTATTAATTCCTATTGATTCATATTAATTCCTATTGATTCATATTAATTCCTATTAATTCATATTGATTCCTATTGATTCATATTAATTCCTATTGATTCATATTAATTCCTATTGATTCATATTAATTCCTATTGATTCATATTAATTCCTATTAATTCCTATTAATTCCTATTGATTCATATTAATTCCTATTGATTCATATTAATTCCTATTGATTCATATTAATTCCTATTAATTCATATTGATTCATATTAATTCCTATTAATTCCTATTGATTCATATTAATTCCTATTGATTCATATTAATTCCTATTAATTCATATTGATTCCTATTGATTCATATTAATTCATATTAATTCCTATTAATTTCTATTGATTCATATTAATTCCTATTAATTCATATTAATTCCTATTAATTCCTATTAATTCCTATTGATTCATATTAATTCCTATTGATTCCTATTAATTCCTATTGATTCATATTAATTCCTATTAATTCATATTGATTCATATTAATTCCTATTAATTTCTATTGATTCATATTAATTCCTATTGATTCCTATTGATTCATATTAATTCCTATTAATTCCTATTGATTCATATTAATTCCTATTAATTCCTATTGATTCATATTAATTCCTATTAATTCCTATTGATTCATATTAATTCATATTGATTCCTATTGATTCATATTAATTCCTATTGATTCATATTAATTCCTATTGATTCCTATTGATTCATATTAATTCCTATTGATTCCTATTGATTCATATTAATTCCTATTAATTCCTATTGATTCATATTAATTCCTATTAATTCCTATTGATTCATATTAATTCCTATTAATTCCTATTGATTCATATTAATTCCTATTGATTCATATTGATTCATATTAATTCCTATTAATTCCTATTGATTCATATTAATTCCTATTAATTCATATTAATTCCTATTAATTCCTATTGATTCATATTAATTCCTATTGATTCATATTAATTCCTATTGATTCATATTAATTCCTATTGATTCCTATTGATTCATATTAATTCCTATTGATTCCTATTGATACATATTAATTCCTATTAATTCATATTGATTCATATTAATTCCTATTAATTCCTATTGATTCATATTAATTCCTATTGATTCATATTAATTCCTATTGATTCATATTAATTCCTATTGATTCCTATTGATTCATATTAATTCCTATTGATTCATATTAATTCCTATTGATTCATATTAATTCCTATTAATTCATATTGATTCATATTAATTCCTATTAATTCCTATTGATTCATATTAATTCCTATTGATTCATATTAATTCCTATTGATTCATATTAATTCCTATTGATTCCTATTGATTCATATTAATTCATATTGATTCCTATTGATTCATATTAATTCCTATTAATTCCTATTGATTCATATTAATTCCTATTGATTCCTATTGATTCATATTAATTCCTATTGATTCATATTAATTCCTATTGATTCATATTAATTCCTATTGATTCATATTAATTCCTATTGATTCCTATTGATTCATATTAATTCATATTAATTCCTATTGATTCATATTAATTCCTATTGATTCATATTAATTCCTATTGATTCCTATTGATTCATATTAATTCATATTGATTCCTATTGATTCATATTAATTCCTATTGATTCCTATTGATTCATATTAATTCCTATTGATTCCTATTGATTCATATTAATTCATATTGATTCATATTAATTCCTATTGATTCATATTAATTCCTATTGATTCATATTAATTCCTATTGATTCATATTAATTCCTATTGATTCCTATTGATTCATATTAATTCCTATTGATTCCTATTGATTCATATTAATTCCTATTGATTCCTATTGATTCATATTAATTCCTATTGATTCCTATTGATTCATATTAATTCCTATTGATTCATATTAATTCCTATTGATTCATATTAATTCCTATTGATTCATATTAATTCCTATTGATTCCTATTGATTCATATTAATTCATATTGATTCCTATTGATTCATATTAATTCCTATTGATTCCTATTGATTCATATTAATTCCTATTAATTCATATTGATTCATATTAATTCCTATTAATTCCTATTGATTCATATTAATTCCTATTGATTCATATTAATTCCTATTGATTCATATTAATTCTTATTGATTCCTATTGATTCATATTAATTCCTATTGATTCCTATTGATTCATATTAATTCCTATTAATTCCTATTGATTCATATTAATTCCTAATAATTCCTATTGATTCATATTAATTCCTATTAATTTCCAATGTATTCATATTAATTCCTATTGATTCCTATTGATTCATATTAATTCCTATTGATTCATATTAATTCCTATTAATTCCTATTGATTCATATTAATTCCTATTAATTCCTATTGATTCATATTAATTCCTATTGATTCATATTAATTCCTATTAATTCATATTGATTCCTATTGATTCATATTAATTCCTATTGATTCATATTAATTCCTATTGATTCATATTAATTCCTATTGATTCATATTAATTCCTATTAATTCCTATTAATTCCTATTGATTCATATTAATTCCTATTGATTCATATTAATTCCTATTGATTCATATTAATTCCTATTAATTCATATTGATTCATATTAATTCCTATTAATTCCTATTGATTCATATTAATTCCTATTGATTCATATTAATTCCTATTAATTCATATTGATTCCTATTGATTCATATTAATTCATATTAATTCCTATTAATTTCTATTGATTCATATTAATTCATATTAATTCCTATTAATTCCTATTAATTCCTATTGATTCATATTAATTCCTATTGATTCCTATTAATTCCTATTGATTCATATTAATTCCTATTAATTCATATTGATTCATATTAATTCCTATTAATTTCTATTGATTCATATTAATTCCTATTGATTCATATTAATTCGTATTGATTCCTATTAATTCCTATTGATTCATATTAATTCCTATTGATTCATATTAATTCCTATTGATTCATATTAATTCCTATTGATTCATATTAATTCCTATTGATTCCTATTGATTCATATTAATTCCTATTGATTCATATTAATTCCTATTGATTCATATTAATTCCTATTAATTCATATTGATTCATATTAATTCCTATTGATTCCTATTGATTCTTATTAATTCCTATTAATTCCTATTGATTCATATTAATTCCTATTGATTCATATTAATTCCTATTAATTCCTATTGATTCATATTAATTCCTATTGATTCCTATTGATTCTTATTAATTCCTATTAATTCCTATTGATTCATATTAATTCCTATTGATTCCTATTGATTCATATTAATTCCTATTGATTCATATTAATTCCTATTGATTCATATTAATTCCTATTGATTCCTATTGATTCCTATTGATTCATATTAATTCCTATTGATTCATATTAATTCCTATTGATTCATATTAATTCCTATTGATTCATATTGATTCCTATTGATTCATATTAATTCCTATTGATTCATATTAATTCCTATTGATTCATATTAATTCCTATTGATTCCTATTAATTCCTATTGATTCCTATTGATTCCTATTGATTCATATTAATTCCTATTGATTCCTATTGATTCCTATTGATTCATATTAATTCCTATTGATTCATATTAATTCCTAACTGTGCATGATATTTAGTTCATTGCATCTTGCACTTAATAATACAAATTTTCAACCAGATTCCAAGAAAACTTCTATAATAACTGTAATATTGTGGTGACTAATCCCTATTAATCCCTAACTATCGATCGAACAGATACCATAATACTTAGTTTGCTGCGCCTTAGCGCAATAAAGGTCCATACAACAGTTCAATGAGATCGGCACAGTAGTTTCCAAGAAAAAGTCGAACAGACAGACAAATGGAGAGATTTTCATAATTTTGACATTGTTTTAAAATAGATGACGTCATAAATGATGAATGGTAGATGTATGACGTCATTTGCTTTTTGTGACATTATCTAGTATGCACCAGCAAGCAACATAAAGTTTTAATAGTACACTTGAATTTCAAAGATCAAGACATTAGCCTAGTAGATGACACGTGATATGAAGGGTTACAGGTCGTCTAGACAAGAAATTTCGGGTTTGTATTACTGTACACATAGATTCGAAAAAGTTGTCAAAAAACAAATATATAACAAATAAATGTTATCAAAGGCAAGATAAGTTACTTTTCTACCAAACTGTTTTTTTATTTATAACACCTTTTTCCAAACTTACGATGTTAAAGAGGGTGTGAGACGCCATCTTGAATTTTCGAATACATCGGTAAACACTGTATGTTTTTCGAGCTGAATAAACATGTTAAATTGAATAAAAACACAAAAAATATATCCAGTTTGGCAGAAAAGTAACTTATTTTGCCTTTGATAACATTTATTTGTTATATATTTGTTTTTTGACAACTTTTTCGAATCTATGTGTACAGTAATACAAACCCGAAATTTCTTCTTACCTCTTGAATATCTCACGAGTAATGAAAAAATAAAACACATGGACAAAAAGTGTCACGGGTAGTCTAGATCAGCGGTTGTCAACCTTTTTTGACCCATATGGACCCCTTTTCTCTTCTTTTTTTTCTTGGTGGACCCCCTTATAATTTTTGGTCATAAAACAATATTCTATTTCTCAATATAATTTTTTGAGCTTTTAATAATATCAGAGAAGCGGCGGCGGCGTCGGTGATAGCCTTGTTGTTGTTGATGTTAGCAGTAATGACGGAGCGAGTTTTAAAAACGTGATGCTCGTTTTGTCGCTTGTTGTTTTAATGCGTGTTCCTCCTTTGGTCGCCGGCTGGAAAGAGCAGTAGAGAACTCGAATTTCGCGCCAAGTCTTTTTTTCTTCGTTTTCCTTCGGAGCTCTCCGGAAACGGTGCACGCTCAGTATGTCGCCGTCCGACATTAGTTCCGGGTATTGAGTTAGTGTTTTGTTTATGTAAATATGAACGAATCTGTAATATAACAGAGCGAATGAAAATTGTAAACTCTTGTAAGACAATGTCACTGGAGAATCGGATTTACTGAAATAAATTGAATATTCAAAACTGACAATTCATTTATAAGAGAGCAATTCATAGGTCACGTGACCAAAGTTTCGCACTAATAGTTTAGCTCTACGCGTTTATAATTTCAAAAAATTTAAAAAATTTACTCGCAAAAATGTCCAAATTTTTCACAGATAAAATTGATTGAAAATCGCCCCCCAAAATTTGATTTTCGCTCCCTAGGGGGCAATTCGTCCCCGGTTGAGAACCGCTGGTGGTCCAGATAACAGTATAACGTGGTCATTACATTTTAACACGGACCTGACGTTGTTTATGAAAGTCTTGCAAAGAAACAAAGAAAAGCAATTCGACAAGTTGAAAGAAAAGGCATTTATTACCGGCCATTTCTATACCAAACCGCTTGACACGTATTTTCCAAGCCAGCAAACATATTTGAAAGTCTTCTATTTTTAGTTTTTTAGTTTAATTTGTAATTATTGTGATGGATGGGGAGAAAGAGGAAAAGGAATATAACAAAAGAAAAGGAAATAGGTTTATCAAAGTAGACAAGGGATTATTAAGCAAGGTGTGGTAGTTATCAAAATAATAAGGTGGGATAGTTATTATAATGATAAAAGTCAGAACAATAAAGATATATTTAGAATTGGGACGGCAGATCGTTGCTTAAACCAGATTGTGGGAGCTTGAACTGACCGAAATGACCTGACGGCAACTGATAAACACTGCCTCGAGAAAACATACATGTGGACATTAGTGTGGATAGTTTCCCACGATGGTGTTATACACGCACCCAGTGTGCAAGCAATATGTTCAGAAAGCGTTGGAGTCCATGTTTTCTTTTGCAGTTATTTTAATTTTATAGTTGTGAACCCGTGCGCTCACTTCAATGGCTGCCAGTGTAAGAGATGATGATACGGCCATAAGAAGAGAAAATGGAGAAGAAATCCATGGAAAGCTGGGACAGTCAGTTGTCAAGTGAGGGACGCATAGGCAGATAGAAGATCGATATTATAATATTTTGGGAAATCTTTCTTTGTCAGACATTGGTTGGACTTTCAACTTTATTCGCTTTAAAATCAATTGTATTATTTAAACTGTTCTAAGACTTGGTATCATTTATTTATATATATATAGTCGAATTTAAGCATAGGCAATCGAACGTAAGATAATTTAAATGCTTTGCCGCGTTTTCGAACAGTTTCGCTTCATGCAAAAAAGCCAAACAAACACCCGAGACGACGCCATTGTGGGAATTTTGTTCAACTCGATCAAATAAAAGATAGCCATCTGGCATGGACCAGTTGTAAAATATACTTATATTTTAACTTGCAGATTTCATGTTTATTATTTACTAGCGGGGTACCCGGTGTTGCCCAGATGTATTGCGGTGGTGTAGTAAGAGTGGGAATAAAAAGCAGCCCGGAGGTGGGGGTAGAAACAATAGGATGGAGAGAGGTGTTCAAAAAAAAAAAAGTTGTAGTAGGCTGGAACCAATAAAGCGAAGGAGGAAAAGAAGATGAAAAAAAAAAACGTGACACGTCAGCCAATGTGCAAGCAAAAGTTGCATACGTCAAATTTGAACATAGGCATTCGATGCGATGGTTTCGACACAGGCATTCAAACCTGCGATGGTTTCGACACAGGCATTCGAACCTGCGATGGTTTCGACACAGGCATTCGAACGTGCGATGGTTTCGACATAGGCATTCAAACATACGATGATTTGAACAGTCATTCAAACGTACGAGGATTTGAACGATTTGCCGCTTTTTTGAACAGTTTCGCTTCATACGAAAAAGCCAAACAAACACACGAGACGACTCCATGGTGGGAATTTTGTTTAAATTTAAATATAAAACCTGTAATTGTAATATATATATATATATATATATATATATATATATATATATATATATATATATATATATATACACACACACACACACTAGTATTTCAGCCTGGTGTTGCCCCGGGTGTTTGGAGGTGTACGTTGAGCAAAAAAACAAAAACAAAAAAAAAACGGTTAATTTTTTTTAAAACTTTGAGCCCCATAACATTTGTTTTTACACTACATGATACGTGCAAACGCACAAAGACACACATAAGCGCACACAGACACACACACGCACCAGCTCAACTAATTTATATCGCCTTGTGTTATTTTATCAATCATGAAAACGTCACAATAGATTTCTCAGATATTACCTTGATTTTGAAAAGAAAAAAAAAAAAGAAAAATTAAATAATTATTAGAATCGACCCATTAATATCCGTTTTAGTGTACTATTTTGTGGACGAACAAGTATTTACATTTAAGAATATCTACAAAGCTACCGTTTGCCCATGTATAGAGTATTGTTGCCACATCTACCACTAGTCTCTCGCTCCCACTTAGAAAGGGTCCCCAAAAAAGTATCCAATCTAATAGGTCCCGCACTATCTGTCAATTTCCAACCTCTGTCTCATCGCTGCAAGGTGGCATCCCATGTTTTACAAGTACTTTAATAGAATGTACTCTGACGAACTCATAGCACTTGTGCTCCATTCACATACATGCTCAAGACTAATGTGGCAAAAAGCAAAATCCCACCCCTTCACTGTTGAAGATCTCTAGATGTCAGAAAGCTTTCTATAATATTTTCTTCCCTCAGATTGGTGGATTTTGAAATTCCCTCCCCCTCTCTTTCTTGCTTCCCTAATTGTACTAACTTGCAGAAGCTTAAATGTAATGTGAACAAACGTCTTGCTGCTCAACTCCCTACAGTCCCTTGTTAGACATGATCCCAAACAGTAGCCCCTTGTTTGGAGTGAAAAGGAGTAAAAACAAAAAAAACGAATTCTTTTTAACGGCATAATTTTCTGACGTCATCAATTGTGCATGTTTATCTGCCCCATCTTTGTTTGAACTGATGCTGTCCTTTTTGTTATTTCATCCCTTTGTGACGTCATCGACGTGCATGGGAGACAAGCAAGATAAGAAACATGGATAAACGCTCTTAGCTAATGGAATTAATTTTTTGCTCTAGACAAGGTATGAAGCCACTTGATGTAAGGAGTTAAAAAATGTACTTCAAGTTCAAAAACAAAAGAGATAAAAGGAGAAAAAAGAGAAAGACGATCTATTATGACGTCATACAAGAGTTCCATAAATATTTGGACATTACGAAATACATAAATATTTGGACATTACGAAATCCATAAATATTTGGACATTACGAAATACATAAATATTTGGACATTACGAAATCCATAAATATTTGGACATTACGAAATACATAAATATTTGGACATTACGAAATACATAAATATTTGGACATTACGAAATACATAAATATTTGGACATTACGAAATACATAAATATTTGGACATTACGAAATCCATAAATATTTGGACATTACGAAATACATAAATATTTGGACATTACGAAATCCATAAATATTTGGACATTACGAAATACATAAATATTTGGACATTACGAAATACATAAATATTTGGAAATTACGAAATCCATAAATATTTGGACATTATGAAATCCATAAATATTTGGACATTATGAAATCCATAAATATTTGGACATTACAAAATACATAAATATTTGGACATTATGAAATCCACAAATATTTGGACATTATGAAATACATAAATATTTGGAAATTACGAAATACATAAATATTTGGACATTACGAAATACATAAATATTTGGACATTATGAAATCCATAAATATTTGGACATTATGAAATCCATAAATATTTGGACATTACGAAATACATAAATATTTGGACATTACGAAATCCATAAATATTTGGACATTACGAAATACATAAATATTTGGACATTACGAAATCCATAAATATTTGGACATTACGAAATCCATAAATATTTGGACATTACGAAATCCATAAATATTTGGACATTACGAAATCCATAAATATTTGGACATTACGAAATCCATAAATATTTGGACATTACGAAATCCATAAATATTTGGACATTACGAAATCCATAAATATTTGGACATTACGAAATCCATAAATATTTGGACATTACGAAATCCATAAATATTTGGACATTACGAAATCCATAAATATTTGGACATTACGAAATCCATAAATATTTGGACATTATGAAATCCATAAATATTTGGACATTACAAAATACATAAATATTTGGACATTACGAAATACATAAATATTTGGACATTACGAAATCCATAAATATTTGGACATTACGAAATCCATAAATATTTGGACATTACGAAATACATAAATATTTGGACATTACGAAATCCATAAATATTTGGACATTACGAAAACCATAAATATTTGGACATTACGAAATACATAAATATTTGGACATTACGAAAACCATAAATATTTGGACATTACGAAATACATAAATATTTGGACATTACGAAATCCATAAATATTTGGACATTACGAAATCCATAAATATTTGGACATTACGAAATCCATAAATATTTGGACATTACGAAATCCATAAATATTTGGACATTACGAAATCCATAAATATTTGGACATTACGAAATCCATAAATATTTGGACATTACGAAATCCATAAATATTTGGACATTACGAAATCCATAAATATTTGGACATTACGAAATCCATAAATATTTGGACATTACGAAATCCATAAATATTTGGACATTATGAAATCCATAAATATTTGGACATTACAAAATACATAAATATTTGGACATTACGAAATACATAAATATTTGGACATTACGAAATCCATAAATATTTGGACATTACGAAATCCATAAATATTTGGACATTACGAAATACATAAATATTTGGACATTACGAAATCCATAAATATTTGGACATTACGAAATCCATAAATATTTGGACATTATGAAATACATAAATATTTGGACATTACGAAATACATAAATATTTGGACATTACGAAAACCATAAATATTTGGACATTACGAAATACATAAATATTTGGACATTACGAAAACCATAAATATTTGGACATTACGAAATACATAAATATTTGGACATTACAAAATCCATAAATATTTGGACATTACAAAAACCATAAATATTTGGACATTACGAAAACCATAAATATTTGGACATTACGAAATCCATAAATATTTGGACATTACGAAATACATAAATATTTGGACATTACGAAAACCATAAATATTTGGACATTACGAAATACATAAATATTTGGACATTATGAAATACATAAATATTTGGACATTACGAAATCCATAAATATTTGGACATTACGAAATCCATAAATATTTGGACATTATGAAATCCATAAATATTTGGACATTACAAAATACAAAATATTTGGACATTACGAAATACACAAATATTTGGACATTACGAAATCCATAAATATTTGGACATTACGAAATCCATAAATATTTGGACATTACGAAATCCATAAATATTTGGACATTACGAAATCCATAAATATTTGGACATTACGAAATCCATAAATATTTGGACATTATGAAATACATAAATATTTGGACATTACGAAATACATAAATATTTGGACATTACGAAAACCATAAATATTTGGACATTACGAAATACATAAATATTTGGACATTACAAAATCCATAAATATTTGGACATTACGAAAACCATAAATATTTGGACATTACGAAAACCATAAATATTTGGACATTACGAAATCCATAAATATTTGGACATTACGAAATACATAAATATTTGGACATTACGAAAACCATAAATATTTGGACATTACGAAATACATAAATATTTGGACATTATGAAATCCATAAATATTTGGACATTACAAAATACATAAATATTTGGACATTACGAAATACATAAATATTTGGACATTACGAAATCCATAAATATTTGGACATTACGAAATCCATAAATATTTGGACATTACGAAATACATAAATATTTGGACATTACGAAAACCATAAATATTTGGACATTACGAAATACATAATTATTTGGACATTACGAAATCCATAAATATTTGGACATTACGAAATACATAAATATTTGGACATTACGAAAACCATAAATATTTGGACATTACGAAATACATAAATATTTGGACATTACGAAAACCATAAATATTTGGACATTATGAAATACATAAATATTTGGACATTACAAAATCCATAAATATTTGGACATTACGAAAACCATAAATATTTGGACATTACGAAAACCATAAATATTTGGACATTACGAAATACATAAATATTTGGACATTACGAAATACATAAATATTTGGACATTACGAAATACATAAATATTTGGACATTACGAAATCCATAAATATTTGGACATTACGAAATCCATAAATATTTGGACATTACGAAAACCATAAATATTTGGACATTACGAAATCCATAAATATTTGGACATTACGAAAACCATAAATATTTGGACATTACGAAAACCATAAATATTTGGACATTACGAAAACCATAAATATTTGGACATTATGAAATCCATAAATATTTGGACATTACAAAATCCATAAATATTTGGACATTACGAAATCCATAAATATTTGGACATTACGAAATCCATAAATATTTGGACATTACGAAATCCATAAATATTTGGACATTACGAAAACCATAAATATTTGGACATTACGAAAACCATAAATATTTGGACATTATGAAATCCATAAATATTTGGACATTACAAAATCCATAAATATTTGGACATTACGAAATCCATAAATATTTGGACATTACGAAATCCATAAATATTTGGACATTACGAAATACATAAATATTTGGACATTACGAAATACATAAATATTTGGACATTACGAAATCCATAAATATTTGGACATTACGAAATCCATAAATATTTGGACATTACAAAATCCATAAATATTTGGACATTATGAAATCCATAAATATTTGGACATTACGAAATACATAAATATTTGGACATTACGAAATACATAAATATTTGGACATTACAAAATCCATAAATATTTGGACATTATGAAATCCATAAATATTTGGACATTACGAAATACATAAATATTTGGACATTACGAAATACATAAATATTTGGACATTACGAAATCCATAAATATTTGGACATTACGAAATCCATAAATATTTGGACATTACAAAATCCATAAATATTTGGACATTATGAAATCCATAAATATTTGGACATTACGAAATCCATAAATATTTGGACATTACGAAATCCATAAATATTTGGACATTACGAAAACCATAAATATTTGGACATTACGAAAACCATAAATATTTGGACATTATGAAATCCATAAATATTTGGACATTACAAAATCCATAAATATTTGGACATTACGAAATCCATAAATATTTGGACATTACGAAATCCATAAATATTTGGACATTACGAAATACATAAATATTTGGACATTACGAAATACATAAATATTTGGACATTATGAAATACATAAATATTTGGACATTACGAAAACCATAAATATTTGGACATTACGAAATCCATAAATATTTGGACATTACGAAAACCATAAATATTTGGACATTACGAAAACCATAAATATTTGGACATTACGAAATCCATAAATATTTGGACATTACGAAATACATAAATATTTGGACATTACGAAAACCATAAATATTTGGACATTACGAAATCCATAAATATTTGGACATTACGAAAACCATAAATATTTGGACATTACGAAATCCATAAATATTTGGACATTACGAAATATATAAATATTTGGACATTACGAAATCCATAAATATTTGGACATTACGAAATCCATAAATATTTGGACATTACGAAATATATAAGTATTTGGACATTACGAAAACCATAAATATTTGGACATTACGAAATCCATAAATATTTGGACATTACGAAAACCATAAATATTTGGACATTATGAAATACATAAATATTTGGACATTACGAAAACCATAAATATTTGGACATTACGAAAACCATAAATATTTGGACATTACGAAATCCATAAATATTTGGACATTACGAAAACCATAAATATTTGGACATTACGAAATCCATAAATATTTGGACATTACGAAATATATAAATATTTGGACATTACGAAATCCATAAATATTTGGACATTACGAAATCCATAAATATTTGGACATTACGAAATATATAAATATTTGGACATTACGAAAACCATAAATATTTGGACATTACGAAATCCATAAATATTTGGACATTACGAAAACCATAAATATTTGGACATTACGAAAACCATAAATATTTGGACATTATGAAATCCATAAATATTTGGACATTACGAAATACATAAATATTTGGACATTACGAAAACCATAAATATTTGGACATTATGAAATACATAAATATTTGGACATTACGAAAACCATAAATATTTGGACATTACGAAATCCATAAATATTTGGACATTACGAAAACCATAAATATTTGGACATTACGAAATCCATAAATATTTGGACATTACGAAATACATAAATATTTGGACATTACGAAAACCATAAATATTTGGACATTACGAAATCCATAAATATTTGGACATTACGAAAACCATAAATATTTGGACATTACGAAATCCATAAATATTTGGACATTACGAAATACATAAATATTTGGACATTACGAAAACCATAAATATTTGGACATTACGAAATCCATAAATATTTGGACATTACGAAATCCATAAATATTTGGACATTATGAAATACATAAATATTTGGACATTATGAAATACATAAATATTTGGACATTACGAAAACCATAAATATTTGGACATTACGAAATACATAAATATTTGGACATTACGAAAACCATAAATATTTGGACATTACGAAATCCATAAATATTTGGACATTACGAAATACATAAATATTTGGACATTACGAAAACCATAAATATTTGGACATTACGAAATACATAAATATTTGGACATTACGAAATACATAAATATTTGGACATTACGAAAACCATAAATATTTGGACATTACGAAATCCATAAATATTTGGACATTACGAAATACATAAATATTTGGACATTACGAAAACCATAAATATTTGGACATTACGAAATACATAAATATTTGGACATTACGAAAACCATAAATATTTGGACATTACGAAATCCATAAATATTTGGACATTACGAAATCCATAAATATTTGGACATTACGAAATCCATAAATATTTGGACATTACGAAATCCATAAATATTTGGACATTACGAAATATATAAATATTTGGACATTACGAAATCCATAAATATTTGGACATTACGAAAACCATAAATATTTGGACATTACGAAATCCATAAATATTTGGACATTACGAAATCCATAAATATTTGGACATTACGAAATATATAAATATTTGGACATTACGAAAACCATAAATATTTGGACATTACGAAATCCATAAATATTTGGACATTACGAAAACCATAAATATTTGGACATTACGAAAACCATAAATATTTGGACATTATGAAATCCATAAATATTTGGACATTACGAAATACATAAATATTTGGACATTACGAAAACCATAAATATTTGGACATTATGAAATACATAAATATTTGGACATTACGAAAACCATAAATATTTGGACATTACGAAATCCATAAATATTTGGACATTACGAAAACCATAAATATTTGGACATTACGAAATCCATAAATATTTGGACATTACGAAATCCATAAATATTTGGACATTACGAAATCCATAAATATTTGGACATTACGAAATCCATAAATATTTGGACATTACGAAATCCATAAATATTTGGACATTACGAAATCCATAAATATTTGGACATTACGAAATCCATAAATATTTGGACATTACGAAATCCATAAATATTTGGACATTACGAAAACCATAAATATTTGGACATTACGAAATCCATAAATATTTGGACATTACGAAAACCATAAATATTTGGACATTACGAAATCCATAAATATTTGGACATTACGAAATCCATAAATATTTGGACATTACGAAATCCATAAATATTTGGACATTACGAAATACATAAATATTTGGACATTACGAAAACCATAAATATTTGGACATTATGAAATACATAAATATTTGGACATTACGAAAACCATAAATATTTGGACATTACGAAATCCATAAATATTTGGACATTACGAAAACCATAAATATTTGGACATTACGAAATCCATAAATATTTGGACATTACGAAATCCATAAATATTTGGACATTACGAAATATATAAATATTTGGACATTACGAAAACCATAAATATTTGGACATTACGAAATCCATAAATATTTGGACATTACGAAATACATAAATATTTGGACATTACGAAAACCATAAATATTTGGACATTATGAAATACATAAATATTTGGACATTACGAAAACCATAAATATTTGGACATTACGAAATCCATAAATATTTGGACATTACGAAAACCATAAATATTTGGACATTACGAAATCCATAAATATTTGGACATTATGAAATACATAAATATTTGGACATTACGAAATCCATAAATATTTGGACATTATGAAATACATAAATATTTGGACATTATGAAATACATAAATATTTGGACATTACGAAATCCATAAATATTTGGACATTACGAAAACCATAAATATTTGGACATTACGAAATCCATAAATATTTGGACATTACGAAATCCATAAATATTTGGACATTATGAAATACATAAATATTTGGACATTACGAAATCCATAAATATTTGGACATTACGAAATACATAAATATTTGGACATTACGAAAACCATAAATATTTGGACATTACGAAAACCATAAATATTTGGACATTACGAAATCCATAAATATTTGGACATTATGAAATACATAAATATTTGGACATTACGAAAACCATAAATATTTGGACATTACGAAATACATAAATATTTGGACATTACGAAAACCATAAATATTTGGACATTATGAAATACATAAATATTTGGACATTATGAAAACCATAAATATTTGGACATTACGAAATACATAAATATTTGGACATTACGAAAACCATAAATATTTGGACATTACGAAATACATAAATATTTGGACATTACGAAAACCATAAATATTTGGACATTACGAAAACCATAAATATTTGGACATTACGAAAACCATAAATATTTGGACATTATGAAATACATAAATATTTGGACATTACGAAATACATAAATATTTGGACATTACGAAATACATAAATATTTGGACATTACGAAATCCATAAATATTTGGACATTACGAAAACCATAAATATTTGGACATTACGAAAACCATAAATATTTGGACATTACAAAATCCATAAATATTTGGACATTACGAAAACCATAAATATTTGGACATTACGAAATACATAAATATTTGGACATTACAAAATCCATAAATATTTGGACATTACGAAAACCATAAATATTTGGACATTACGAAAACCATAAATATTTGGACATTACGAAATACATAAATATTTGGACATTACAAAATCCATAAATATTTGGACATTACGAAATACATAAATATTTGGACATTACAAAATCCATAAATATTTGGACATTACGAAAACCATAAATATTTGGACATTACGAAAACCATAAATATTTGGACATTACGAAATACATAAATATTTGGACATTACGAAATCCATAAATATTTGGACATTACGAAATCCATAAATATTTGGACATTATGAAATCCATAAATATTTGGACATTACGAAAACCATAAATATTTGGACATTACAAAATACATAAATATTTGGACATTACGAAATCCATAAATATTTGGACATTACGAAATCCATAAATATTTGGACATTATGAAATACATAAATATTTGGACATTACGAAATCCATAAATATTTGGACATTACGAAATACATAAATATTTGGACATTACGAAAACCATAAATATTTGGACATTACGAAATACATAAATATTTGGACATTACAAAATCCATAAATATTTGGACATTACGAAAACCATAAATATTTGGACATTACGAAAACCATAAATATTTGGACATTACGAAATCCATAAATATTTGGACATTACGAAATACATAAATATTTGGACATTACGAAATCCATAAATATTTGGACATTATGAAATACATAAATATTTGGACATTACGAAATACATAAATATTTGGACATTACGAAATCCATAAATATTTGGACATTACGAAATACATAAATATTTGGACATTACGAAATCCATAAATATTTGGACATTATGAAATACATAAATATTTGGACATTACAAAATCCATAAATATTTGGACATTACGAAAACCATAAATATTTGGACATTACGAAAACCATAAATATTTGGACATTACGAAATCCATAAATATTTGGACATTACGAAATCCATAAATATTTGGACATTACGAAATCCATAAATATTTGGACATTATGAAATACATAAATATTTGGACATTACGAAATACATAAATATTTGGACATTACGAAATCCATAAATATTTGGACATTACAAAATCCATAAATATTTGGACATTACGAAATCCATAAATATTTGGACATTACGAAATCCATAAATATTTGGACATTATGAAATACATAAATATTTGGACATTAAGATATCCATAAATATTTGGACATTACGAAATCCATAAATATTTGGACATTACGAAATCCATAAATATTTGGACATTACGAAATCCATAAATATTTGGACATTACGAAATCCATAAATATTTGGACATTATGAAATACATAAATATTTGGACATTACGAAATCCATAAATATTTGGACATTACGAAATCCATAAATATTTGGACATTACGAAATCCATAAATATTTGGACATTACGAAATCCATAAATATTTGGACATTACGAAATCCATAAATATTTGGACATTATGAAATACATAAATATTTGGACATTACGAAATCCATAAATATTTGGACATTACGAAATCCATAAATATTTGGACATTATGAAATACATAAATATTTGGACATTACGAAATCCATAAATATTTGGACATTACGAAATCCATAAATATTTGGACATTACGAAAACCATAAATATTTGGACATTACGAAATACATAAATATTTGGACATTATGAAATACATAAATATTTGGACATTACGAAATACATAAATATTTGGACATTACGAAATACATAAATATTTGGAATTTCCACATATTTATGGAACATTCCTGTAGTGTCATATAGAAACCTTCCCCTTTCACTCTTCCACCCTCTCACTTTTTAATATCTACATCAGGGGTGGGCAACCTACGGCCCGCGGGCCGCATATGGCCCACCAACAGAATTCATGCGGCTCTCCAAGCACTGAATATTGAATGCCCAAAAGGATTTTATATTCAGTAACGTGAAAAGTATTTGCATTTTTTCTTTGAAATCCTTTTATTTTGTCTGTTTTAGATATCAATTATATTGGAAAATATACTATGCGGTCCAGTAAAACTTGAATTTTTTTAATGTGGCCTTTGCACTGAAAAGTTTGCCCACCCCTGATCTAGATCCTCCATAGAGAAAGTTGATCACATCCTTGAAAAATAACGCAGCCACCTTTTTAATTAATTAACCATCTACCTTTTTAATTAATTAACCATCCACCTTTTTAATTAATTAACCATCTACCATTTTAATTAATTAACCATCCACCTTTTTAATTAATTAACCATCTACCTTTTTAATTGATTAACCATCCACCTTTTTAATTAATTAACCATCCACCTTTTTAATTAATTAACCATCCACTTTTTTAATTAATTAACCATCCACCTTTTTAATTAATTAACCATCCACCTTTTTAATTAATTAACCATCCACCTTTTTAATTAATTAACCATCTACCTTTTTAATTAATTAACCATCCACCTTTTTAATTAATTAACCATTCACCTTTTTAATTAATTAACCATCCACTTTTTTAATTAATTAACCATCCACCTTTTTAATTAATTAACATCCACCTTTTTAATTAATTAACCATCTACCTTTTTAATTAATTAACCATCCACCTTTTTAATTAATTAACCATCCACCTTTATAATTAATTAACCATCCACTTTTTTAATTAATTAACCATCCACTTTTTTAATTAATTAACCATCCACCTTTTTAATTAATTAACCATCCACTTTTTTTAATTAATTAACCATCCACTTTTTTAATTAATTAACCATCCACCTTTTTAATTAATTAACCATCCACCTTTTAAATTAATTAGCACCCACCTTTTTAATTAATTAACCATCCACCTTTTTAATTAATTAACCATCCACCTTTTTAATTAATTAACCATCCACTTTTTTAATTAATTAACCATCCACTTTTTTAATTAATTAACCATCCACCTTTTTAATTAATTAACCATCCACCTTTTTAATTAATTAACCATCCACCTTTTTAATTAATTAACCATCTACCTTTTTAATTAATTAACCATCCACCTTTTTAATTAATTAACCATCCACTTTTTTAATTAATTAACCATCCACTTTTTTAATTAATTAACCATCCACCTTTTTAATTAATTAACCATCCACCTTTTTAATTAATTAACCATCCACTTTTTTAATTAATTAACCATCCACTTTTTGTAATTAATTAACCATCCACCTTTTTAATTAATTAACCATCCACCTTTTTAATTAATTAACCATCCACCTTTTTAATTAATTAACCATCCACCTTTTTAATTAATTAACCATCCACTTTTTTAATTAATTAACCATCCACTTTTTTAATTAATTAACCATCCACTTTTTTAATTAATTAACCATCCACCTTTTTAATTAATTAACCATCCACTTTTTTAATTAATTAACCATCCACCTTTTTAATTAATTAACCATCCACCTTTTTAATTAATTAACCATCCATCTCGCTCATTACCAGCTTTTGAAATGTTGCTGTAGATCAGGGGTTCTCAACCGGGGGTCCACATGGACCCTAGGGGTCCATGAAATATTTCTGGGGGTCCACAGACAAAACGTAACAGAATGGGGGTCCACAACGATATTTTGGTGGTCCATGAAGAAAACCAACCCAGAATAATTTTTATTATTAAAAATTTAATTTCTACTGTCTGATCTCTATCGGCTTGACCATGAAAGAAACATTGTAATATTGTAATACAAGATATTGGTAAAGAATTATTATCGCTTTAATTTATATTATTATTATTACTTATTATTATTATTATTACTTATTATCATTATTACTTATTATAATTATTATCATAATTATTATAGTTGTTGTCGAATACTTTATTTGCATTACATTACGTTTCAATTAAAAATAAAACTTAATTATGTAATATTTCTTTGATTATTAAAACCTCAAAATTTATATTAGTGAAAAATAGCAGATTGTCTTATGACCAATAGTTATGAAGGGGTCCACCAAGATAAAAAGAAGGGAAAAGGGGTCCATGAGTAAAAAAAGGTTGAGAACCACTGCTGTAGATGATTTAGGAGATCATTGATAAAGATCAGGTAGAGAGTTGGGCCCAGGACGAAACCCTGAGGGACACAGCGTTCATACTATGAGCTTCTGATTTTGTCAGCATCCTATCCTATGCTTCCCTTAAGTCTTGAAAGATAAAGGATATCCTTAGGGGCAGTAGCGTGTATAATTGTGAGGCAAGGGTTGCGCAATCTCCAACCACACCTTTCCTGAATCGGCACTGTTTGAGTCCAGTGGCAAGGTGAAGACCAGGATGATTGGAAACATTGCTGAGATAAGCAGAGAGCACATACAGCACCTGAAAGTCACAAATGGCAACCCGTTTAGTCCTGACCAGGTTCAATGTTGCTTAACTTCGGTGATCCAGCAGGAACCGGTGTGTCAAGGCGATTATGTCAGCATCCAACAACTTTGCTAAAAACTTTTCATCAAACTCAACAACTCTACAATCAGGGTCGACTACTCTCTGAATTTCCTCTCAGGTGAAAATACTCTGAACAACATTCATATATCCATTTAAGCTGTTGCCAAACTTATCAACAACCTTTATTCAAGCAAAAAAACTGACCCTTACAATATTCCACTCAAAGTGTTCAAAAAGCTGCAGCTGGAACTCCTTTCCTTGCAAAGCTGTTTAAATGTTGCCTTAGATAGAAATGTGTCTTAACATATTTGAAAACTTCAACAGTCTGTTGAAAGGTCTCCTGCATTTTAGTACAGATCAATCAGTCTTCAATGCGTCATAAGTTGCTTGAATCAGTGATAAATAGAGAAGTAGTTAACCACCTCAGTAAAACCAACCTACTCAGTGACAAGCAATATGGTTTCCATCCTGCAAGATCTATGGCAGATGCACTTACTATAATATCACACAGAATCAGTGAATATATTAATGAGGGCTTTGTATCTAGAGCACTAGTTCTTGACATACCCAAGGCATTTGATAGTGTTTGGCGTAAAGATCTACTTCACAAGATTTCCAGCTATCTTGAAATATCCTCTCACTCATCAAACTCTTTATTTCTGATATTTTCATATAATGGGCCTGTGGTAGACAGACTGGCAGTTGTGGCCAGTGCAATATATAGAATTAGAAATTGGAGTCTCTGATTCCTTGAAAATATGGATCGGCAGAGTTCTCATGGAGGCGGCAAGATAGAAATAAATGCCAGTTTAAACTATAGCAAACTAGTGACCTCCACCCTCCTTTTAAGGATGAGAAATGATGACGCGACTTCCATTTGTCCAGAAAGAAATGAACCTTGCGTCTGTTGCTATGCATTGAAAGATCTTTTGTTCCAGATGCGATGAATGGTGGAACACAAACCATATTCGGAGACACAACCAAGGGCATGAACAGCATATAAAAGGTTTTATATCCCTCCCCCCCCAAACCCCCACCGCCAAAATGGTTGATGTCCATCATGACAGCAACAAGACCAAGCTGGAGAGGGGAGCAAAACAAGGTGACAACTTCTCGCCAAAACTTTTCACAGCCAGTGGAACTCTCTTCCATCTGCCTGTTTCCCACCTGGCTACAACTTGGATGTCTTCAAGTCCAACATAAACAAATTCCTTAAGTAAGACACTTTATGAAATCTCCAATACTAACGATTACTACGATACTATCCCATTGATTACTGTACATGCAATAACTCTTATCCCCGAGTGGCTTCTGGGCCTTGATAAGTGGTCACTTCCATGTAAAAATACAAAAAACAAAGAAAAACTCCAAGATCTTCTGGTTCTCTCTCCTCTGACCTTGGTACAATAGTCATTCAAAACCAAGCTTCTATCTTTCACTACGAATGTTACGATGATGGGTTCAATTGAAACAAATGATTCTCATCTTGAGGAAGTACCCTGCTTTGACAAGCTTACGGGTCTGACCTGATGTGGCACTATATCTCAGTATCACGGTTGCTAACACACTCTACAGCATGGCCGAGAGGTGATTTGGCCATAAGCGTAGAGATGCAAAGAAATGCAATCTGAGAATTCCCTTTCTAGATTCCTTTTTCGGCCGGACGACATGGGTTAAGCACGCGTGTTTCTGTCTCTGTGAACGTAAGGGGGCACCCCCTCTCCATCAGCACTAGTTAAGACTATCTAAGTCAAAGTTTAAGTATTATTTGCTTTTCATCCTTTTTGTTGTAAAATATTGTAAAATATTTATGTATAGAAATAAAATAGTTCAGATTTCTCATAAATATTACGATTGTGTCGTGTTGTGTGTTTTATTGAGTCTGCCATGAATGCCTCCATCAAACAACGGAGTGGTCTGGAGGATGAAGAAAGGAGATTCCAACCAGAATGCCACCAGGGTGAAGAGGTCATCTTGAGAAAGTAAAGGAGCCACACCCACATCCAACATCTCAGGTATGATTTTCTTCTTATTACACAGACCCTAATGACTGACCATCTTTACATCTTCATGAGACCACTTCTAAGACAATTGGTGTAACATGTGAAGCCAGTCACACGCCAGTGACCGGCTGATCGCGTTATACTGAAATGAAAGATTTACATCAGATCCAAAGTCGCCAGGAAAACGATTGGCTCATTCTGCTGCTGCACAAGCTATCTCACTCCTTGGATGCCTACTAGACACTATCCTCGAGTGTCTAAGGTTTCTCTGTACAGGGGGTTTTCAGAACAACCTGGCATGAGGATATTTTTTACATAGAAGTAAACCCTGACCAAATATTCAAAATCACATAGTATTCACTGCCCAAATAAGATCTCCTCACTATGGCTAACCCACATTAGCTTTTACGGGGATTGGTGCACCTTCTCCAAGTAATGTTACCTTAAGTAATAGCACGAAACTAGATACTCCACCAGACTAGATAAATTCTTGTCCTGGAATTCAGTAAGACCAAGAGACCAAAATAAAACATAATACAATATATGAAAATGGTTAATTGGGGAGAGGAAAATTATGTTCTCAACTTCTTTATTAACTCAGTGTTTGAGAAATAGGGAACCTAAATGGAACATTCGAATATCTATGTATCTCATATAGAGTTCAAGTGTTAGCCCCAGGTTGTGGGCGCCTTGACTTCTGAGAACGTCGACTGAAGTAAAATAAAACAAAAAAGAGACACAATCCTCTATCTGTATTAGAGTTAAATACATTCTAAGATGGAGTACTGCTCCCATATCTGGGGAGGAGCTGCTCTTGATCTCCTGGTGTTTGGCGGCAACTCTGGCAAAGATCCTGGGTATTGAAGCATTCTGTCCAACAAATTACCACTTCCTCCACGTTGTCAAAGATTAAAATGGCAACTCATCCAGCATCGGTTGCCAAAGTATTATTGACGAACAGAGGTCAGTCAAGCCAGAAGAAAGAATAACCCATTGACGACTGGTGTTTTGAATAACATAACAATTATTTGTAAAAAAAACAAACGATTATAACTTCACAAGTCTCAAACTAGGACATTATTATTCATGTCCGGACGTCCCCCCCCCTCTTAAAATCTAACGATTTTCAAGTTTTAGTTGTTTACCCTAATCTGCAGGTCAGACTTCAGCAATGTGCAA
>NC_136503.1:98555115-98572615 GCF_053919585.1 Euprymna scolopes | reverse complement strand
TGTGCATGTGAGTGCATGTGTATGTGCACATGTGCATGCGTGTGTGCGTGCATATATATATATATATATATATGCATATATATGTATACATTTATTGGACTTCCGGTTCTTTGACTGTCATGGCTCTTGTGGGCTGCAAAATGTTTGGCTGTGGAATTTAATATGAATGTATATGTGTGTGTATGTGTGTGTGTATGTGTATATATTTTTTATAAAAAAAAACAACAAAAAAAACAACGGCAACAACAACAAAGCGGGAGACCAGTACCCGCATTAAGCTGGTCTGCAGTTTTACTTGTTGCTGGCTATCTTGCTCTTGCTTGTTGCTTGATGTCAACATTTTGAACCGAGAGAGAGATTCAGCTGTCGTACAAAGCTAAAACTCTGTAACATCATCTTTGTATAGATACTCCCTCAGGCATTTGTCTATTAAAAAAAAAAAAGAAAAAAAAGTCCTGTGGCGATGAAAAAGCTGTGACGTGTGTACGCATGTAATACTGGATGCATGTAACAATTAATCTGTCATCATTATATATATTTATGTATGTATATGTGTATGTATATTTATATATGTATGTGTGTGTATATTTATATATGTACATGTGAGTTTATATGTATTTATATCTATGAGTATATGCATGTATATGTGTATATATGTTTGTGTGTGTATATATACATTTATATACGTTTATATGCATGTATATGTGTATATTGCATGTATGTGTATGTGTGTGTGTATGTGTAGGTATGCATGTATATAGATGTGTATGTATATGTAGGTAAGTGTATGTATATATATATGTGCATATGTGTGCGTATATGTATGTGTAAGTATATGTGTGTATGTATTTGTATATGTGGATGTATATGTATATATATGAGTATGTATGCATGTGGGTATGTATATGTATGTTTGTTTATTATGCATTGTGTATGCATATGGGTATATATGAGCGTATGCTTATAGACATGTATGTGTACATGTATATATTTATATGTATGTATACCAATGACCGTCTTGTTTATGGTTGCATGTGTGTGTGTATGTATATGCATGTGTGCGTATTGTGTATTGTGTATGTACGCATGTATATATGTGTGTGATATATGTACATATGTGTATGTGTGTGCGTGTATATATATATATGTGTATGTATAACAATGACCGTCTTTAGTGTCTCTCTTTTTTTTTTCATTTTTCTTAAACTTTTTCTTCTAGGGGATGGGACATCCAACCAGATGTCTGACATTTACCCCTATTTTAGTGAGTCCAACCAAGAGATCTTTTCAGGATTCTAGCCGTCCCTTTCAGTGCAATCGTTTGTATTTCACTTGCACTTGGTTCACCGGGTATGCTTGCTATGTACTTTTTAAAGTTCTTTTTCATAAGCCCAGTTGCTCCTATGATGACTGGTATAATTGAAACGTCTTTTAATTTCCAATTTCGTTTCATATCATACATAAGTCCTTGATACTTTGTAATCTTTTCCCTCTCAACTCTGTTAAGCCCTGTATCATTGGGTACACTGATGTGAATTCGCTGGCAGGACTATATGTCTTTTTCGGGCTCATGAACTTTCAATGTCTGAGGGAGTGGCACTCGTCTGACAAGACGTTGCAATCATCATGTATATATATATATATATATATATATATATATATATATATATATATATAATAGGACAACAAGAGAATGAAATAAAGACACAAAACTATATATGACAATTACAATAATAGTAGTAATAATAAGATTGGACATAAATTAGATGTAAAATTAAATATGAAAAAAAAAATAATATTAAGAAGAATAGGATGAAATAAATAAAATAAATATAAAGGCAAAATTAAAAGTAAACATTAAATTTAAACATTACATAACATCGCCACAACATTTTGATTTTTTTATATTTTCACTTTTGCACCGATTTTTCCGGGCTAAAAACCAAATATAAAGTTTTGCATGAATTCAAATACTTTATATATGAAGTTTCGTGTTAATGTTCCCAGTCAAGTCGACAAGCTCATCAGCATCACCAGTAATTCAAACAGCCCTTTTCAGAGCTAACAAAAAAGCCTTATCAGGGCTACCTTTTTCCACATTAATTATGCGAATCACAAACTACTACCATGCAACTATTACTACCTGCATGATCCCTGAGACTATCCTTCTTCAACCATTCTAGCTAACTCCTGCAGCCTTCCATAGTTTCTGGCAGTCTTTTCCAATGACTCCTCCCGCCCTCAGCAGCTTTTCAGTGCCTGTCGACGTCAGGCTACCCATACCAGAGCCTGTCAACGTCTGGTTACTGATGTCGAGCTCAGCAGCCCACTCACGCTCATCTTCCATAACAAATCAAAAATCTGGATCCAGTAAAGCAACCGGCCCTGGCGGTATTCCAATTATAGTACTCAAAAAAACTTCAACCAGAACTAGCGCCCATACTTACAAAACTGTTTAAAGAATTCAGATGATCGTTCATCCCCCTCTCAGTACAGGCCAATAAGTCTCCTATGCGTCATGGGTAAGTTGCTGGAATCTGTGTTAAATACAGAAGTAATCAGCCATCTCAACAAAAATAACCTTCTTAGTGACACTCAATATGGTTTCCGTTCTGCTAGATCTACAGCAGATGTGCTTACAGTCATATCTCATAGGATTAGCGAATCTCTCGACAGAGGTAACCTTTCTAGGGCAATTGCTCTTGATGTATCAAAGGCCTTTGATAGGTTATGGCATAAAGGTTTACTTTACAAGATCTCTAGCTATGGTATAGCTGGAAATGTCTTCTCAATTATTAAATCATTTCTTTCTGACAGGGTCATAAGAGTAGTAGTTGATGGGCAAAAATCAGAAGCACAGTATTAATGCTGGAGTCCCTCAGGGGCCCATCCTGGGCCCAACTCTTTTACTGATCTACATTAATGATCTTCCAAATCACATCCTTACATCATTTGTAGACATTTATGCTGATGACACTACCATCTATGGTAGCACATCTAAGTCAGTAAACGACCAAGTTCTCTCTGATTCTCTCTCCTCTGATCCTAAGCACGTGGTACAATGGGGAAAGGAGTGGCTGGTTATTTTTAATGCATCTAAAACCAAGCTTCTCTATTTACATCATCAACATTCTGATCCCCATCTGGCATCATTTGAAATGAATGGCTCTCGTCTTTGACAAGCTTCTGGGCTTGACCTTTACTCCTGATCTTAAATGGAACATGTACATCAAATCTGTTGCCAAGGTCGCTGGAAAAATGGTGGGATCCTTCTATTGATCCAGTAGATATCTCACTGCTGATGCAATTCTCTATCTATATAAGAGCCAGGTACGTCCAAGGATGGAATACTGTTGTCACATCTGGGCAGGAGCTGCTAGAAAGGACTTGTCCTGCCTTGATAGAGTTCAAAAGAGACTTCGTAGCCTCGTAGGAGATATCCTTTTCTCTTCCCTGCAACCTCTATCTCACAGGAGAGATGTTGCGAGTTTGTCTCTGCTGTATCGTTATTTTCATGGAAAGTGTTCGACTGAGCTTCAGTCTATGGTCCCCTCTCGCCAAACTTTCACAAGAAACACTCATCTAGCTGAAAACCCTATCAATAATTCCCCCCACTCGTTATCTGTGCCTAAACCTAAACGTAGATTTCATGAACAAAGCTTTTTTCTTAGAACTGCACGCCTGTGGAATTGTCTTCCGTTTTCCTGCTTTCCAGCTGACTACAATATGGTTGTCTTCAAGTCTAACGTAAACAAGTTATTGATGAGCCGTTCCACTTAACAAACTTACTGATTTTCCATTACTAACGATTACTATATTGTCCAATTTCTACTCTACACTCTTTAACCCTTATACTCTAGTGGCCTCCTGGCCTTGATAAGTGGAGATGCCTATGTAAAAAAAAAAAAATGTACACTCAGCAGTCCACTGAACGCCCATTTTCAATAACCCATTGATGTCCAGCTCAGCAGCCCGCTGGATGCTCATTTTCCATAATCATCTGATGTCCAGCTCAGCAGCCCGCTGGACGCCCATTTTCCATAACCCATTGATATCCAGCTCAACAGCCCGCTGGATGCTCATTTTCCATAACCCACTGATATCCATCTCAGCAAACCGCTGGACGCTCATTTTCCATAACCCACTGATGACCAGCTCAGCAGCCCACTGGACGATGTCCAGCTCAGCAGTCCACTGAATGCTCATTTTTCATAACCCACTGATGTCCAGCTCAGCAGCCCGCTGATGTCCAGCTCCTGATCCTGACAATCTATCTATTTTATTTATTTATTTATTTTTGCCTGCCGATCTTTCGTTTTTGGTGGTCAATAAAAAACGACGGTTCTGTTTGTCATTTCTTCTGTGTCTTTGCTGTTCTATTATTGCCTCTATGTCTAATATTCTCTGTTGTACGATCGATTGGTTTTATCACATTTCGCTCCCCTCTGCAACAAACTCTTCTTATCCTCGAGTAGCCGTTGGACTTTGATAAATGCTGACTCCCAAGTAAAAAAAAAAAAAAAAAAAACGAATAAAGACAGCCAAACGTAACACGATGATTTAATATTTGAAAATAATAAGGAGTTCACACTGCAGTAGGAAAACTTTCACCAACTGGATCTTTTCACTAAATGACGCGAAAAGGGTTGATATGCCGTAAATAGAAAAGAACAGAAAAAGCAGACACACAAAGCAATAAGGCATGTCTATTCTACGATTGAGCTGTAATATGAGTATGTATTTAAGTCAACTGAAACTTTATTTTTATTTTTTGTCTTTTTTAATGATTTCGGTTGCCGTAGCAACACGACACGCCAAACACAAAATGGCAACTGGTCCGCCTTAGTTAGGCTGACAAAGTATTTCGAGCGAAAAATAATAAGAATAAATAATTAAAAAAAAAAAGGATCGGTCTTTTACAAGGAAAAGAAGAGGAAAAAAATTTGATTTGTTAAAAAACAACAACAAAAAAAAACAAAACAAAAAGAAACAAAAAATAAAAAAAACAATTCAAATAAAAAAAACGAAAAACATGGAATCATTTTATTAATTAAAATCGTGAGTATATTCTTCTCTTAATTTGACAAAAATTAAAAATACATGAAAATGGTTAGTGGAGATTTGGAATAGAGGCCGCAGAGATTGTGTAACTGCGTCCCTCTGTGTATGTGTGTATGTTTGTATGTGCGTATATGTAGGTGTGTGTGCGTGTGTTTGTATGTGCATATGTGTAGGTGTGTGTGTGTGCAGATTTGTATGTGTATGTGTGTGTGGTTGTATGTGTGTGTTTATATGACGCGTATCTGTGTGTGTAGGAATATCTTGTCGCTACGTGACTGAACCCATTAATATTTTATTCCATTCACTACCGATCGTCTATGGAAATAAAAGTCAATAATTCAGATTTGTTTTTATGGAAATCGCTTCAGACAAAGCATGAAGCCACTTGACGTAAAGAGCTAAAAAAAAAAAAAAATACTACGTCATGGTACAAAACTTGCCAACAATAAGTGTTATATGGATAAATTCCGACCCAGAAAACAGCAGTTTTTCCCCATTTGTCAGGAACATCGCTCATAGAATGTGGAGGACTGGAGGACAAAATAAGGGAAGCAAGAGTTTCGCGGTTGCCGAAAGTAAACACAAGATCCACTTTCTCCTTTTCTTATACATTGTGATGTCATAATAGGATCGCTCTCCTCCGCCCCTCTCTCTCTCTCTCTTTCTCTCTCTCTTTCTCTCTCTCATATATATATAAAGGTTAGTAAAGTGGCTCTATTATTATAAAAAATAATTTGATAAGAGCGTAATATTTATTCACACGTGTATCAGAGAAAATCAGAACTACATTGATACCGTCAGTTTTAAATTTAAGTCCGAGATAAACGACCAATTATTGGTTCCGTTTGTTTGCATTTAAAACCGACGGTATTGATGTTCCTATTTACTTGCCTCTCCACGAGGGCAGAGTTAGACACAGGGTCGAGTTTTGATATGTGGAAAATTCAGCTCCACAAAAAGGGGCACTCTGGATAGGAACAAAAATAAAAATGATCTCAGTCATGAAGGATTTCTCCTCTACTGACTGAGGATAGAAAAGGGTGAAGTGTAGCATCAAAACAGATACTACACTGTGATCTTGGCCTGAACATTATTCTGATCTTCTGTAACACACACACACATATTACATATAATCGTTTTATCGTTACTTCCATGGCAAGTGCTCGTCTAAGCTCCAATCTCTGGTCCCCCCCTCGCCAATCTTTCACGAGGAGCACCCGTCTAGCTGAAACCACAGTCAAAAATTTTCCCCCACTCTTTATCTGTGCCTAAATCAAAACGTAGATTCCATGAACAAAGCTTCTTTCTTAGAAGTGCAAGTGCACGCCTGTGGAACTCTGTTCCGTCTGCATGTTTCCCACCTGACTACAACCTGGATGTCTTCAAGTCCAACATAAACAAATTCCTGATGAACCGCCGCTTTAAGTAGACACTTTATCAAGTCTCAACACTAACGTACTGTACACGTAATAACCTTTATCCCTGAGTGGTTTCCGGGCCTTGATAAGTGGTGACCACTTTGTAAAAAAAATCTCCTTTGCTGTCTCTTCCTTCTCTTTCTCCTCTTCATTTCCCCACCTTTCTCTCTCCTTTCCCCTCCTCTCTCTTTAACCTCTTTTCCTTTCTCTTTCCCTCATTACTGCTGCTGTCTACCCACTTTTCCTCCTCTCTTTCTCACCCTTTCTCTTCTATTTTACTATCTCTATCTCTCTTTCACACACACACACACACACACACACACACACACACACACACACACACACACACTCTCTCTCTCTCTCTCTCTCTCTCTCTCTCTCTCTCTCTCTCTCTCTCTCTCTCTCTCTCTCTCTCTTTTGTAAACTACCCGTAACCCGGTTAGTCATCATTTGTTTTTAACTTTGACGTTGGTTGTTTTTTTTTTTTTTTATATATCTGCTCTTCTCTTCTTCGTCTTCTCTCTTTTCCTCTTTCTCCTTAACCCCTCTCTATTTGTAGATTGCTCTCTCTCTCTCTTTCTCTTTCTCCCTCTCCCCTCTATTTGTAGATCGTCCTCTCCCTTTGTCTTTTTTCCTTACTCCTCTCTATTTGTAGATCAACCTCTCCCTTTTTCTCCTCCTCCTCCTTCGCCCTCTCTCTCTCTCTTTCCCTCCCCCTTTGTAGATCGCCCTCTCTCTTTCTCGTTTTCTCCCTCGCTCTGTTTGTAGACCAGCCGTGACCCGTTGGGTCATAGATGTGTTAGGTTTCTTCACTTTGACATTGGTTGACAATCATGTTTTCACAAGCAAAGTTTTTACGTGCAAATGGATGACGTCATAAAGAACGATAATAAAAATAAAAAAATAAATTAATTAAAAAAAAAAACGAAAACAAGACATGCAATTTTTTCATTAATGAAAATCGTGAGTAAAATTTCTTTTTATAATTCAAATAAAAAAAGCAAAACAATTTCTCCAGGTAAAAATGTTCACTTGCCATTTCTCGCATATACGTGACTTATAATTAATTTGGTAAATTTGTAGATGAACACCACCCTCCTACACACAAGATAAGATTCTATTTTTTAAGGCGATTACGTGCTTCTTCTCATAAAATATCATCACTTAAAAACAGATATTATTCCAAAACGTTTTGTCACACAACAAAGTAATTGTTTTAATCATTTGTTTTAATGGATATTTTCAGATTTTTTTCCTGTAGCAATTACAAGCAGCAACAACATATCCACCTTCCATCTCTCAACTTCATCCCATGCCTTTCCTCCCCCTCCAACTGATACTATAAGGTAGAACGATAAAATTGTCGCCTCCGTAGAAAACAGCTTTGTTTTAAAACTTTTATTGAAAAAAATCAATTCAGGTAAATTGATTATGTAGTAGAGCTGACATCTATTCAATGTAGCCGCCTTCAGCTTCAATCACTGCCTTGATATGGGTCCGGAAATGGGAGCATGCCTTTTCTACAAGAACCAGCAGGAGCTCGGCGAATACTCAGCAGATGGCAGCGATCAGGCAGGCTTTGGTGTTGTAGGAGGTCATGTTGGTGATGTTCTTGATGTATGACCAGTGGGTTCAGGTCAAGAGAGGAGGGGTCCAGTGAGAGAAAGGTATAAAGTCATAACCCTCCTTCTGAAGCCAAGCCTGGGTCTCTTTGGACTTGTGGGTTAGCGCCGAGTCCATCTGCCACACCCAGGGTCTGCCAGCGGCCACCTGATTGCACCAGGCGATCACAACACTCTTCAGCACATTCAGGTACACTTTGGTGTTGACTTTCAAGCCAACTTAAAAAATGTGAGGTGGCATGATGTGGCCCTCACTTGAAACCACACCAAAGACCATAACCGTGGCCGGAAACTTTATTGAACTGTACCCTCCAGTGTTGAACCGTCTGGATTTGCATTTTGAGGGTACTGTTGTCATATCTTGGATCTCTGACCTCGCTCGTTGAACATTGTGTCAATAGCAGACATGACATGATGGATCGGAAGAGTGCAGGAGTTGTGCAGCAACGCATCTCCAATCTCGCTGATTGAACATTGTGTCATTTAAAGAGATGATAGAAGGCTTCTATCGCTCTTGGATTTGTACACAGCTGACAAACTAGTAGATGCTCTGGAACAAAAAAGAAAACCGGTTTTCATCAAATGGAAATGGAATCATGTCGTCTTTTCTAGGGCGACAATTTTATCGTTCCACCCTGTACATCCGATCTTTTGTGAAATTTAAAATTTTAAACATCAATTAATAAATATTCTTGGATTATTTGAAATTGTTTTATTTATTGGGATGGGGGGGGCAGAATTTTGGAACAACCCTTTTAATAAAAATACAAATGTTTAAGATTTTTGTTAACTTTGATCAAACACAAATTGAACAAGATTTCAATTTTATTTTTGGTCTGCCGACAAAAGGAGGGTAGACCTTTAAATTCACCCTTGTCCGTTCATCTGTCTGCACTTTTTCTCAATAATTACGCCTTGGAATTTAAAAAGAAAATTTGCACAAACATTAAACATGATATGAGTAAAAAAATAACAGAATAGATTTTCCGGGAAAACTCCGGTTGAAATTGTCTTCCGTTTTCCTGCTTTCCAGTGTTCAACTGAGCTTCAATCTATGGTCCCCCCCTTGCCAAACTTTCACAAGAAACACTAGACTAGATGAAAACATTATCAATAATTTTCCCCACTCTTTATCTGTGCCTAAACCTAAACATAGATTCCATGATCAAATCTTCTTTCTTAGAACTGCACGCCTGTGGAATTGTCTTCCGTTTTCCTGCTTTCCAACTTTCTATAATATGGTTGTCTTCAAGTCCAACGTGAACAAGTTTCTGATGAGCCGTTCCACTTAAGTTAACAAATTTACCGAACTTCCATTACTATCGATTACTATATTGTCCTTTTGACTACTCTACACTCTTTAACCCTTATCCTTGAGTGGCCTATCGGCCTTGATAAGTGGTGCCGCCTATGTAAAAAAAAAAAAAAAAAAAGAAAGAAATTGATGCCTTTCTGAAAAGTTGTAACTAACTGATTTCTATATAATTTTTTTTGTCAATACTTCGCGATAACTCTTGGGTGTGCCCCAGGGGCTCTTTTAGGTCCAATAAAAATACTCCATTTTTTTTTAAAAACTATTTTATGCCACGTTCACTGTGCACTCTCGAGGAAACATGCACGCTTCATTTGTTTAAGTTAAATTTTTAGAACTGTTCTAAGATTAAAACATGCAATAGATTATGATAAAAATTACAAAAATCATTCCAAACAAACGGTTTTTCGTTTCGGGGAAATTGTATTTCTCATCTTTAGGACACTTTTCCTTCTAGTTATATATACATATATACATATATATGTGGGAATTATTCAATTTATGTACCACTCTATATTCTCAATTTCGGGATGTTGTCGATCTTACCATTTATTTCTTTCAGCATGTTAAAATGTTCAATTCTTAACAGCACCTGTTTCGTAGCACAGAATCATTTATGTAATTTTTATGTCAATATTTTAATTTAATTTGAAAATATTGGCCCAGCCGTTTTAGAGTCCATTGGAAACGAACACACAGACACACAGATAAATTTCCTTATTATTATATAAAAGGAACTGTGTGTGTGTGTGTGTGTGTGTGTGTGTGTGTGTGTGTGTGTGAGAGTGTGTGTGTGTGTGAGTTTATTCCCTTTGGATTCCGAAACGGCTGGGCTGATTTCTTTCAAACTTCACACAAATGTACTTTATGTGCCTAGCAGTGTTCTTAGTCAGCTTTTGCGTGGAAATGTCTTTGATAATCAATAATCGAAAAAATACGATAAAAGAAGGAACAGCCTCTTTTTTTTTTTTTTTACATGGGGGTCACCACTTATCAAGGCCCGAAGGCCACTCAGGGATAAGGGTTATTGCGTGTACAGTAATCAATGAGATAGTATTGTAGTAATCATTAGTATTGGGTGTTTAGATAGAGTGTCTTACTTAAGGGGGCGGTTTGTCAGGAGTTTGTTTATGTTGGACTTGAAGACGTCCAAGTTGTAGTCAGGTGAGAAACAGGCAAGCGGCAGAGAGTTCCACTGGCGTGCAGTTCTAAGAAAGAAGCTTTGCTCATGGAATCTATGTTTGGATTTAGGCACAGATAAAGAGTGGGGAAAATTATTGACAGTAGTTTCAGCCAGACGGGTGTTTTTCGTGAAAGATTGGCGAGGGGTGACGAGGGATTGGAGCTCAGAAGAGCACCTGCCATGATGCATTTCAGAAGTTTTATTACCACACAAGCAGAAAAGCCCGGCATATAAAATCAACAGTAGGTTCTTTGATATGATATGGGTGCGTTCGAAATGCATGTTTCTGTTTAGAGCACAATTGAACTATGATACTTGACCTTTGCATTTTAAGCATTAAGTGGAGCCATTATTTACAGATAATTTCATAAAATCAACAGCAGATTCTCTACAGTGCAATGTAGACTATAATGTATTGTGGACTACATCACTGCAGGAAAGCATGTGGACCTTCCTTCTGGTACACTGCAGGGAGGGGTCTCTAACTAAAGCAGGAAATCAATCGATTTGATTAAAAAATGGTCGATTTCACAATTTCGATAACAATGAAAAAATGGTCGTGTGAAACATTTGTTGGTCTTCATTCAATCCCGGGCAACGTTGGATCACCCTGCTAGTTTTAATAAAAGTATCCAGACTTTTTTTTCATTTTTTTTTTTATACTCTTATCCACTCCATATCTACAGGAACACTAAGTAGGGAGTTGAGTAGCAAGATGTTTGTTCACATTACATTTTAACCTCTGCAGATTAGCACAGTTAGGAGAGCAGGAAATAGGGAGGGAATTCCAAAGTCTAACAGTCGGAGGGAAGAAATCACGAGTTGTTTTTTTTTTTTTTTTTTTTTTTTTTTATACATGGAGGTCACCACTTATCAAGGCCCGGAGGCCACTCAAGGATAAGGGATAGTATCATAGTAATGATTAGTATTGGAGATTTGATAAAGTGTCTTACTTAAGGGGGCGGTTTATCAGGAATAGAAGACTTTCCGGCATCGGGAACATCAAAGGTGACAAGGTGGAATTTTGTTGCTTGCCGTGTTAGTCGAGCATATGTATGTCGAGGGGACACAAGTGTGATGAGTTCATCAGAGCACATTCCATTAGTGGTGAATGCGCCAACCGAGTTGTGACAACAATACTCCATGCATGGGCGAATGGTGACTTTATAGAGATACTGGATAGATCCAGATGTGAGTAATTTTCTAGCACAATAGAGGGAGCCCAACTTCTTTGCAGCAGCCTTGGCAATGTCCTTAATGTATTTGCTCCAATTCATGTTTCTTGTGAATGTTAAACTGAGAAGTTTGAATGAAGGGCTCTAAGATAGAGTGTTATTTGTCATTTTTTAATGGTGAATCTAAAAATTTGTTATATTAATTTTTTCCAATGTCCACAAGTGTGTATATCAGTTTATGTTTTTATTAATTTTATTATTTTATTTTTTATTCATGTTCGCCCCTTACAAAGCCGATTTGCCGAGAAAATCCAGCTCTCCAAAAAGGGACACACTGAATAGGAACAAAAATTAAAATTGCCTCAGTAATGAAGGATTTCTCCTCCGCTGATCGAGGTCAGAAAAGTGTAACATCAGAGCAGATACTGCACTTTGATCTTAAAAAATTTAGGGATGGAGGGAGGTGCAGGGTCTTTCTAAAAATACTTTGAAGGATACTCTTGTCAGTCACCATTCACCATAATACTTAATTCACACTGTAGAGTTAAACCTACTTAATAAATTCCCCAAGCGTTTTTATAAAAATTATATACGTGTGTGCGTGTGTTGTTAGCCAAAAGGCCAAGAATCCGATTATTAGCTGCATATTTCAACTGATCCAGGCGATGAGTAACACGAGAATAGAATGACAATCATTGGCATAGACGTTAATTTTCTGAATGATATTCTCTGGGAAATCATTGATCTAGAAAAGAAACAGAATTGGTCATAGAATAAGGCCTGATGAACTGCATTTTATAGGAAAAACAAAACGAAGTGGCCTTTTACCAGACGGTGGATATCGTGAAAGTACGAAAAATTCTTCGAGTCAAGATCAAAGTGTAGTATCTGTTCTTCAGATCTACACTTAAATTTCTTGTTCTCTGCCAGTGAAGGGGAAATCCTTCACGACTGAGAATTTTTATTTTTGTTCCTTTTCTCCACATTAAAAAACGACCCTGGTGTCTAACTCTGTCCCGTGGGGAGGCATTGTAAATAGGAACTAACAGAAGGTAAAACTGTCCGCTGGGGAAGGGACAAGAAAAAGAAGGGAACGAGGCAAGCAATCATTGAAACCCTCTTTCCTTTGATTCAGAAGTAGACGGTTTTGAAACGAGGAGAAGGGTATGATGTAAACGTGATAAAAAATTTAAAAAAATTTTTTAAATTAAGAAAAAAAAAAAATAAGCCGTGATCAAGCAAACTAGTCAGCCAATTTTTGGTCTAAACATTTGAAATTTTACATAAAGGGTATTCAGACATGCAGCAAGCTTTTTAATCAGTTTTTCAGCGAAAATTTGACTGACAAGAGGTCAAAGTTGAAAGAGTTGACCTTTGCAGACTCTACCAAATTCCTCCACCAATTTTGGGTCTAAATACTTGAAATTTTTCTCTGTGCAAAAAACTAGAGATCCATCATGCAGACAACAGCCTTCTCGAAATACCAGCCTGGAAGAGATAGACCAACAATTGTGACATTCGTGAAATATTTTACGAACTGTTGTCATTAAATCTAATATTAACCATGATTAAATATTAAAAAAAATGTTAACAGCATAATTTTATTTTATTATATTGACCAGGATTAAATATTAACAAAATGTTTACTGCAGGATTTTATTTTATTATATTGACCAGGATTAAATATTAACAAAATGTTTACTGCAGGATTTTATTTTATTATATTGACCAGGATTAAATATTAACAAAATGTTTACTGCAGGATTTTATTTTATTATATTGACCAGGATTAAATATTAAAAAAATGTTTACTGCAGGATTTTATTTTATTATATTGACCAGGATTAAATATTAACAAAATGTTTACTGCAGGATTTTATTTTATTATATTGACCAGGATTAAATATTAAAAAAATGTTTACTGCAGGATTTTATTTTATTATATTGACCAGGATTAAATATTAACAAAATGTTTACTGCAGGATTTTATTTTATTATATTGACCAGGATTAAATATTAAAAAAATGTTTACTGCAGGATTTTATTTTATTATATTGACCAGGATTAAATATTAACAAAATGTTTACTGCAGGATTTTATTTTATTATATTGACCAGGATTAAATATTAAAAAAATGTTTACTGCAGGATTTTATTTTATTATATTGACCAGGATTAAATATTAACAAAATGTTTACTGCAGGATTTTATTTTATTATATTGACCAGGATTAAATATTAACAAAATGTTTACTGCAGGATTTTATTTTATTATATTGACCAGGATTAAATATTAACAAAATGTTTACTGCAGGATTTTATTTTATTATATTGACCAGGATTAAATATTAACAAAATGTTTACTGCAGGATTTTATTTTATTATATTGACCAGGATTAAATATTAACAAAATGTTTACTGCAGGATTTTATTTTATTATATTGACCAGGATTAAATATTAAAAAAATGTTTACTGCAGGATTTTATTTTATTATATTGACCAGGATTAAATATTAACAAAATGTTTACTGCAGGATTTTATTTTATTATATTGACCAGGATTAAATATTAACAAAATGTTTACTGCAGGATTTTATTTTATTATATTGACCAGGATTAAATATTAACAAAATGTTTACTGCAGGATTTGATTTTATTATATTGACCAGGATTAAATATTAACAAAATGTTTACTGCAGGATTTTATTTTATTATATTGACCAGGATTAAATATTAACAAAATGTTTACTGCAGGATTTTATTTTATTATATTGACCAGGATTAAATATTAACAAAATGTTTACTGCAGGATTTTATTTTATTATATTGACCAGGATTAAATATTAAAAAAATGTTTACTGCAGGATTTTATTTTATTATATTGACCAGGATTAAATATTAATAAAATGTTTACTGCAGGATTTTATTTTATTATATTGACCAGGATTAAATATTAAAAAAATGTTTACTGCAGGATTTTATTCTATTATATTGAGCAGGATTGAATATTAAAAAATGTTTACCGCAGGATTTTATCTTATTAAATATTAAAAAAAATGTTTACTGCAGGATTTCATTTATAATATTGACCAGGATTAAATATTAAACAAGTGTTTACTGCAGGATTTTATTTTATTTTATTGACCAGGATTAAATATTAAAAAAATGTTTACTGCAGGATTTTATTCTATTATATTGAGCGGAATTAAATATTAAAAAATGTTTACTGCAGGATTTTATTTTATTAAATATTAAAAAAAATGTTTACTGCAGGATTTTATTTATTATATTGACCAGAATTAAATATTAAAAAAATGTTTGCTGCAGGATTTTATTTTATTTTATTGACCAGGATTAAATATTAAAAAAATGTTTACTGCAGGATTTTATTCTATTATATTGACCAGGATTAAATATTAAAAATGTTTCTTTTATTAATTGTATAATTCAAATTTTGGATTGTTTTTTTATAAGATTATGAAAAATCAAAACGAATGTTCATTAAAAATACTTTTTCTTCTTTTCTCTCTTTTCTAGTTTTTTTTTTTACTCCTCATTGTGGTAAAAACAAAAATCCAAACATAAAAACCCTGCATGGGTTTTAATTTCTCGATCATTCGCCCTGGAAGGTTTTCAAGATCTTTTACATTTTGAATGTCAATTGCCAAATAAGTTTTCATAAACGGATTATTTTCATCGACCAAATTTTACCACTTTCAAGTAAGTAAAAAACATTCCTACTCTGCTAATTGAAAAAACCCCCCCAAAAAACATATTCTATTATATAAAAAAGAACTTTGTCTGAGTGTACCTGTATATGTATGACTGTGCGTCAGTGAGTTCGTTTGTAAGAGCTTTTTTTTTTTTACATGGGGGTCACCACTTATCAAGGCCTGAAGGCCACTCAGGGATAAGGGTTATTGCGTGTACAGTAATCAATGAGATAGTATTGTAGTAATCATTAGTATTGGGTGTTTTGATAGAGTGTCTTACTTAAGGGAGCGATTTGTCAGGAGTTTGTTTATGTTGGACTTGAAGACGTCCAAGTTGTAGTCAGGTGGGAAACAGGCAAGCGGCAGAGAGTTCCACTGGCGTGCAGTTCTAAGAAAGAAGCTTTGCTCATAGAATCTACGTTTGGATTTAGGCACAGATAAAGAGTGGGGAAAATTATTGACAGTAGTTTCAGCCAGACGGGTGTTTCTCGTGAAAGATTGGCGAGGGGGGGGCGAGGGATTGGAGCTTGGTCGATTTTACACATGGAACAGTATTCTAAGGTAGAATTTTTGTCGGAATGTCTCCGATAAATATCGATAATCGAAATAATCCGATGAAAGAAAAACGGGCGATTCTGACCAAAGTTTACATCTTATAAAGCCTTACATTACAAATGCATTTGAGAAGTTTTAGTTTATTACACAAACCGAAAAGACCAACATATAAAATCAACAATATTTTCGGATGACAACGACGCGTTCGAAATGAAATGGTAATTTACTTTAGCATTGCTAACTTTACTGCAAGATATTGTATCTAAATATGTTTTATAAAATAAACAGTAAGCTCTATTCAGAACGAATGTATCTCAAACTTAGCCACTGTGAAAAGCATGGGAAGCTTCCCCCAAGTGCATCACGAATATCGTAAATATAGAGGCGAATCTTTCCTATAAAAATAAATTCATACTTTTATTATAGGAGCAAAACAATTAATCTCAAAACGGTAGGGTCGCCATGCTTCTTTGTTCCAAGTCAGTCGGGCGCCAGTTTGTTGTGGACTTGTGGCATAGAAGGAAATGCGTGCCCCTCTCACGTTCCGAGGGAAAATGAATTGTCTCGAGGAAGAAACGAACGACGTGTTAAATTGACAGGAATTTCTTTGGTGAAAGAAACAAGTGAAAGAAAAGGGTACCACACGTGGTTAGTTTTGCGTGCGTCTCTCTCTGTTAGCTGGTGAAGAGGAAAAGTTTATACCTTGGCGTGCGTCTCTCGTTAAGTGGTGAAGAGGGAAAGTTTATCTTTGTAGAGAAAGTCTGTGTGTGTATGAGTGCTTCGTTCAACCTCATCCATTTCATTTAAATAAAAGGGTCACCAAATTTGTAGGGGACTAGGATATACAAATACCCCAATCCCGTTACAAAAGAATAATGAAACGAATGGGAATTGAAGGAAACAAAGACTCAATTAATGGATAAGATAAATGTCGTTTATTTGCTGTTGAAAGAAATGAACATTTTAGTTATAACATGTCCGCGCGTATGTAACCAAGGTTCGTTGTAGGACTGGTGTTGTAGCAAGAAAGGGAAATGTGTTTTCATCTCAAGTTCGTGTCACTATTGTTTGTTCGCGCGTGGGAAGAGAAATAAATGTTGTAGGAAAATTGAGAATGGTAGTCCAGCGTGTAGACAAAGAAGAGGATATTAGAGTTGTCATCAGTTAGTAGTCAGCTACGCGAAGGTGTTCTTAGTGGCCAGTAGTGGATGGAGAGAGAAAGGGTGAGAATGTATACATACAGTCTTTAGCTCGTGCCCCATACATAGTAGGAAGTGGGCGTGAGGTACGCGTGCGCGCGCGCCGAAACGGCGGCGGCTTGTTAGCCCAACCTCTCTCGTTGAGAGTTGGTCCTAAAGAGAGTTAGAAATAGTTTTTCTCCATGTTTTATACTCGCTTCCAGAGTGTATCTTGTGCATGTGTATTTCCTTAGAAAGCAGAAGTGACGTCGTTCATGTGCGTGT
>NC_136503.1:98547615-98550115 GCF_053919585.1 Euprymna scolopes | reverse complement strand
GTTGAGACAGTGTATCACATATTGAATCAATGTTCCGTTCCATAGCATATATTTGAATCGGTGATGAAATTTGTAAGTTGATTCAATATTTGATACACTGTCTCCACACCCGCAAGGATTTTGGATTTCATCTACCAAAACATATTTAAATTGGCATTTGAAAATCTATTAATCGGTAATCTGCCAATTTGATAATCGGTACATCCCTAATACATATACATGCTTATGTATACATACATACATATGTATATATACATGTACATACATATACATACGTACATACATGTGTATATATATGTACATACATATACATACGTACATACATGTGTATATATATGTACATACATATACATACGTACATACATGTGTATATATATGTACATACATATACATACGTACATACATGTGTATATATATGTACATACATACAAGTGTATATATATATATATGTGTACATACATACATATGTGTATGTATATATATATATATGTGTACATACATACATATGTGTATGTATATATATATATATGTGTACATACATACATGTGTATATATATATGTGTGTGTACATACATACATGTGTGTATATATATATATGTACATACATACATGTGTGTATATATATATATGTGTACATACATACATGTGTGTATATATATACGTGTACAAACATACATGTGTGTATATATTTAGACGTGTACATACATATGTGTATATATATACATACATACATACATGTGTATATATATATATACATACATACATGTGTATATATATATATATACATACATACATGTGTATATATATACATACATGTATATATATACATACATACATGTGTATATATATGCATACATACATACATACATGTGTATATATATACATACATACATACATGTGTATATATATATATATACACATACATACATACATGTGTATATATACATACATACATGTATATATATATATACATGCATGTGTATATATATACATACATACATACATGTGTATATATATACATACATACATGTGTATATATATACATACATGTGTATATATATACATACATGTGTATATATATATACATACATACATGTGTATATATACATATATACATATATACATACATGTGTATATATATATACATACGTACATGTGTGTATATATACATACATACATGTGTGTGTATATATATACATACATGTGTGTGTATATATATATACATACATGTGTGTGTGTATATATATACATACATGTGTGTATATATATATATACATACATGTGTGTATATATATATACATACATGTGTGTATATATATATACATACATGTGTGTATATATATATATATATACATACATGTGTGTATATATATACATACATGTGTATATATATATATATATACATACATGTGTGTATATATATACATACATGTGTGTATATATATACATACATGTGTGTATATATATACATACATGTGTGTATATATATATACATACATACATATGTGTATATATATATACATACATACATATGTGTATATATATATATATATATATATATATATACAGTTAATAAAACATTTTAAAAAACACTTTGAAAAAGAGTTAAAAACATATTTAATTTGAAAAAAGGAAGCACAAAAAAATGGATAGTCCTTAATCCGTGCAGTTTTGAATATACACTTTGCTTCTCATCAGAGGGTAGGATTTAGCAAAATGCAGGATCGGATTTTGCTTGCAAAAGTATTTAATGAACCTACAAGTAAGTCATAGATCTTACTTGGTAATAAATAGTGAAGCAGAGGGAATAGGGTGAAGAAAAAGGTGATTTCACGTGAATGGGCCTTGATAAGTGGTGACACCCTTGTAAAAAAAAAAACATCTTAATTTTAAATGTTCATTTACGTCAGTCAGACAGTGATCTAATCGTTATACGATGATCTACGCGTAAGAGCTAAATTGACCGACTTTTAATTCAACTGAAAGTGCTCAACGATAAGAAACGAATTTCTTAAAGGGGCTGTCATAATTATTTTCTACTATAATAATTAAATACCTACAGACACTAGTGTTTCATCCTTTCGGGAATCTTCAGTGCAGGGTGTCACGATTAATACCAGTCGAACGATTCGAACCCCATATCACGATATATATATATCTGATTGGTTGGTTGTTTTTGTTTTACAGCATATCAACTCTTTTGAGTTATTTAATGTTGAATCCAGTGATTTTGAAGAACAGTTTTTTAATAGAGTATTTTTGTTTTTTAAGTTGGCTTCTATTTAACCCATAGTTAGGACCCTAACAGGTACTACCACTTCCCAAAGCCCGCAAGCTGGGGACTCACCATCGGATATAGTTTAAGGTCAAATCCAGGACCATATATATCTGAAAGGTTAATTTAATAGCTATGTAATTTCAAATTTACTATATTTAAATTTGGACTTATGTTTGCAGTAGGAGATCAGTTCGTTTTTAGAGTTTATTATATTACTAATTT
>NC_136503.1:98475115-98540115 GCF_053919585.1 Euprymna scolopes | reverse complement strand
AAAATGGGGTTTAAAGTACGTGATGTTGCCAAGCTAATCAAAAACCTTGATTCGAGTAAAGCAACTGGCCCTGATGGTATTCCAATTATAGTACTCAAAAAACTTCAACCTGAACTAGCGCCCATACTTACAAAACTGTTTAAACGTTGTCTTAAGGAGAATAGTTTCCCATCTCCCTGGAAAATCTCATCAGTATGCCCTGTATTTAAGAATTCAGGTGATCGCTCATCCCCCTCTCAGTACAGGCCAATAAGTCTCCTGTGCGTCATGAGTAAGTTGCTAGAATCTGTGTTAAATACAGAAGTAATCAAACATCTCAACAAAAATAACCTTCTTAGTGACACTCAATATGGTTTCCGTTCTGCTAGATCTACAGCAGATGTCCTTACAGTTATATCGCATAGGATTAGCAAATCTCTCGACGGTGGCAATCTTTCTAGGGCAATTGCTCTTGACATATCTAAAGCCTTTGATAGGGTATGGCATAAAGGTTTACTTCATAAGATCGCTAGCTATGGTATAGCTGGAAAAGTCTTCTCAATTATTAAATCATTTCTTTCTGATAGGTTCATAAGAGTAGTAGTTGAGGGGCAAAAATCAGAAGCTCACAGTATTAATGCCGGTGTCCCTCAGGGATCCATCCTGGGCCCAACTCTTTTCCTGATCTACATTAATGATCTTCCAAATCATATCCTTACATCATTTGTAGACATTTATGCTGACGACACTACCATTTATGGTACCACATCTAAGACAGTAAACGAGCAAGTACTCTCCAATTCTCTCTCCTCTGATCTTGAGCATGTAGTACAATGGGGAAAGGAGTGGCTGGTTACTTTTAATGCATCTAAAACCAAGCTTCTCTCTTTACATCATCAACATTTTAATCCACATTTGTCATCAATTGAAATGAATGGCTCTCGTCTTCAGGAGGCCTCAAGTTTTGACAAGCTTCTGGGCTTGACCATTACTCCTGATCTTAAATGGAACACGTATATCAAATCTGTTGCCAAGGCCGCTGGAAAAATGGTGGGATCTTTCTATCGATCCAGTAGATATCTCACTGCTGATGCTATTCTCTATCTATATAAGAGCCAGGTACGTCCAAGGATGGAATACTGTTGCCACATCTGGGCAGGAGCTGCTAGAAAGGACTTGTCCTGCCTTGATAGAGTTCAAAATAGACTTCGTAGCCTCGTAGGAGATGTCCTTTTCTCCTCCTTACAACCTCTATCTCACAGAAGAGATGTTGCGAGTTTGTCTCTGATGTATCGTTATTTTCATGGAAAGTGTTCAACTGAGCTTCAATCTATGGTCCCCCCTCGCCAAACTTTCACAAGAAACACTCGTCTAGCTGTAAACACTATCAATAATTTCCCCCACTCTTTATCTGTGCCTAAACCTAAACATAGATTCCATGAACAAAGCTTCTTTCTTAGAACTGCACGCCTGTGGAATTGTCTTCCGTTTTCCTGCTTTCCGGCTGACTACAATATGGTTGTGTTCAAGTCTAAGGTAAATAAGTTCTTGATGAGCCGTTCCATATAAGTTATTAAATTTACCAAATTTTCATTACTAATGATTACTATATTGACCAACTTCTACTGTACACTCTTTAACCGTTATCCTTGAGTGGCCTCTGGGCCTTGATAATGTGGTGATGCCTTTGTAAAAAAAAAAAAAAAAAAAAAAAAAAGTGATTTAGCCGGGCTGGGAGAGATTGAAAGATATTTATTGTTTATAAAATGGAAAGAAAAAGAAAAGGAAAAATAAGTTAATTAAGGTTTATTTTGATAGTATAATGATATATATAATTAAATATAATATATATATAAAAATAAATTAGTCGGGCAGGTAGAAATTATACGTTACAGGTTTATTTTAATAAAATAAAATAAAATAGGTGAAAGCTTAAGTAAGTAACTTGAATAATAGATTAAAAACAAAACATTTTTAATAAGTAACACACAAATACAAGCACACGCATAAATATGTACAGCAAATGCACATACGTAAATGGGGGAAAAGCACATGCGTGATTGCACATACATATATATATATATATACATATATATATAAACATACATACACATACACAAACATACATATATATATATATAAGAAACAGACCTTCTTAATGTTCATTTTTCATTCTTTTATTGGCATTTGCATTATTAAGTTATTAAGGTCAAATGTTGTCATACATGTAGATAATTATAAATTATAATTTTGCACAATTGGGCAACCTCATCAGCGCATATTAAAGTTTTTCTTTCGTATAAACATGTCTTTATTCATTCATTTACTTTTTTCCATATCATATTTAATGCACCAAGCAAATATTATCAAAATATTATAATGTATTGTACTTGAATGTGTATCGATTTTATTTTGGGTATTTTTACATTAATAATGTATCCAATTTTTTCAGCAGTTTCTGACAATCTATCTTCTATATCTATCTATACTCCTATAAATTCGTTTTTCTTTTGTGTGTATTGATATTCATATTAAAAACCCTCTTTTCTATTTATTTAAAAAGAAAATACAATTTTCTTATATATGGGTTGTGGAATTGCATTCACTAGCAAAAGATCTAGCTAATTTGCATATTCTTTTAAACATTCATTTTAATTAATTCCCTATTAGTTTTTTCAGTTTTCTTATGGTATGATCATCTTTAATTAACTATTACGTGTAATTATATCCATGCAGATATTCTACATGATTTATACTTGCATAATATTTGCGTACAATGTTTACAGGAAACCCAAAATTGTTTCCATATATATGGAAAAAAGTGTTATAAATAAAAAACTAGACAAAATACTGTTAAAATCTCGCTCAATATATGTTACCGTGACATAGGTTGACATATATTCGGTGTTTTTTTAATAGTATTTTGTCTAGTTTTTTATTATTTATAACACCGTTTCACAACCTTACCGTGTTAAAGACAGTCAGGCGCCATCTTGAATTTTCCAATACATAGGTAAACACTGTATGTTTTTCGAGCTGAATAAACATGTTACATTGAATAAAAACGCAAAAAATATATCCAGTTAGGTAGAAAAGTAACTTATCTTGCCTTTGATAACATTTATTTGTTATATATTAGTTTTTTGACAACTTTTTCGAATCTATGTGTACAGTAATACAAACCCATAACAGTAAATAAGTATAAATATTTTTTAAAGTATTATACGGTCTGCAGTTTTGTTTTTGAACAGAATAAATGCTTTAAAATAAGTGAAACCACTAGCAAAGTGATTGCTGGTAATGCAGTTAGGAGATTCAAAGTTCCTATCCGTCGCGGTTACCACCAGAGGAATAGTTGGCCGAAACGTTGTGAAACAACAACTAAGAAAGATGAGGATAATAGTCCGCAATAAATAAATTAATAAATAATACTCATCTCAATAATGAATTCCAATTAAAATAATATGCATTGTCATGTTGAATAGATGAAAATGTCAAAAATTACTTAATTTTCATGTCACACTAATGAAAATGTCCAAACATTACTTAATTGTAATGTCGCACTAATGAAAATATCCAAACATTACTTAATTGTAATGTCGCACTAATGAAAATATCCAAACATTACTTAATTGTAATGTCGCACTAATGAAAATATCCAAATATTACTTAATTGTAATGTCGCACTAATGAAAATATCCAAACATTACTTAATTGTAATGTCGCACTAATGAAAATATCCAAATATTACTTAATTGTAATGTCGCACTAATGAAAATATCCAAACATTACTTGTCATGTCACAATAATTAAAATATCCAAAAATTACTTATTTGTAATGTTGCACTAATGAAAATATTATAACATCACAAATAACAATATTAATTAATAATAATAAAAACAGTTTGCAAAGACAATTAAGATTGAGTTTTGCCAAATATTTTCTGTTCAGAAAATATTTACCTCCTTTTTTACAAAATGACATGTATCTTTGCCTGTATGCATCAGATTTTTTGAATATGACGTTTTCAGATTAATTAATGGTATATTCTATTGGAATGATTGAGTTTTCAAATTTCAGTGTTCCATTAGCGACCCTTTTGGGTCTCTAAAGTTAAAAATTCTCAAATATTTCTAAAATTGAAAACAAAATTGTCACAGATATAAATCCACAATTTAGCTAACAAAAAAAAAAACCCCGTGAGCATTGTTTTTTTTGCAGAAGTCTATCCACAAATGGCACTTCCTTGCCTAGAACCCTCATTTTTTGTAACGGATAAAGTAAAATTTGAAATATGGCCTTTCTTTTGGGTGTCTTGAAATTTTTTTCATGATTTTTAGGTCATTTTCGGTTAATTTTTCACACAAATTATTGGCTAGAACTAGGTAAACCCTATATGATTTTGAAAGCTTAATTATAATAAACCAATAATAACAAATGTTTCCTTAAACGATGTTAACTGCTGTGATTTCACTGACGTTCAGGCACCTTTTTGCGTTTTACATTACAAAACTGCATGCACTTTTATATTCGATGATAGGGTATGGCATAAAGGTCTACTACTCCACAAAATTTTAAAATAAGATATTTCCAAATGAATATATTCCTTTCTAGGGCAATTGCTCTTGACATATCAAAGGCCTTTGATAGGGTATGGCATAAAGGTTTACTTCACAAGATCTCCAGCTACGGTATAGCTGGAAATGTCTTTTCAGTTATTAAATCATTTCTCTTTGACAGGTTCATAAGAGTAGTAGTTGATGGGCAGAAATCAGAAGCTCACAGTATTAATGCTGGAGTCCCTCAGAGGTCCATCTTGAGCCCAACTCTTTTACTGATCTACATTAATGATCTTCCAAATCACATCCTTACATCATTTGTAGACATTTATGCTGGTGACACTACCATCTATGGTAGCACATCTAAGTCAGTAAACGACCAAGTTCTCTCTGATTCTCTCTACGGTATAGCTGGAAATTTCTTTTCAATTATTAAACCATTTTTCTTTGTAGGTCCATAAGAATAGTAATTGATGTACAGAAATCAGAAGCTCACAGTATTAATACTGGAGTCCCTCAGGGGTCTACCCAGGGCCCATCTCTCTTCCTGATCTACATCAATGATTTCCCAAATCACACCCTAAGATCATTCATAGAGATTTATGCTGACGACACTACTATCTATGGCAACACTTCAAAGGCCATAAATGACCAAATTCTCTCTGATCTTGATCACGTGGTACAATGGGGAAAGAGGTGGCCGATTAATTTTAATGGATCTAAATCCAAGCGTTTTACATTACATAACCGGATGCACTTTTATATTCGATGTAGATTCTCTAAATCTATTTGTACTTATGCAGAATAAGAACCGTGTTATCGTCGGAATTTCCCGTAAAACACGTAAGCTATCGAACAAAAGTTTTGTGATTTGGGGGGGGGGCAAACGCCGGAAAATTTTTTCAATACCTCCCCCCCTCTCCACTACTGGCGTTGGCATAAAAATGGTAAGGCTCATTGGAGTGGGGAGGGAGGAATTCCAAGAAATTTTGAGCAGAAAGGAAAGAACGTAAAGACAAGACTACAGGTCAAAACCGTATTTAGAGTAATATTTATTAAAATAAATTAAAAAGTAAATATTACCTTATGCTACAACAGAATACTGACTACTCTAATTTAGTTTTTTTATGGATATTCAAGGTCACTGACAATGAATCTGATAATTAAACCCGTCAAAAATTTACCATTTGCATGGTATTAACTCCTTTTAATTGATCTAAAAAAATTAAGTTTTCACGAGCGGTTTACAAAAATATTTTTATGTTTTCGTTCTTTTTTGGGGGGGTATTCAATTATACAACTTGTATAGTTTAACAGGTGCTTCTGCAGTTTAATTAACCGTTTTTCCATATGTAACACGCCAACATTTACAGAGTAGTATACTGCTTAACATTTCAGTAAGAGACCAATCGCGCGTAGCGTAAACAAAGGCGGTGAAATGGCGGAAAGTAGTCCCAGGTAAACGATTAAAAAAAAAAAAAACTTGACCAAATTACGAGATTTTTTAGAATTTTTTTTATCTTCGTCTTTAATTTTAAATGCTGCCATAAGTGCCAATCTGAATAATTATCGAAAATATAATGAATAATTATTGGATAATTCTTAGAACACTATAACAAAATTAAAATTCAATTCACGAAAAAAAAAAAAAAAACGAAAACGCACTCGTTGTATGGTAAGTTTCATGAATAAATATTTTTTTTTAACAAACAACTGATAGCAAAAAAAAAAAAAATATTAACGTTCTGGTACCTTTCAGCATTTCACGTAAACTGACCGGAAAACTCTGACGATACCACAATCTTTATTTTGCATAAGTAGCCGATTTTTATATTTATGTTCAATTCACAATTGAAATCTATTGCTTCCGATATTTTCATTAAATTACTTGATCTTTTTACATTTGCCAACAAAAGGTTTAGTGGTTGTAGTCTGCATTTTTGGACTTCCGGTTTCTGTTCCACAGATCGGACGATGGTGACAAGCCGGATATGATCCCTTCTAATTGATGATCATCTTCCTCTCAATGTGAAAGTCCCCCTTTTCTCATATTAAGAAAGCCTTTCTGGTCTGCTTGACCATGTGTAATTATATAACCAAATGAACAGCAAAAACCGGAAGTTAAAAAGAGCAGACAATCTTGACTATAACTATAATTGACACATTATATCGTATTGTGTTCATCTATGAAAAAAACAAAGAGAGGGTGCTGGAAGAGAGAGTGGAGAGGAGAAACAATGAAAAGATGAAGAGAAAGAGAGAGGGGAAGAGAAAGAGAGATAAAAAATAGAGAGAGAGAGAGAGAGAGAGAGAGAGAGAGAGAGAGAGAGAGAGAGAGAGAGAGAGAGAGAGAGTCATAAACAAAAATTAACTCACGTCATTTGTTATTGTGTGTTCGCCTCTGTGGTCGTGATGGGAACGTAGACAAGAAAAAGAGAGGGGGTGGAGAGGAAAAGAGAAGGAGAGAGGGGAAAGAAAGAGAGAAGAGAGAGAAATAAAAAGAGAAAAAGACAACGAGAGAAAGAGAGAGAGGGGGAAGGTGGGGAAAGAGAAAGCGATGGAGAGCGTAGGGGAAAGAGAGAGAGAGAGAGAGAGGGGCTTTGAAAAAGAAAAAACAGGGAGAGAGCTGGCAGGTGAGAAAGAGAAAGAGAGAGAAAGTGGAAGGGAAAGAGAAAGAGAGGGGGGAAAGAGAAAAATGGCACTGTATAAAAAGAGAGAGGGGAGAAAAAGAGAAGAGAAAGAGGGAGGAAGAGAGAAAGGGTGAGAGAAAGAGAGGACCAAGAAAAGATAGAGAGAACGACATAGACAGTGAAAGTGTGCAGATGGGAAAGAAAAAGAAATAGAGAATGCGGGGTGGTAGAGAAAAAGAGAAAAAAAGAAAGGGATGGGTGGGAGAGAGAGAGTGCAGAAGGAAAGAGAAAGAGATATTATTATGTGTGCAATTTTTATATTACACGTTCGTTTGTCGATTTTAATACGTCTAATATTCTTGCTTGTTTATTTCAATACTGGCGATATTTCTTAACCAGAATCCTCTAGTTGTCATATATGACGTTATCTCCTTTTTCCTGTATCCTTACCTCCGTTCACACGAATTTATTGTTGACCTAATGAAATCATAGAAAGAGGTTTCTAAATAACATCTTTACAAATCTTTTTTAGTTTCGTTCTGTATGTCCATCAATGGTTCCCAGCAGAACTTTAGAAGAGCGATTTAATCGTAACATTTTAGTTGTGAAAGGTGTTTGTTTTTGAACGTCACCTCCTTTTTCCTGTATCCTTACTTCCGTTCACACGAATTCATTATTGACCTGGAGAAATTATAGCGAAGGGGCTTCTTGAGAGCATTTTTACAGGTCTCTATTAGTTTCGAATTGCCTGTCCATCAGCTCTTCTCTGCAGGACCCTAGAACATCGATTGGATTGTTGTATTTTAGTTGTGAACAAAAAAAAAAAAATTTTTTTTATTTGATAAACGAGTAGAAATTTTTTTTTGTTTTTTTCCAGAAAAGGTTATGTTTTCCCATATCGACCTGATGAAATTATGGAGAAGTGGTGTCCTTGAAGAAACGCGAGAAAAATCTTCTGGTATAGACAGACAGTCACTTTTATCACCATTAATTAAAAATATTAATTCATATCTATCCAAGTAATATATAGACGAGTAATTGGTGTTTTATAGTCAAAGGGAAGTAACACGATGATTCAAGAGAAATAACTTGTATGCATCATTGTGCTCGCCTGAACTCCAATCTCTGGTCTTTCATGATAAACATCTGTCTAGCTGAAACCACTGTCAATAATTTTCCCCACTCTTTATCTGTGCCTAAATCAAAACATAAATTCCATGAGCAAAGTTTCTTTCTCAGAACTGCACGCCTGTGGAACTCTCTTCCGTTTGCCTTAAATTTTCTGCAAATAAGTATTTTCAGGGTATTGAGCAAAAATATGCATACAACAATGGCCACCACTTATATAATTTAAAGAATTACGTAGCTTAATTCGGAAAAATACTTATTTACGGAAAATTCAAATGTAATATGCGCTTTCAACACACTCAAAAACCTTTAAAAAAAAAGAAGTTTTTTAAGGTAGGTTTTGTGTTGGTTTACCAGGCTGCAATTACCAAATAAACATCACCCCCTAAAAAAAAAAAATAATAACAGACACTTCTCTCTTCAAAAAAAAAAAAATAATAATATGGCTATAAAGTGGGGTTTCATTTTATGTTAAATTAATATAGAAAAGTGATCCCTGACTTTTTAAAACTATAATTTTTTTCATATCTTGAAAACTACTCGTTTTCTGGACAGTCAAGGCTTCTAACCATTATGCTATACGGCTGCTGTGCGAGTCATGAATTAACAATGTTTTGACGTTTGAAAATAATATATATACCGCTCCCCATGTGGGGGTATCAAATTGGTTAAAAGGGAAAATTATTCCCAACTCGCATTTAGGTAAATATGCACTTTCGTAAATAATTGAATTCATTGAAAACGTATCGCTAAAACCAAAAAAACAACAAAAAAAAAAAACAAACAAACATCTAAGTGAATTGCGAGATGGGTCAGCGGTAAGGGGTTTAGGCTCATTACTGTGGGGTCTCAATTTTGAATCTCATTTGATTCAGTCACTCTGATGAGTCGTAGACAACAAAACACTTGTCAGTGGATAATTATATTTTAAAAATAATTATATATTATATATATATATAAATATATATAAGATTGTTGAATTTTTTTTTTATTAGCGATTAATTTCTTTCTTTTTTCGCTCCCTGAGCGTTTTATTATAAGAAAGGAGTTATTTGCCCTTTGTTCGCATTTTTTTAGATGACTTACTTTTATGCACGTAGTAATTATTAATTAATTAATAATATTTAAATACAATATATATATATATATATATATATATATATAAATTATTCCAGGTTAATATTTTCCAGAGGTGAAAAAACACAACGAAGTTTGACAAGTTTAATGTAAGAGTGCTCGATACCGAAGTAGGGAAAGATATACTTTTTATTTATTTTACATAAGCATTTATATGTCGATACACACTCATGAGCATGTTTCGGTCAATATATATATATGAGGGAAAGAGAAGAACAAAATTTAAGACGTTTTATATAAATTTATTGTTTGGCAGAATGCTCAAATAAGCTATATTGAAATTTCCTTAATCCGCAGAGTTTCAAAGAAATGCGTTCTTCTCATCAGAGAAAAAATATCAGCAAATGAATATTATAGCAAAGTTTGCCGGGACTAGCATTAATTGAAAACTAGTCATGAATGAGAAACATTTTTAGTGCAAAGAATTCATGAAATGAGGAAGTGAAATGAAAAATGTCGACTTTCAACTGGTCGCCATGGAAAGGCATAATATTTCTATGAATAAAGTGACTAAAAGAAAATCAGTAATTCTCAAAGGCAGAACTGTTTGCATGGCAACCGAAAAGGCAGAACTGCTTGCATGGCAACCGAAAAGGCAGAACTGCTTGCATGGCAACCGAAAAGGCAGAACTGCTTGCATGGCAACCGAAAAGGCAGAACTGTTTGCATGGCAACCGAAAAGGCAGAACTGCTTGCATGGCAACCGAAAAGGCAGAACTGTTTGCATGGCAACCAAAAAGGCAGAACTGAACTGCTTGCATGGCAACCAAAAAGGCAGAACTGTTTGCATGGAAACCGAAAAGGCAGAACTGTTTGCATGGCAACCGAAAAGGCAGAGCTGCTTGCATGGAAACCGAAAAGGCAGAACTGTTTGCATGGCAACCGAAAAGGCAGAACTGTTTGCATGGCAACCGAAAAGGCAGAGCTGAACTGCTTGCATGGCAACCAAAAAGACAGAACTGTTTGCATGGCAACCGAAAAGACAGAACTGTTTGCATGGCAACCGAAAAGGCAGAACTGTTTGCATGGCAACCAAAAAGGCAGAACTGCTTGCATGGCAACCAAAAAGGCAGAACTGCTTGCATGGCAACCGAAAAGGCAGAACTGCTTGTATGGCAACTGAAAAGGCAGAACTGTTTGCATGGCAACCGAAAAGGCAGAGCTGCTTGCATGGCAACTGAAAAGGCAGAACTACTTGCATGGCAGAATCACTTCCAACTCCACCCTAGAACCAAAAACAACTCCCTCTCAAATTTTCCTATGCGGAGGGAAGCCACAATTGATGATCTAAAATTAACCCCGTTTACATATCCATGATATAATAAAAAACTTAGACACCTCTAAGGCGTGTGGGGGTGATCTCATTCCTGCTGTACTAATTAAGAAATGCTCAGCTGAACTAGCCCCCGGACTTTCCAAAATCTACAATAAATTGCTTGCTGAATCCTGCTTCCCTAATAGCTGAAAAATGACCTCTGTGGTACCAGTGTACAAGAATTCTAGCGAAAGGACAGACTCTCTCAATTATCACTCTGTTAGTCTCCTCCCGCACTTTGCGGAAATCTTTGAGACGCTAATCAATCAAGCACTAGTCCATCACCTTGCAAAAGCCAATCTTCTTTCTGCCAAACAGTAAGGATTTAAGCAATGTTGTTCTACTGCAGACATTTTAACAATCATTTCTGAACGCATACACCATGCGCTGGATAAGGCGGCTGAAACCAAGGCTGAAACCCTTGATATATCAAAATCCTTTGAAAAAGTCTGGCATGAAGGGCTGCTAATGAAAATCAAATCATATGGTATAACTGGACGAATACTAAATACAGGGTGATCTCCCAAAAATGGGCCCCAACTCTAATTAGGCCTTGTTTCTTAGTGTTTTGTCCGAATGAAATAAAACTTTGGTCATAACTAGTTTATTATATTCAAAACATCACATCAAAACACGAGGGTCTTTGCCCCTTTTTTTCGCAGTTGACTGTAAAATGCTCAGAAAAACAATTGAATGTCCTGTTTTTTTGGGGTCACCCAGTGGTTGATCTTCAGACAACTTTTATTCCTGTTATTCATCAATGACTTACCTGATAATATTGTGTACGAGATGGGCATATTTGCCGATGATACAATGCTCTATAATATGCATGAGGGAAGAACAGATGTACACAAATCCAAGACAATGGCTGAATCATTAGAAAATGACCTCCAGACCATAGTTGAATGGTGGCGTTAAGGGATGATGACATTTAATGCGAGTAAAACTAAGCTGCTCTTCTTTAACAGTTATAAGAAACCTCTCCAACCACCGATATCCATGACAAATAACTCCCTACCGGAGAATTCTTGTTTCAAACTCCTCGGCTTAACATTCACAGGAAATATGAACTGGAATAAATACATTGAGGAGATTGCGAAGGCTGCTGCAAGAAAGACAGGCTCCCTCTATCGTGCTAGAAAACTACTCACACCTGCTAGACAACTTGCTCACATCTGAGAGTATCCTGTACCTTTACAAGGATACCATTCGCCCATGTATGGAGTATTGTTGCCACGTCTCTCCCTCTTGGATAGGGTCCAGAAAAGGGTCTGCAATCTAATAGGTCCCACTTTGTCTACTAAGCTCCAACCCCTGTCCCATCACTGCAATGTTGCCCAATGGCTCCTCTCCAGGCTTCTCAGTTAAAACTTAGCCGTCGTCGTCATCATCATCATCATCATCATCATCATCATCATCATCATCATCATCATCATCACCACCACCACCACCACCACCACCACCACCACCACCACCACCACCACCACCACCATCATCATCATCATCATCATCATCATCATCATCATCATCATCACCACCACCACCACCACCACCACCACCACCACCACCACCACCACCATCATCATCATCATCATCATCATCATCATTTAACATCCATTTCGAGACTGACATGGGTTGGACAGTTTTTCCCAATGATTCTTCTCCAGGCCTCTCAGTCTCATGCAAGATCGGGTCATAATCCCAACTTCCTAAGATCATCCTTAACTGACACCATGTCCCCCCAAATCCATCAATCGCAATAAAAGTTAACTGCTAACTGAATTTGGATTATCTATCTTTTTTAATACTTGGGAGTCACCACTTATCAAGGACCGAAGGCCACTCGAGTATAAGAGTTAACAAATATAAGGTGGTAGTGTAGTAATCGTTAATGGTGTAAATTGGGTAGAATTTGATTATTTATGAATTTGTTTACATTGGATTTGAATGATACCATGTTGTATTTAACTGGGAAGCAGGACAGTCGAACAGTGTTCCACAGGCGAGCAGTTCTCGAAAAGAAATTTTTTTTCATGGAATCTGTGTTTAGATTTAGGCACAGATAGAGAGTGAGGGAAATCGTTTATAGTGGTTGTAGCTAGTCGAGTGTTTTTTTCGTGAAAGTTTGGCAAGGGTGAAGGACAGATTAGAGTTTTGTTGAGCACTCGCATGAAAATAACGATAGAGCAGAGACAGGCTCAAAACGTCTATTCTGTGGGAAAGAGGTTGCAAGGAAGAGAAAAGGGTATCATCTACTAAGTTTCGAAACCAGTTTTGAACTCTGTCAAGGCAGGATAGGGCGTGCCGAGCAACTCCTGCCCAGATGTGACAACAGTATTCCATTTTATGGTGTATCTGACTCTCATACAGATTCAGGAGAATATCGCTTTTACAATTGATTTTTCCATGTACTCTAACCACTGCGCCACGGGTCCTTGCGGACAGTTCTAGTACGAATTTTGGAAGCCTTAAACCTATTTTTATTTCTAGTTGTAAATATTACTATTTATTACTAATTATGTATAATAGGGGTACAGGGGGCTCTGGAAGAGGTAGCACCTTTGTAGTTCGGCTGCTGCACCCTCCGGACGTGGACGAATCTTACTGGTCCTAAACCATCTCTTAATTTCTCACATGTGGCTCCAGCAAAACCATGTGACGGGCGCCACTGCCTTGTGCCAGATCAGAGAGAGGGTTATTGATGCTTGGGCAACTCAACTACTCCATACGAATGCTCAGGCTTGCGCCCTGGAGAGAAAACTTCAGCTACGCATCGTAGAACCAATCAGAGGAATATCAGTTACCAAAGCTAAATTGGTGTACAGCTAGGTGCCAGGGACCATTCCTGACAATGGGAGGGGCTATTTAACCCCATCAGACAGCTACCATCCCCCTTAAGCTGAGCAGAGGAATGGCAGTTACCGTTTATAAGCCCAAAGCAAGATTGGTGTATAGCTAAGCACCAGGGGTCATTACTGACAGTGGGAAGGGTTATTCAACCCCGTTGGACAGCTACGGCCGTCCTTAAGCTGAGCAGCACTCAGCAAGTAAGGTGCTGTTTCGCCACTAGCCACCTGCCTCATGGGGTGGATAGGATTTCTTCTGATGTACCAAACACTCAAAAAGAAACCAGCACTCAAGTTTCGGTGTTGGAATGTCTGCACAATACTGACCAGCTTAACAAACGATCTCGACTCCATCTCTGACATGCAAAAAATTGCTGTCATCAATAAAGAACTACTACACCTACAGATAGACATTACTGCCCTGCAAGAAACCCGTATTGCAGATTCAGGGAGCCTTAAAGAGCCATATTAAACCTTCTTTTGGCAAGGGAAAAAAGATGAAACAAGAGAGTATGGTGTTGGCTGTGCAGTCAAAGACACTCTCCTTAACAAAGTCTAGTTAGGTCAAACCGCAACTGCCCACATAATAATCTTTTTAATATCGACCAGAGATATTCAATGGGGTTAAGGTCTGGAGAACACGGTGGTCAGGTCATGAGAGTTAATCCAAAGAAGCCCATAGATTCAAGGAAGGCTGCAGTCCCCCTAACCGAATGGGATGGTGCATTGTCATGCATAAAAATCATCTGAAAGCGACGTGACAATGGTAGGTCATCTAGCCATGGTGAAAAATGTTTATCCAAAAAGGCCGTGTATACATTGCTGGTAAGTTTTACACCCTCTGGAACTTGGAATGGCCAAAACAACTTATCCCATTTGATTCCTGCCCAAAACATGATGACTCCACCTCCTCGTTGGTGATGAAATCTGTAAGGGTTGGAATTCCGTTCGACTTCCAAACTTTGGCCCATCCATCCGGACTGTCAAGAATAGTACGGGTCTCATCTGTAAACAGGACACGTTGGAAATCCATTTTCATGTAATTCTGTGCCCAAGCCTTTCGTTTTTAGTGTAGTGACAAATTTGGTTTATGGTAAGGGTAGTATGATCCTTCCTTTAGGTTTAAGGTTACGTCTAAGAAGTTTGAGGCATTTTTTATTTTTCTATCGTTATACTAAGACCATAGCCACTAAAGAATTCTTTTAGTTTAATAATGGTACTATTGTATATCCTGGGCCTTGCTCCAGTTACTAATAGAGCGTTGTCCCTGTACAGACCTCCTTGTAAATCGCTATTGCAGAATTTTTGTTTAAGTTCATTTAATAGGAAGATTCCAACCAAATCTGTCACCTGGGCAGAATCATATGTACCCATCACTACATCGAAGTAATCAGGTGTGTTTTTTCTGGTCCAGAGTTTGTTATCAAATTGTATTAAAGTCTTTCTTGCTAGTAATATTAATCTAATTTCTAATTCGGATGGGTCCGAGTTATTTTTAGCTAGGATGAGTGCCTTGTTTAATAGGATGGGAGAGATTGACTGGTAATAGTTATCTATGTCAAATGTTATGAAGTTTAACTTTGATTTGTCTTTTAGATTTAAGAACCAATTTATAACATTATCTGATGATTGAAGCTTATTTTCTTTTTATATTTGGTATTATTCTGTTTAGGATGTTTTTACTTATTTTTCTTAGGTCTGATTTTGAAGGGCAAATTAGTCTGATAAATGTGTTCCTTATAAAGTTTGGCTTATGGTCCTTTAAAGACAATCTTGGAGTAGCTGGGGTGAGTATTTCTGTGTGGTTTTTAAGTTCATGCTAGTAATAGGTATCCCTTACTAGCCTAGTTTAGGATGCGAAAACTGGTAAATAAAGTTAAATTTCCCTTAACTTCAACTTGCGATATCTTGTTTATTTTTTGGATTATTTTCATAAATTCTTGATTTAAATAAAATTTAATCTTTTTTCTTTATAGATATATAATTCTTTTTCTTGTGTCTTTAATAGTTTTTTTCCAGGCTACTTCAAGTTGTGTCACTAATTTTAGTAAACGCCGCTTTATTTTTTACGCAAAAAAAATATTGGCGTTTTTCAAATTTGGTGCGCGCGATATTGTGAGTCTCTAGGTATAAAATATAGTACCACTTTAAAGAAAAGAGGTCAATTATGGTGAGCTTAAAAAAGTATTAAAGTTTTTCGCAAAAAAATCCAACTTGAAAACTTCAGTGAAAAAAATATGAAAGAAATATGAAAGAAATTCAGTTGAAAAAATTCCGAAAATGAAAGTTTTGTAGAGAAATGTCTCCTCTTTAATAATCTGTTGGTGTCATATTACTACGCTCATAAATCAAGGAGTGCTATTAATAAAAGTGACTGTACCTACACATCGAGATTTACAACTTAATCCCAAGTGACTGAAGTAAGAAGTATCGTCACTAAAACGTAAACAAACAACTTGTTTCACTATCAAAATTCTTAGATCAGTTTGTTTTTGTTTATTTAAAAGTTATAGAAAGTTATTGTTTAAAATAATATTTTTAGTGCGTCAATAAAAGAAATGAAAATTTACAATTTAAAAAATAATGTCAGTTGTTTATTTTCCATATCTTCTTTCAAACTTTCAGATGTTCTTTGCTTTATCTTCGTTCGGTTGGATAAACTTCAGCATTGTTAAATTATCTTTTAAAAATTAAACTGGGTACATTTTAAACCAAAAAACATTTTTAGTTGCGTGTGACTGTGACAGATTTTTTTTTTTTCATTTTAAAAAAATGTGCCTCATTTTTTTGTTTACTTATTTAATTCTCTCATTTTCTGTCGGGCGTTTTTGATATATCTAACATTTTTTTAAATTATTTTTTTTTATTAGACTGTACAGTTACGTTACTTTAATTTTTGTTTTAGCAAAATATAGCTAAGTTTGAAGTGACGTGCAACAAGTCATGTGTAAATAAAAAAATTAATTTCACGTAAAAATGTGCATTTTTTTTTTGTTCTATCGGGAGTTTTTGATAAATTTCAAGATTTTGTTAAATTATTTTTTAATTACTCAACTGAAAATATAAGTTATGTGCATGTGGCACGTAAATAAAAAAATAATTTTACTGTAAAAATCATTTTTTTTTTATTTAATAATTCCCGAGACAGTCCTTCTACAGTTTATCGCCATTTTTCTTTTCGCGCGCCTGTCGTTAAAATCTGAGGGAGAAATCAGTATTTTAAGCTATGACCAAAGTTAGAAAAAAAAAATTAAGCTAGATATTAATTACTTCCGGAAAGAACTATGAAAAAAAAAGTAAATCAAGTGAAAGGGAACATCTATCAACTAAATAATTCACAAAGATGAATCTTTTAAAGCCTCGTTCTGATGAGGATATATTTATTAATCCATTGTTTTCCTCCATTATTCAGACATTTTTTTTTTCTTAGTAATAAAAAAAAAACTTTGAAACTTTGTTCATGATGTATTTTATCATAATGATAATAACATAATTTAATTGAAAATGTTTCGATTTAATTAATGAAAACGGGAATGTTTTTCATGAAACGTATATATATTAATTTTATTAAAAACAGAAAATGAAAATGACGTATTCATAATTGTCTAAACTGGGCGAGCGCCATTTGAAAACCAAAACATTTACTGTATAAAAATTTATCAAAATATAATTGTAAAAACATTTATTGAAAAGTTTGTGTAAGAAAATATAATTTTAATAAAACAATTTTATAATGAAAGCAACATTAGATTTTTATAAAATTGTTTTTATTCTTTTCCGAACAAATAATTTTAATGAAACATTTTTTAATTAAAGCAACTTTAAAGGGTCAACAAAAAATTAATTTAAATGAAACTGAAAAATCATTATCTAGTTTATTTTTTTTTATTATTTATTTCATGCTTCGGTCATAGTTTAAAATACTGATTTCACCCTCGCATTTTAATGACAGGTGCGCAAAAAATGGCGTCTCTATTTTCGGCAATAAACTGTAGAAGTACCCCCGAGACCTATATGTTCTAGCAGGTATTTTTGATAAACTTGAACAGAGATATCTCAAGGTTGTGTTATGTAGCGGACTGGTGGTATATTATATATATCCCTCAGTCGTACAAAATAGGAAAATTGAATTGAATTGAGAAAGAAATGAACAATGCGTTAAATTGAAATAAACAAACTAGAATTTATTTCATGAATAAACAAATAAAAGAAAGGGTACAGCACGTGTTTAGTTTGGTGTGCGTCTCTTGCTGTTAACTGGTGAGAGAGAAAGTCTATTCTTGTAGAGAGAGAGAGAGTGAGAAAGTCAATCCAGGTCATGGAGAGAGAAGCGTGTAATGTGTACGTACTGTCAGTTTGCTCTTGCCCCACACATAGTAGCAGGGGACGTGAGGCGCGCCCCGAAGGGAAAACATGGCTGATTACCTTTAATGCATCTAAAGCCAAACTCCTATCTTTACATCATCAACGCTCTGATCCCCATCTGGCATCAATTGAAATGGATGGCTCTCGTCTAGGAGAAGCCCCATGTTTTGATAAGCTTCTTGGCTTGACCTTTACTCCGGATCTGAAATGGAGCACGTACATCAAGTCTGTTGCCAAGGTCGCTGGAAAGATAGTGGGATCCTTCTACCGCCCCAGAAGATATCTCACTATTGATGCAATTCTCTATCTATATAAAAGCCAAGTACGTCCAAGGATGGAGTACTTCTGCCATATCTGGGCAGGAGCTGCTAAAAACAGCCTATCCTGCCTTGACAGAGTACAAAAAAGACTTCGTGGCTTAGTGGGGGATGCCCTTTTCTCTTCCCTGCAACCTCTCTCCCACAGAAGAGACGTCGCGAGCCTATCTTTGTTTTATCGTTATTTCCATGGCAGGTGCTCGTCTGAACTCCAATCTCTGATCCCCCCTCGCCAATCTTTCACGAAAAACACTCGTCTGGCTGAATCCACTGTGAAAAATTTCCCCCACTCCTTATTTGTGCCTAAATCAAAACGCAGTTTCCATGAACAAAGCTTCTTTCTTAGAAGTGCACACCTGTGGAACTCTGTTCCGTCTGCCTGCTTCCCACCTGACTACAACCTGGATGTCTTCAAGTCCAACGTAAACAAAATCCTGATGAACCGCCCCTTAAGTAGACACTTCATTAAATCTCCACACTAACGTACTGTACTTGCAATAACCTTGAGTGGGTTCCGGACCTTGATAAGTGGTGACTACCGTGTAAAAAAAAGAAAAAAGAAAGGGAGCGGTAGGTCCGTCAACCGCTCAGGTTGGGAGACGAATCGAAAAGAAGGAAACAGTTCAGGTCTTGCTTTTGTAGTTGTTTCCGGGTTCCTTCGTGCATGGATGGATTTCCTTTAAAGGGAAGTGACGTTGTCCATGTGTGTGTACGTTAGCATGTGTGAGTATGCACATGAATGTGAGTGTATGTACGTGAACGTGAATATATGTACGTGTGTGTACGTGTGTGTACGTGTGCGCGTATGTGTATGACAAGAAAAGTGGTTTGAAATGTGAACGCGTGTGTTTGTGTGCGACAAGAAAAAGGCTTGCAAAATCAACACACGGTTGACTACAGACCACCTCCCAATTTTTTTTGTTGGCCTTGTGCCTAACCATTTATCTTTTTGTTTAACATTTGTAATTTTTACATTTGCAGAAAATAAATGATAAAAACCGCAAAGTGTAGTATCTGTTCTGGTACTACACTTCACCTTTTTTATCCTCGGTCAGTGGAGGAGAAATCCTTCATGACTGAGATAATTTAAATTTTTGTTCCTATCCAAAGTACCTCTTTTTGGGGAACTGGATTTTCCCCACATAAAAAAATGACCTTGCATCTAACTCTACCCTCGTGGGGAGGTAATTAAATAGAAACAATATCACTAGTTTCGTCATCTAAAAATACTTTCATCACATAATTTCTACATAAAATTCATTTTTGTAATATTCTCTGAATAACAACTCTAATAGCCAACATACAAATATAAAAACGCTCTAATCTCCACTTGGCCCCTGTTATGTCGTCACAGCATATAACTGGTTGTTAAATGTGGGAATCGTTTTGGCACCAAATTATTCATTTTTTTAAAAAGAAAAATAGTAACACGTTAGAGCAACAGATTATGTTGTGTCAGCCATTTTGAAAAGTCTTCCCCACCTTCCCATCCAGGGGAGATAACTCTTTGCTTCTCGGTTATTTCCCTTTATAACAGCCGCCAATTGAAATGAACGGTTCTCACCTTGAGAAAGCACCCTACAAGCTTCTGGATTTTACCTTTACTGGAAACAATGCCGAGATAAGCAGAGAGCACATACAGCACCTGGAATTCCCAAATGGTCACCCATTTAGTACTGACCAGGTTTAACGTTGCTTAACTTTGGTGATCCAGCGGGAACCGGTGTATCAATATGATTATGGCGTATATGTACATAAGAGCCAAAATGTCCTAGACAGGGTACAAAATCTAGCGGGGAATGACACAGTGTTTATTATTCTTAATTACTATCTTTTCACCACCAACGCTCTGATCTCCACTGGGCCATCAATTGAGTGACAATTGAATGTGACAACAAAAAAATAGAAATAAAACAAATATTGTGCATCCTTTAAATTTTGATGATGAAAGGGAAATAATCCCATATCGATCTTTATTAATTGCCTCCCCTTTGTCAACTAATCTTTTCACAAATTCGAAACTATAATCATAAAATAGAGACTAATTCACAGAATACGAAAATATCTACGGAGCCAGTAACTTTTCTCTTTTCTTTTCCAAACAACGACAGTCAAAGGCCAATCCGACCGAAACGTTGCACAAATAACACTCAAGATGAGAACAATAGTCCGAGCAATACAAGTAATATAAACAATCAGACTCCCACTCCCCAAAAGAAACTGATTGTATAGGTAAAAGTAACATTTTCCCCATCAATTTTTTTCCATCTTAAATTAATTTTTGAGATTGTTGTTGTTTAGTGTGCCGCACCCTTTTTCTTAGAACGATTGCATCATCCCATTATCATCAAATCACAATTCTTATGTCAACAAAATTCATCTGGTTCAATCACTAACCAACCTTTCGCCTTGGCTCGCTGACCAAAACTGACTGCTGACTATTTATTTACTTAATTACGTCTTTTATTTGATTTTTTTATTTAGTCAATTTAAGAAGTTGGTAATAATTTTTTTTTAGGGATTGTTGACAAATCAAAGTCGGGAAAAAAATCATGGATTACATAGAAAAATGCGAGTATGAGAAGTAAGATGTTTAAGATTAAATTTAGAAAAGTAATAGGACTAGTTAAAACTGGAAAAGAAAAAGATGTTTTAGTAAAAAATATAATAAATTTATAGCTTAAAATATTGCAGCATTAAGAATTGATTATATAATATTAAATTGAATTAAAAAAAATTCTTAATGCTCCAATATTTTAAGTTATAAATTTATTATATTTTTTACTAGAATATCTTGTCCTTTTCTTTTCCCGTTTTAACAACTAGTCCTTTACTTTTCCATGTTTAAATCTTAACTATATTACTTTTCATGCCCGCATTTTCTATGTAATATATATATATATATATATATATATATATATATATATATATATATATATATATATATATATATATATATATATATATTAATTAATGGAGAAATGTTTTTTTTTTTAATTATATTTCACCTTTTATTTATACCAATTCTTTAATTTATAAAGCTCAATGTAATTACAGAGAATATATATATAAACGGCTATATGTCTGTCTGTATCCATATTTTCAAATTCTATCTCCGAAACTTTGATTTTTTTATTTAGTCAATTTAAGAAGTTGGTAATAATTTTTTTTTAGGGATTGTTGACAAATCAAAGTCGGGAAAAAATTATGGATTACAGAGTATGAGAAGTAAGATGTTTAAGATTAAATTTAGAAAAGTAAAAGTATGTTTTTAATTTATATTTTCTTTTTTTGCAGCACTAAAATCTTCTTTCCGCAAAAATATGTCTGTGATTGAAGATTTATCGCAATTGGAACTGAAAAGCGACCGATCTTCAGGGGAACCAGCTATGCAGACTGAAAAAATCCCTGACAAAATTCAAAATGTCGACAAGGAACTAAAACGTTCAACAACTCTGATCATGCCTGCCCGTTCAAACTGTGAGTGTCGGATTTTATTTACCTTCAAACAAACTTAACCCTAACACTAACCGTCTACTTAACCTAATACTAACCGTCTACTTTATCATAACTGGTTTCAAAAACATCTTACAATTGTTTCACAGTTTTCGAGAAGGGGAATTCTTTACAGTGGTTGTAGCTAGACAAGTCTTCAAAACAATGTATGGCACATATGCATTTTTGGTACCGTGCTGAAATAATAACGTCATTATTTTGAAAGCCATTCTTAACATAGGGAGGGTATTTTGTAACTATTCTGTGCCTCCTCATTACAATTTAATAAAAAAAAAGACATTGAGAAACTTGCATTTAACCTGAAAAAAATATTTCGAAATATTGGACATATTTTGAAAGCCATTCTTAACATAGGGAGGGTATTTTGTAACTATTCTGTGCCTCCTCATTACAATTTAATAAAAAAAAAAGACATTGAGAAACTTGCATTTAACCTGAAAAAAATATTTCAAAATAACGCGGTACCAAGAATGGATAAGCACCGAACACACACACACACACACACACACACACACACACACACACACACACACACACACACACACACACATATAAATTTAAAGGAGATTAGAACAGTAGTCTAAAGAGCAGAGTGTATTTTAATGTAATAGTAAAATTACTAATTTAATTAAAATACAGGAAAAGAAAAAGTGCTCGTTGTAATTTAGATATATAATAAGCTCGATAGGTAAATATCCTAGAGCTTATTAAATATTTAGTAATGTGATTGATGATTTAAAAATCAAATTACAATTAAATTAAAAATCCGTTTCATAAGAAGGAACAACAACAAAATTAATAATTTGTACGATCGTTTCGGAAAACAATGTTTTTATTGTGGTAGACATATACAGTATCGGCCATAATATAAAGAACAGAAAAAAAAATTGAACGGAAAATTCTGAAAAATCCATGCTCTAATTTTTTAAATATACATGAATAATTGTAATTTTTTTCCGTTCCTTATATTATGGCCGATACTGTATATATATATATAAGTAATAGACGTTACAATATTGTAGAGTTACAATCACAATATTTGGTTCAAAACAAGGAATACAAGAAAAAGTGAGACAAATTCCTTATTCCAGAGAGTTTAAAAGATAGGTACTTCTCCTCAGAGGAAAAAATGTTCGCAAAAGGAATATATAGATAAAAATCTAATTTTGCTGCAATTTTTGAAAACGGTAGTTATAAAAGTTTCTAAAGGAAAGTAAAAGTTTATACGAAAATAAAAGATACTCAGCAATGTCCAACAATTAGTGTTGCAGAAATCCAGAGAGAGTATGAGCTACGTATTGGGTAGATCCAATAAGAAATTCAAAAAAGTGTTCTTTGGAGTTTTTTTTTTTTAAATATCCAGGGATGAAGAAAAAATGACATATTCTTGTAGATGAGTCTTGAGTTGAAGGGTAGGTGTAAAATCCATTCGTGGAAGATGTAAAAGCATAGAGAAGAGCGTAAGGAATTAAATTGAGGATGTAGGTTTCAAATGGAGAAGAAATACACCCACCCACACACACACACACCCACACACACACACACACACACACACACATATATATATATATATATATATATATATATATATATATATATATATGGCGAGAAGGACTTAAATTGAGGATGTAGGTTTCAAATGGAGAAGAAATACCCCCCCCACATATATATATATATATATATATATATATATATATATATATATATATATATATATATGGCGAGAAGGACTTAAATTGAGGATATAGGTTTCAAATGGAGAAAATATATATATGCGTTTCCTTAAAACAAATATACGTTTATAATGCATATATTCAATAAGGCAATCTTAAAATTGCAACAGTTTATTAAGCTCAATGAAAATGGACTTACAATTTCAGAGCATATGTAACTTTATTAAGCATTTCAAAATCACAGGAATATATATTTAATTCACATTAATATTGTTTAAATTTGTTAAATGAGACACGTTAACTGTATGTGGCGGTCGATATTAGTACAAAGGAAAGTCCACAACTTGGAGACGTTAGAAGAAGGTTAACACCGGTAAGAAAGAAACATAACTCTTTAAGGGAAGAGTTCCCAAACCAAAGGGAAATAACTCAGGATGCTAAAGTTTACTCTCTTAACAAAATTACTGTCTTACACGTGTTTCATTGAATGACATAAACCAAACAAACCATCAGAGACTTTTTTTTTTTTTACACGGTGGTCACCACTTATCACGGCCCGGAAGCCACTCAGGGATAAGGGTTAGTACGTTAGTGTGGAGATTTGATGAAGTGTTTACTTAAGAGGGCAGTTCATTAGGAATTTGTTAACGTTGGACTTGAAGACATCCAAGTTGTAGTCAGGTGGGAAGCAGGCAGACGGAACAGAGTTTACAATAGTTTATCAAAGAATAAAATGTACAGTTTTTGTTTCTTCCTTTCAAAAGGGAAAGGTAATATTAAAACAAAATGGAAAGGTTTTAAAAAAACATAAAAATATGAAATCCAGTAAAAACAGAAAAAAACATCCATCTGTTATAGATATAATATCGAAGGTATTAAAGGATGTGCAGGAGGAAGAAGTTTTGAGTAATTTGCATAACCATAACCCTCCTCATCTTCATAGTTTTTGTTTCACAACGTTTCGGGCAACTATTCTTCTGGCCTTCAACAGAATAGGAATGATGAGTCTTTTAATTGTATCCTCAGTAATTACTGCCTTCCATAGTTGTTGTCAAGAACTAATTTTTTTTTTTGGCCGACCTGCTTTGGGTAGGAGGAAGAAGTTTTGAGTAATTTGCATAACCATAACCCTCCTCATCTTCATAGTTTTTGTTTCACAACGTTTCGGGCAACTATTCTTCTGGCCTTCAACAGAATAGGAATGATGAGTCTTTTAATTGTATCCTCAGTAATTACTGCCTTCCATAGTTGTTGTCAAGAACTAATTTTTTTTTTTGGCCGACCTGCTTTGGGTAGGAGGAAGAAGTTTTGAGTAATTTGCATAACCATAACCCTCCTCATCTTCATAGTTTTTGTTTCACAACGTTTCGGGCAACTATTCTTCTGGCCTTCAACAGAATAGGAATGATGAGTCTTTTAATTGTATCCTCAGTAATTACTGCCTTCCATAGTTGTTGTCAAGAACTAATTTTTTTTTTTGGCCGACCTGCTTTGGGTAGGAGGAAGAAGTTTTGAGTAATTTGCATAACCATAACCCTCCTCATCTTCATAGTTTTTGTTTCACAACGTTTCGGGCAACTATTCTTCTGGCCTTCAACAGAATAGGAATGATGAGTCTTTTAATTGTATCCTCAGTAATTACTGCCTTCCATAGTTGTTGTCAAGAACTAATTTTTTTTTTTGGCCGACCTGCTTTGGGTAGGAGGAAGAAGTTTTGAGTAATTTGCATAACCATAACCCTCCTCATCTTCATAGTTTTTGTTTCACAACGTTTCGGGCAACTATTCTTCTGGCCTTCAACAGAATAGGAATGATGAGTCTTTTAATTGTATCCTCAGTAATTACTGCCTTCCATAGTTGTTGTCAAGAACTAATTTTTTTTTTTGGCCGACCTGCTTTGGGTAGGAGGAAGAAGTTTTGAGTAATTTGCATAACCATAACCCTCCTCATCTTCATAGTTTTTGTTTCACAACGTTTCGGGCAACTATTCTTCTGGCCTTCAACAGAATAGGAATGATGAGTCTTTTAATTGTATCCTCAGTAATTACTGCCTTCCATAGTTGTTGTCAAGAACTAATTTTTTTTTTTGGCCGACCTGCTTTGGGTAGGAGGAAGAAGTTTTGAGTAATTTGCATAACCATAACCCTCCTCATCTTCATAGTTTTTGTTTCACAACGTTTCGGGCAACTATTCTTCTGGCCTTCAACAGAATAGGAATGATGAGTCTTTTAATTGTATCCTCAGTAATTACTGCCTTCCATAGTTGTTGTCAAGAACTAATTTTTTTTTTTGGCCGACCTGCTTTGGGTAGGAGGAAGAAGTTTTGAGTAATTTGCATAACCATAACCCTCCTCATCTTCATAGTTTTTGTTTCACAACGTTTCGGGCAACTATTCTTCTGGCCTTCAACAGAATAGGAATGATGAGTCTTTTAATTGTATCCTCAGTAATTACTGCCTTCCATAGTTGTTGTCAAGAACTAATTTTTTTTTTTGGCCGACCTGCTTTGGGTAGGAGGAAGAAGTTTTGAGTAATTTGCATAACCATAACCCTCCTCATCTTCATAGTTTTTGTTTCACAACGTTTCGGGCAACTATTCTTCTGGCCTTCAACAGAATAGGAATGATGAGTCTTTTAATTGTATCCTCAGTAATTACTGCCTTCCATAGTTGTTGTCAAGAACTAATTTTTTTTTTTGGCCGACCTGCTTTGGGTAGGAGGAAGAAGTTTTGAGTAATTTGCATAACCATAACCCTCCTCATCTTCATAGTTTTTGTTTCACAACGTTTCGGGCAACTATTCTTCTGGCCTTCAACAGAATAGGAATGATGAGTCTTTTAATTGTATCCTCAGTAATTACTGCCTTCCATAGTTGTTGTCAAGAACTAATTTTTTTTTTTGGCCGACCTGCTTTGGGTAGGAGGAAGAAGTTTTGAGTAATTTGCATAACCATAACCCTCCTCATCTTCATAGTTTTTGTTTCACAACGTTTCGGGCAACTATTCTTCTGGCCTTCAACAGAATAGGAATGATGAGTCTTTTAATTGTATCCTCAGTAATTACTGCCTTCCATAGTTGTTGTCAAGAACTAATTTTTTTTTTTGGCCGACCTGCTTTGGGTAGGAGGAAGAAGTTTTGAGTAATTTGCATAACCATAACCCTCCTCATCTTCATAGTTTTTGTTTCACAACGTTTCGGGCAACTATTCTTCTGGCCTTCAACAGAATAGGAATGATGAGTCTTTTAATTGTATCCTCAGTAATTACTGCCTTCCATAGTTGTTGTCAAGAACTAATTTTTTTTTTTGGCCGACCTGCTTTGGGTAGGAGGAAGAAGTTTTGAGTAATTTGCATAACCATAACCCTCCTCATCTTCATAGTTTTTGTTTCACAACGTTTCGGGCAACTATTCTTCTGGCCTTCAACAGAATAGGAATGATGAGTCTTTTAATTGTATCCTCAGTAATTACTGCCTTCCATAGTTGTTGTCAAGAACTAATTTTTTTTTTTGGCCGACCTGCTTTGGGTAGGAGGAAGAAGTTTTGAGTAATTTGCATAACCATAACCCTCCTCATCTTCATAGTTTTTGTTTCACAACGTTTCGGGCAACTATTCTTCTGGCCTTCAACAGAATAGGAATGATGAGTCTTTTAATTGTATCCTCAGTAATTACTGCCTTCCATAGTTGTTGTCAAGAACTAATTTTTTTTTTTGGCCGACCTGCTTTGGGTAGGAGGAAGAAGTTTTGAGTAATTTGCATAACCATAACCCTCCTCATCTTCATAGTTTTTGTTTCACAACGTTTCGGGCAACTATTCTTCTGGCCTTCAACAGAATAGGAATGATGAGTCTTTTAATTGTATCCTCAGTAATTACTGCCTTCCATAGTTGTTGTCAAGAACTAATTTTTTTTTTTGGCCGACCTGCTTTGGGTAGGAGGAAGAAGTTTTGAGTAATTTGCATAACCATAACCCTCCTCATCTTCATAGTTTTTGTTTCACAACGTTTCGGGCAACTATTCTTCTGGCCTTCAACAGAATAGGAATGATGAGTCTTTTAATTGTATCCTCAGTAATTACTGCCTTCCATAGTTGTTGTCAAGAACTAATTTTTTTTTTTGGCCGACCTGCTTTGGGTAGGAGGAAGAAGTTTTGAGTAATTTGCATAACCATAACCCTCCTCATCTTCATAGTTTTTGTTTCACAACGTTTCGGGCAACTATTCTTCTGGCCTTCAACAGAATAGGAATGATGAGTCTTTTAATTGTATCCTCAGTAATTACTGCCTTCCATAGTTGTTGTCAAGAACTAATTTTTTTTTTTGGCCGACCTGCTTTGGGTAGGAGGAAGAAGTTTTGAGTAATTTGCATAACCATAACCCTCCTCATCTTCATAGTTTTTGTTTCACAACGTTTCGGGCAACTATTCTTCTGGCCTTCAACAGAATAGGAATGATGAGTCTTTTAATTGTATCCTCAGTAATTACTGCCTTCCATAGTTGTTGTCAAGAACTAATTTTTTTTTTTGGCCGACCTGCTTTGGGTAGGAGGAAGAAGTTTTGAGTAATTTGCATAACCATAACCCTCCTCATCTTCATAGTTTTTGTTTCACAACGTTTCGGGCAACTATTCTTCTGGCCTTCAACAGAATAGGAATGATGAGTCTTTTAATTGTATCCTCAGTAATTACTGCCTTCCATAGTTGTTGTCAAGAACTAATTTTTTTTTTTGGCCGACCTGCTTTGGGTAGGAGGAAGAAGTTTTGAGTAATTTGCATAACCATAACCCTCCTCATCTTCATAGTTTTTGTTTCACAACGTTTCGGGCAACTATTCTTCTGGCCTTCAACAGAATAGGAATGATGAGTCTTTTAATTGTATCCTCAGTAATTACTGCCTTCCATAGTTGTTGTCAAGAACTAATTTTTTTTTTTGGCCGACCTGCTTTGGGTAGGAGGAAGAAGTTTTGAGTAATTTGCATAACCATAACCCTCCTCATCTTCATAGTTTTTGTTTCACAACGTTTCGGGCAACTATTCTTCTGGCCTTCAACAGAATAGGAATGATGAGTCTTTTAATTGTATCCTCAGTAATTACTGCCTTCCATAGTTGTTGTCAAGAACTAATTTTTTTTTTTGGCCGACCTGCTTTGGGTAGGAGGAAGAAGTTTTGAGTAATTTGCATAACCATAACCCTCCTCATCTTCATAGTTTTTGTTTCACAACGTTTCGGGCAACTATTCTTCTGGCCTTCAACAGAATAGGAATGATGAGTCTTTTAATTGTATCCTCAGTAATTACTGCCTTCCATAGTTGTTGTCAAGAACTAATTTTTTTTTTTGGCCGACCTGCTTTGGGTAGGAGGAAGAAGTTTTGAGTAATTTGCATAACCATAACCCTCCTCATCTTCATAGTTTTTGTTTCACAACGTTTCGGGCAACTATTCTTCTGGCCTTCAACAGAATAGGAATGATGAGTCTTTTAATTGTATCCTCAGTAATTACTGCCTTCCATAGTTGTTGTCAAGAACTAATTTTTTTTTTTGGCCGACCTGCTTTGGGTAGGAGGAAGAAGTTTTGAGTAATTTGCATAACCATAACCCTCCTCATCTTCATAGTTTTTGTTTCACAACGTTTCGGGCAACTATTCTTCTGGCCTTCAACAGAATAGGAATGATGAGTCTTTTAATTGTATCCTCAGTAATTACTGCCTTCCATAGTTGTTGTCAAGAACTAATTTTTTTTTTTGGCCGACCTGCTTTGGGTAGGAGGAAGAAGTTTTGAGTAATTTGCATAACCATAACCCTCCTCATCTTCATAGTTTTTGTTTCACAACGTTTCGGGCAACTATTCTTCTGGCCTTCAACAGAATAGGAATGATGAGTCTTTTAATTGTATCCTCAGTAATTACTGCCTTCCATAGTTGTTGTCAAGAACTAATTTTTTTTTTTGGCCGACCTGCTTTGGGTAGGAGGAAGAAGTTTTGAGTAATTTGCATAACCATAACCCTCCTCATCTTCATAGTTTTTGTTTCACAACGTTTCGGGCAACTATTCTTCTGGCCTTCAACAGAATAGGAATGATGAGTCTTTTAATTGTATCCTCAGTAATTACTGCCTTCCATAGTTGTTGTCAAGAACTAATTTTTTTTTTTGGCCGACCTGCTTTGGGTAGGAGGAAGAAGTTTTGAGTAATTTGCATAACCATAACCCTCCTCATCTTCATAGTTTTTGTTTCACAACGTTTCGGGCAACTATTCTTCTGGCCTTCAACAGAATAGGAATGATGAGTCTTTTAATTGTATCCTCAGTAATTACTGCCTTCCATAGTTGTTGTCAAGAACTAATTTTTTTTTTTGGCCGACCTGCTTTGGGTAGGAGGAAGAAGTTTTGAGTAATTTGCATAACCATAACCCTCCTCATCTTCATAGTTTTTGTTTCACAACGTTTCGGGCAACTATTCTTCTGGCCTTCAACAGAATAGGAATGATGAGTCTTTTAATTGTATCCTCAGTAATTACTGCCTTCCATAGTTGTTGTCAAGAACTAATTTTTTTTTTTGGCCGACCTGCTTTGGGTAGGATTGAAACCACCATCTTCAGACAATGCTCACCTGAAACTGTAAAGATTCAATGCCTCTATCTTCGAAGGGGCCCGTGGCCCAGTGAATAGAGGCATTGAATCTCTACGGTTCCAGGTGAGCATTGTCGGAAGATAGCGATGCCTTTTGGGGTGCGGTGGGTAAAGGAGTTGAATCTCTATGGTTCCAGGCGAACATCGTCTAAAGATAAGTTTCAATCCTACCCAAAGCCAGCCAGAGGACTAGTTGGCCAAAACGTGGTGAGCCGACAACAACTATGGAAGACAGTAATTACTAAAGATACAGTTAAGACACTCAGCATTCCTATCCCATCGCAGTTAATAACCTGATGAAGGTCAGAGGAATGGTTGGCTGAAACGTTGTGAAGCAACAACTTTAAGATAACAGTTTGCAAATAAATGATAAAGTTCATGAAGATTGTGCCACAGGGTTGTCTGGTTTGCATGGAGTCATCAAATCTGTTGCCAAGGCCGTTGGAAAAATTGTGGGATCTTTCTATCGATCCAGTAGATATCTCACTGCTGATGCAATTCTCTATCTATATAAGAGCCAGGTACGTCCAAGGATGGAATACTGTTGCCACATCTGGGCAGGAGCTGCTAGAAAGGACTTGTCCTGCCTTGATAGAGTTCAAAATAGACTTTGTAGCCTCGTAGGAGATGTCCTTTTCTCTTCCCTGCAACCTCTATCTCACAGAAGAGATGTTGCGAGTTTGTCTCTGATGTATCGTTATTTTCATGGAAAGTGTTCGACTGAGCTTCAATCTATGGTCCCCACCCCTCGCCAAACTTTCACAAGAAACACTCGTCTAGCTGAAAACACTATCAATAATTTCCCCTACTCTTTATCTGTGCCTAAACCTAAACGTAGATTCCATGAACAAAGCTTCTTTCTTAGAACTGCACGCCTGTGGAATTGTCTTCCATTTTCCTGCTTTCCGGCTGACTACAATATGGTTGTCTTCAAGTCCAACATAAATAAGTTCTTGATGAGCCGTTCCATATGAGTTAACAAATTTATTGAATTTCCATTACTAATGATTACTATATTGTCCAATTTCAACTGTACACTCTTTAACCCTTATCCTCGAGTGGCCTCTTGGCCTTGATAATGTGTAAAAAAAAAAGAAGTTCTTCGCGTTGCTTGGTTTAGAGTTCTGAGTCAAACTTCTACATAGATTTCTTAAAGATGGGGCCATCTGGTCTGCATGAAGTCTTTTTCATTGGTTGTAGCAATTCAATAACTTGCAAGTTTTACTCCCAACACCAAGAAAAAAAATGCACAGTGATTATATTTCTGCCTAAAAATATCTTTTGTTTTGATACATATTTTATAGACATCAAAAATGATCATAATAATAATTGTTCAGATTACTTTGCAGTGTTCTATATAAACACCAGGTATTATCGCTTTGTCGTCTGTTCTATCTTGTTTACTTATTCATTTAAAACTAGCCTAGGTGCCTGGCGTTGCTTGGGTGTTTGGAGGTGTGTGTTGAGCAAAAAAAAAAAAAGTGGTAGTAGGCAGGCTTACTCGAACCCGCACCACGAAAGAGGAAAAGAAAGTGAAAAAAAAAAAAAACGTGACATCTTTGCTGTTGCGCCCATCACCAAACTGGAAGTGACGTAGGTTTAAATTAAGGCTAGACAATCGAAAAAAGGGGATGACCTTCAAAAATATTTGCAAAATAAGATACCCTCCCCCCTGTAGAAAAGTGCCCAGTTGAGGGTGATGGAATTAATGTTTTTGGCCAATTTGTCGATATTTGTCAAAATGATACCAACCTTGTGAAAATCCGTCGCCTCTGTCAAAAGTTTTTGCAAGACATACATTTAAACAGACAAAGTGAGATTTATATTATAGATTATAATACTTAGATGCGCATTAATATGACATTAAAATTTCAAATAATTACAAATGATCACTCAGCAGAAAAAACATGAGATGTTACTCGTTTAGCTACAACCATTGTCAATGCAATTCTCTACCTGTATACAACGTCATAAGACAAAGTACTCTTGTTACATGCATTCTTGTCTTGATAGAGTGCAAAACCGACTTCAAGTTTTACCTCTAAACTAAGAAGAAAAATGTACAGTGATTGTATGCAAAGCTGGGATAGGTTTATCACAGAACATTAAAAAGTGCAGAATCTTTTGGGTTAATTAATAATCATTGTTAAGTTAATTGTGAAGTAAATAAAGAAAAAAAACGTATTTTTTCTTCCTTAAAGGACTTCATAGTGGAAGCTATATTGACGATAACAAAAGAAACAAATTAATTAACAACGTAACATTTTTTACACACAAATAAACGCAGAAAGACACGTCTGTTTATTTATATGCTTACATGAAAGAGAACGGACAAGTCGCATACGTGCCTTCATAAGTACTGTCAAAGAGCATATGAGTCACTCATTTCTAAAACACACGTCATCAGTAACAGACAAAGGGAGATAACTCTGTTGCTTATATCGTTGATAAATAAAGGTCAAAGGGAGATAATTCTTCAGTATTTAAAAACCCAGCAACATTGATAAATTTCCAATAGAATTAACATCGTCACTGATTTGTGTTTCTGCATGAGACATTTCCTTGCTTGCAATATGCCGAAGCATAGACAATTAATATTGAAAGTTTATACAACGTTTTTTTTTTTAGCAATTCCAAGCAATAGCCAGTTTCGTAATGGGTACTTGAAACAAATCCGAAGTCAGCGTTTAATTCCTCAAGTAACTCGATCGTTGGACAATGCGCACACAGAGGAGCAGGAAGAGGAGGAAGAAGAGGATGATGATGGAAACGACAAAGGTTGGTTTTCAAGATCAAGACAGAAAAAATCTTTGACTCTATATTAAAGAGCACTATATATATATATATATATATATGTGTGTGTGTGTGTGTATGTATGTGTGTGTATATATGTGTATGTATGTGTGTGTATATATATGTGTATGTATGTGTATGTCTGTGTGTATATATGTGTATGTATGTATATGTATGTGTATGTGTGTGTGTATATATGTGTGTATATGTGTGTGTTTGTGTGTATATGTGTGTGTATATATTTATATATGTGTGTCTGTGTGTGTATATATATCTGTGAGTGTGTATATATATGTGTTTGTGTGCGTGTGTGTGTATATATATATATATATACACACACCCACATATATTAAAGAGCACTATATATATGTGTGTGTATATATATATACACACACACACACATATATATATATATATACATGTATATACATATATATATACACACACACACACACACACTAGCTGTACCCTGCCATGCGTTGCTGTGGCTCAATTCGTTTGAATGAAAAAAAAATGCGTTTCTAATATGTTTAATTTTCCAATACTTGTGGATACACAATATTCTTGGTTGTTCCAGTTTCAGTGCAGATGAAGAGATTGCCTGGTTTGCAGACTCTAGAATGCTTAACATATAATTGCTCATGTGAGGAGCAATCAGTGTGTAAATATAAGCCACACAATTCTAAATATTGTCCCTGAGCTTTGTTGATCGTGATTGCAAATGCCAGTCGAACTGGGAATTGCAATCTCTTAAATTGAAACAGCATATTTGTAGGAATCATAGGAATGCATGGAATTAGGACATCTTTGAAAGGCCTTGTCAAAATTGTGGCTTCTATTAGGTTAGTCATTAATTTTTTACTGAAAGTCGTGTGCCATTACAAAGCTTGGGCTGGTTAATATTTCGCAACATGATAATTGGCACACTAATTTTCAATTGCAGTACATGTGGTGGCATCCCTGGCAAATCTAGTGAATTCAAAAACTCTGATGGGTAGTTAACTGCTTCGTCTGCTTCAACAACAGTGTCGACGGACTTGTGTGTTGCTAACTCACCATGAATGTTCAACTGAATAGTATTGTTGAGCTCATGAACATCTTTGTTCTTGGGTGCAAGAATAGCTCATTCACTCATTCACTCATTCACTCAGCCAACTGAGATTCTTATAGTTAATTTGGATGTCCTTAAATACTTTTTTTAATCAATTCTTCTTTTGTTGTCACTAAATTACAGAAGTTTTGTGGCAATGAAATACGCCCTGAGGTCAGATTAGCTGGCACTTTTCCATTCCTAATTTCCAGCAATTGATTTGAAAATGCTGATCGATTGTTTTACTGCTGGACATGCACATTTCTAGTCAAATGTAATTTTGTTCACATGTTGCCAAAAAGTGAAATATTTGAGGCAAGCATTTATTTCATCTGCTGGTGTTGTTTGAAGAATTGCTGGTAATGCTTGTGCATTCATCCCAAACAATAAGTTTACATTTCTGCAATACCTTTCCCATACTTGATGTTTTGGAAATGTTGCACATGGGAATTTCCATAAATTGCATATTTAATGGTAATTTTAAAGCCGAATAAGCAGTTCTTCCACCTGGCAGTAATGTTCCAGATGATGCAAGAGCTAAGGCTATGTCATTTTGTGATCGAATGGTTGCCAAAATCAATTTAGTTAAGAAGGTTTTACCAGTTCCTCCTGGTACATCTAAGACAAAAATTTCTCCCACCCCATTATTGACAGTCTGAATTACTTTGTTGCAAATGTCTTTTTGCTCAGTATTTAGTTTTTTAGTATTTGAATGAATGTACAACAAAAGGTCATCTATGCTGTAAGTTTGTTCCCGACGCAATTCTTCACCAAACAAAGTGGCAACAGATTGATTCGGTGATGTCATTCCCAATTGATTGAGAACTTTGCGATTTCTAAGCACACGTTTTCAATCCGTAAAATCCAGGTAGGTATTTGCATTTTCATTGTTTCTTTGATACAAAATGTCTTCGGCCATGTGTAATTTATATTTCTCCCATAACTCTATTGGAGATGAAGGGGAGCAAGTTATCAATTGAAATGGCTGGCTCTCGTCCAGGGGAGGCCCCATGTTTTGATAAGCTTCTGGGTTTGACCTTTACTCCTGATCTTAAATGGAACACATACATCAAGTCTGTGGGCAAGGTCGCTGGGAAAATGGTGGGATCCTTCTACCGCTCCAGAAGATATCTCACTAATGATGCAATTCTCTATCTATATAAGAGGCAAGTACGTCCAAAGATGGAGTACTGCTGCCACATCTGGGCAGGAGCTGCTAAAAACAGCCTATCCAGCCTTGACAGAGTACAAAATAGACTTCGTGGCTTACTGGGGGATGCCCTTTTCTCTACCCTGCAACCTCTCTCCCACAGAAGAGACATAGCAAGTCGTTATTTCCATGGCAAGTGCTCGTCTGAGCTCCATTCTCTGGTCCCCTCTCGTCAATCTTTTTCAAAAAACACCTGACTAGCTGAAACCACCGTCAATAATTTTCCCCACTCCTTATCTGTGCCTTTCTTAGAACTGCACGCCTAGAACTCTGTTCCGCTTGCCTGTTTCCCTCCCGACTTCAACCTGGATGTCTTCAAGTCCAACACAAACAAATTCTTGATGAACCGCTCTCCCCTAAGTAATGACACCTTATCAATTCTCCAATACTATTGCTACACTATCCCATTGATTACTGTACGCACAATAACCCTTATCCCCGAGTGGCCATTGGGCCTTGATAAGTGGTGAACTCCATGTAAAAAAAAATAAAAATATGATGGCAAACAATGTACGAATTTGAATCGGATGCGATGTGTTACATAATAATGCATTAATTTTTGTAAATTGGATTACTTAGGAGGACGGTTCATCAAGAACTTGTTTACATTGGACTTGAAGATAATCAGATTGTAGTCAGCTGGAAAGCAGGTGATCGGAATAGAGTTCCGCAGGCGTGCAGTTCTAAGAAAGAAGCTTCGTTTGTGGAATCTACGTTTAGGTTTAGGCACAGATAAAGAGTGGGGGTAATTGTTGATAGTGGTTTTGGCCAGACGAGTGTTTTTCATGAAAGTTTAGCAAGGGTGGGGGGACGTAGATTGAAGTTCAGATGAGCACTTTCCATGAAAATAACGATAAAGCAGAGACAGGCTCGCAACGTCTCTTCTGTGGGAAAGAGGTTGCATGGAAAAGAAAAGGGCATCCCCTACTGAGCTATGAAGTCTATTTTGAACTCTGTCAATGTAGGATAAGCTGCTTCTAGCAACTTCTGCCCAGATGTGGCAGCAGTACTCATTCGTTGGCCGTACCTGTTTTTTTATATAGATAGAGAATTGCATCAGGAGTGAGATATCTACTGGAGCGGTAGAAGGATCTCACAAACGTGTTCATTTTCTAAATGTACTGCTAAGTGAGCAATAGCCGGGAAATGAAAGAATTCACCATACAGCTTCATTACTGCTTATGTGGCTTCTAGCCTGATATTATGCAATTTCATCGATATGTAGGGTTGTATTCAGATCATTTCTTTGAGTCTCCAAACCAAAAACTGCCATATCGCTGCCTTTGTTCATATACTGGTAAATGTATTTGATGGACTTAACTGAGTTACAGTATTCCACATTAATGTGCGATTTGTAGGCTTTTGATAGCAAAGGTGAACATGGAACAACCCACCAGTTATCGACTTCAATGTCACCATTTTTTTTTTTTTACACAGTGATCACCACTTATCAAGGCCTGGAAGCCACTCAGGGATAAGGGTTATTGCAAGTACATTACGTTAGTGTGGAGATTTGATGAAGTGTTTAATTAAGGGGGCGGTTCATTAGGAATTTGTTAACATTGGACTTGAAGACATCCAAGTTGTAGTCCGGAGGGAAGCAGGCAGACGGAACAGAGTTCCACAGGCGTGCAGTTCTAAGAAAGAAACTTTGTTCATGGAATCTGCGTTTTGATTTAGGCACAGATATAGAGTAGGGGAAATTTTTCACAGTGGATTAAGCTAGACGGGTGTTTTCGTGAAAGATTGGCGAGGGGGGACCAGAGATTGGAGTTCAGACGAGCACCTGCCATGAAAATATCTGTAGATCTTCTCTTGTGTCAAGGATATCCATCATTTGCTGTAACTGTGATAGTAATGCCCGAGGATATCGCTTAGACCATTTTCCATCTTTCATGCAAGGCGAATTTAGATTCAATATAACAAGGTCCATGTATCATATTTTTTCATGCAAATCTTTATCAATGTCAGTATCAGATATTTCAGCATATATTAGATCGTCGATTTTGTTTGGACTGATTTTGTTATAGAGCCAGATTAGTATGTGTGAGTGTGGTAATCCTCTCTTTTTCCATTCCACTGAATACACCCGATAGCACACAGACCCAAATACTTAACATTGAAATCTATTAGCTTTTGTCTGAAAACATGCGCTGGAATATCATGCCTATCCACTGATGATTGTCCAGGAAGTAATAGTTGCTGTATATCATCCCAAGCAGGGTTGCATGTGAATGTGGTGTTTTATCATAGAACGGAAGACAGACCAAAATCTCTTTACTAGGCTTTACCGAACTAATTTCACAGCCAATAATAAACGTAAGAGCAAATAGTAAACGTAAGAGCAAATAGCAGGTAGCCGCAGTAAACACAAGAACTGTAAGTAACGAAATGTTGAAGAAGAAAAAAAAAACTCAGCCCTTTTACAAAGGAAAAGGAACGTGTGCAAAATCACGTGCCATAGAAACTTTTACTTTAACGGAAATATAACAGTAATGAATAGGTCGGGGAGTGTACTCATGCAAATGACGTGAACCCTAACCCTAACCCTAACTCTAACCCTAACCCTAAATATATGAAGATGGCAAAATTGTTAGTCTTCCAACGTTTGTTGTATTACCATCAATTTGAAATGCATCTCGCAAATGAACATATCCTTTGTAGAAAATGTGTAAGGAAAGTCCTTAAAAATTACTGCGCCCTCTGTAGATGTATAAGGAAAATCCTTTAAAAGTACTGCGCCCTCTGTAGATGTATAATGTTGCAGCAACGTAAAGCAATTCAATAACCAGTAAACACCGGTTCTGCACGGAATCCAACTAGCAAGGTACCTAGACGGACGCGAACGGTTACTCAGAACGGACCCAACAATCGGTTACTCAGAACGGTCCCAACAACGGTAAGATATGCTCACACCCACACAGCACGAGAAGCAACAGCAACACGATTCCCGACAAAGTCAATCATCGCTCTGCCAACGTCTTTCAATCACCCGCTTTTATGGCCGTTGCAGGCTGGCTAAATTTGCATATTGCGAGAATTCATGTGACTTTGCGAGATATCATCCTTTACATCCGGCGGCCATCTTGATCTTTCTTTCTCTATTTTCGGTCGGCGACGCCGAGCCGGCCCCGAAGTAAGTCTTTCCTTTTTGTCCGTCTCTCTTACGCACCCACACAACACACAAACACGCGGGCACTTGTCTCCTGGATGCACATTACATCCTTCAGAGCAAAGTTTTTGCGTACAAGTCTACGATGTATTGGTGGAACAATTGGCAGCATTTCAGAATGTGATTGGTTTCATTTTCCCGAATCATTAATCGGTATGAATAATAGTTCATTGCGCTGCATTTTTTATTTGTTTCCTTACCATTAAGTGCATATATCATGTTAACATTGAAATGATATCCATCAGCACCATCCCAGAAAATGATTGGATATTGCAGAGCATCATAGCATCGATAAGTTTCTGCAATGTTTGTCAATTGATCATTTCTCCTACAAAGGACAATCAATTGATCTCCAACTATAACAATTGTCACTACTGATGCAATTCTCTATACATCTGGGCAGGAGCTGCTAAAAACAGCCTATCCTGCCTTGACAGAGTGCAAAATAGACTTCGTGGCTTACTGGGGGATGCCGTTTTCTCTTCCTTGCAACTAAGTGGAAAAAGCACAATTTTCGCTTCTGTTATTTCTTTATGTGTTCATCTGTACCTTCGTTATATAATAGAAGCTATATTCCTCCTATATCGCAAAGATAACTTTAGCTTTCCCAACCCCAAAGAATCCCAATATGTTATCTCTCACTGCATGATTATTTTACTCCTAATGTATCTATTGGCAGACGTCGCATCCCCTATTATGTTATCTAGCATCTTCTCTCCTCTTCTGATGAGAAGCATTAGGCTTTGAAATACCATGGTATAAAGAGTTCTTACTTATTCTACACCCCCTATAGAGTAAATGAATATCCATTAGTATATATTTTTATTTTGCCGTTTTGTTTTCGATCTTATTCTTATTTTTTAACTACCCCCCATATATATATATATATATATATATATATATATATATATATATATATATATATATATATGGGGGACAGTTAAAAAATAATTTTATATTGTCGTTTTATTTTATCTTAAAGAATCGATCTTATTCTTTTAACTCCCCCCATATATATATAAATATATATATATATGCACACACACACACACACACACACACACACACACACACACACACACACACACACACACACACACACACACACATACACACATATATATATATATATATACATGGGCCCGACAATATTTTTCGGACACTTTAGTATTCGACCTTCCGAGTACCATAGAGTGGCAAAATTCCTTCAATAGAATAGCATAAACATATAAAGACAATACCTGTAATAAAAATGGAAGGAATCCATTAAGTAAGGAAACATTTAATTTTCATCATTTTTTACAAAACATGCGCAACATTATTTTTCGGACATCGTTGAAAAACTATTAATAGTCTGTAATATCACCTTTCTTCTCAATAACTTTTATCAATCTCTCTTCATAATGATCAAACATATGCACAATAACATCTCTACGTGTTTCTATTAGTTGTTTTTTGGCATATAATATTTCTTCTCATAGTTGAGCCTCTTTCGTTATTTCAGGTCCATCATAGACAAGTTGCGCAAGAATTTCCCAAACATATTCCATTAAATTTAGATCTGGGCTTTTTGAAGGCCATACCAAAGTAGTCATATTCACTTTAGCCATCCATTCTTTCATGAGTTTTGACACATAGATGCTGCAATTGTGTAGAACGAAATCATTCCCCATCTCTCTTCTTATCATTGGTAGGGCTTTCTCGTCCAGCAACTGTTTGCAGCTTTCGCTGTTCTGTCATCCTTTTAGCCACTCCAACCATATATATATTTCCATTAGCAAAGATCATACCCCAAACCATAACTCCTCCTCCTCCTCCTCCTCCTCCTCCTCCTCCCATTTGTCGTTTGTTCAGTACAACAGTGTAATGTTTTTCTTAGCCTTTGCATACTTCAAACCAGTCATATACAGCGTTCTTTGTACTGTTAGGGCGTTTACATCCAATTCACATTTCTCCGTCACGTGTCTTGCTGTAACTTTTTCCTTCAGATGTCAAAAGCCGTGTCACAGTCCTCTTCATTCTCCTTTCAGTCCTCATGCCAATTGATCTTTTCATCCCCCGTTTTTTCTGCTAGGAGTTTGTCTTCAGCATGTATTCGACCGTTGGTTTTGACAGCTTCAAATCCATTGTGATCCTTCTGATGCTGAGGCCATCATCCCGTTTCTTCTGTGCCAAACAAATGACTTCTTTTGAATGCATTTTACCTCATTAAACTTGTTTTGCTAGTAGAATAGAACAGATAATTGATTCTAATGATGACAGCTAAGTGTACAAGCAGAAAATTTGCATACAGCAACATATACATGATCATAGCTCTTACTAAAATAGGATTTTTTGTCATGTCCGAAAAATAGTGTTGCGCAAGTTTTCGCAAAAATCGCAAAAAACTAAAAAAATGATTACCCTAGTAGTGGATTTTACTCCTCAACTATGTACTTACAATCTCAAATGTTTTTGACACTAGTAACCACCTTGAAGTACAAAGTGTCCAAAAAATATTGTCGGGCCCTTGTATGTATGTACACACACACACACACACACACACACACACACACACACACACACACACACACACACACACACACATATATATGTATGTTTACATACACACACACATATATATATATGTATTTGTACATACACATACACACATATATATATATGTATGTATGTGTACACACACACACACACATATATATATATGTCTGTGTACACACACACACATATCAGAGAGGCGATAGCACTCTCTATATAGGAATGGCCCGTACACGCCTATATACGCCTACAAAACAAAACTATCCAAATCTCAACTAAAATCAACTTATAAGTTTCAAAAAGCACATATTCTTACAGAGAAGTGTCTTACGAATCCAGCGAGTGTAAGAACGTCGGTTAAAATGTCAAAAGAGAGTAAAAAAAAAAAAGGGTACAAAAATGGCTAATTGTTCTTCTTTCTTCTTTCTTCTTTCTTTTGAGACGATGTATCTCGGTGTACGAACGGTCTCTGACAACAGTTCAAGCATCAATCGACTGCTCTTTACACGGAGAAGTGCAGTGACCCATCGCTTTTTAGCTAACTCCATAATTAAATAAGATTACGTGTAATAACAAGTTTTAAACACTATATACACAATGTAGACAGACCATTTCGAACACGGAACTTCTCTCAAAAGGGACAGCTCCAAATAATACACCGGATGCTCACAGACGTTCCAGTTTGCCAGTGGCCTATATTTCTTGGACGCTGAATATTTGAGGTGAACGTTAAGGTTTTTTCTTTAAACAGTAACCCACCAGCGTTAATGAAACCACGAAATCTTTATCTCAGTTGATCAAAATTGTTATAAGAGTAACCTATCAGCAAGTACGACGTCAAAAAACAATGTTATAAAAACAAATAATTCTTCAGATTTTGGACTGTAAAATATGTACAAAATGTCAATGCTGTGACCAGGATTCGAACCTAAGTTAGCACGGCCACAACGTGGGGTCCTAACCTCTAGACGATCACGGCTAACACTGACGTCTGTCGCTCTTGGCAGGAAGACACATCACTACTGTCAAACTATTGAAAAATAAGGAGGAAACTTGAAATTCTCACGCATGCGCAAAAATACACTATAGCAACTATTGTTAAATGCAGCTGAATCTCTTCGCTCGCTAAGAAAAGTAGATCAGACCAGTTCTTCTAAGAACTCACCAAACGCCAAAGGAAATAAGTTAAATTAACCGCAAAAGAAACTGCAAGAAAGTCAAGAAAAATTTAATAGTGAAGGTATGAACATTTTAGAACTTTATAATACTCTAACTGTTTTATCAGAGAGGCGGTAGCACTCTCTATGTAATATAGAACCGCTGGAGGACCAAGAGGCAACTCCTAAGGCCCAAAACCCAAAGACCTAAAACCCAGCAGGAAGCGACCTGCTACTAATGGAGGCGGCAATGAGCCGCCTCCTAAAAAAGGCAATACTATCATGAATGTAAGTTTAAAAATAAGACTGTAAGTAAAAATACTAATTAACAAGAATAAAAAAGCATTGGAAATGCAAAAGGATATAGGGATGGTATGCCAAAAAGTATACAAACAAGATAGCTATGAATGGCTTGGCACATGGAAATAGAATTGCATCCAAAGTATAGCCCTATAGCTTTTTACAACTGTAATGATGGCACGGAATGAAGATTGGAGAAAAGCTATAGGGCTATACTTTGGATGAAATTCTATTTCTATGTGCCTAGCCATTCATAGCTATCTTGTTTGTATACTTTTTGGCATACCATCTCTATATCCTTTTGCATTTCCAATGCTTTTTTATTCTTGTATATATATGTTGTCGGCGTGGCTGTCCGCTAGTCAGATCGTTCAACCGTCCACGCACAAGTTTTACACTATAGTTAAGGCTCTTCATCATATTCTTCTGTGAGAGGGTGGTGACAAAACGTACGGGTAATGACTCTCTTATTGTTATCTTTATTCGGAATGGTTAGAAATTCAGTTAAATGCAGTTTCAGCTTCTATTGGCACACACACATATATATATGTATGTGTACATACACACACACACACACATATATGTCTGTGTACATACACACACACACACACACACATATATATGTCTGTGTACATATATATATTTATATATATATATATATATATATATATATATATATATATATATATATATATATATATTGTTATTTTCAGTTGATTCCCTGATGCTACAAAAACAGAGAGGATGCAGATTCAGCACGGAAGCAACTATCGTCAGTTTAAGATCCATCACAAAACTGTTTCCCTCTTTTAATTTGGACCGTCTTCGGAAAGCCAGAGAAATTACGGAAAAGGCCATTAAGGTCTGTCAAACTGTTTCTTCATCATTTTTTTTTTTGTTTCTTTTACAGAATTTGTTTTTTCCACGTTTTTTTTTCATTTTTCGTTTTTCACATTCATTGTTTCCAAAAAAATAAAATTAATGTTTGTGGATTGATGAATTGGATTATTTGGATTACTGTTCTCATTAATTATGGGATCCAACGAAAACCAGTGTTTCAACGTGATATCACCATGTACGGAGTACATTAAATATTTTTGTCTCCAAGAATGAGATGGGGATGAAGCCAGCTAGTTTATCTCGTTACATCAATAGTGTCCACACATACGGTTGATAAACATACTGTTGTGGGGTACTAATCACCCCTATTTCAGAACTAAGTGGAATCAACCAGTCCTATAAATACCACTGGTTTCAGAGACTAAATGAAGACATACCATGTTTAACCGCATGCTACGAACACGTTCCTCTCATACCACTTTAGTGGCTCCTGTATTCTTTATGATAAATACATACTATATTTATACACTTTAGACTACTTGTGGTTTCATTCATTTGTGACCCCTATCACGGGTCTACGACAGGAACATTATTATTTGAAACTCATTCTTAACATGTGAGAAGTAAATACCCGCAATATCTTCGTGCTGTGCATACAATGACATTCTCGTCGCTAATTCCCCCGCTGAGGGCAAGTCAAAACCGATTAAAGGTGAAATACATTAGACATCACATCCCAAGGGACTTAAGTTCGGGATCAGTTCACTGATATCGCAACATCAATTGGCGTCGTGAATCGTTAACGGTTAAAATACGATAATCAGATATTTCCAGAGTCTCGGCTTCTTTTTATATTATCTTTTTAAAATCATCATAGCTAATAAATTTTCAGTAATATATACGGAAGAGATAAAAGGCAACAACAAAAAAAATATGATTCATAGATGGTATTTATTTTTCATCCTTTATTCTTAACCTTATTACATTTCAAACAATTTTTTAAAAAAATATTCATTTTATGAGATAAAAGACATTTTTTTTTTTTTTACACAGTGATCACCACTTATCAAGGCCCGGAAGCCACTCAGGGATAAGGGTTATTGCAAGTACATTAAGTTAGTGAGGAGATTTGCTGAAGTGTTTACTTAAGGGGGCGGTTCATTAGGAATTTGTTAACATTGGACTTGAAGACATCCAAGTTGTAGTCCGGAGGGAAGCAGGCAGACGGAACAATTAATACGATGATAAGTGTTCATTATTTGTAAAAGTGATAATTATCTGTATGTGTTATTGCAAACAACGAGGTGTCATCAATATGTCTCTAGACATTTTTGTACAATAATTTCCAATTGTTCCCGAGGTTTGGAAATTCAGTGTAGTATTGTGGGGTATACATCACCCCTATTTCAGAACTAAGTGGAATCAACTGGTCCTATGAATGCCTCTGGTTTCAGATACTTAATGGAGACAGTCATACCATGCTTAACCGCATGCTACGAAAACGTTCCTCTCATACCACTTTAATGGCTCCTGTATTCTTTATGATAAATACATATTATTTTTTCATACACTTTACACTACTTGTGGTTTCTTTCATTTGTAACCCCTAGCATGGGTCTACAACACATACGTATACACACGCATAACATCATTTAAATTCCATTGGCGGGGTAGTCTACATTCTGTTGCTCATGGGTTTGAAGATATCATCAGCCTTACATTATAGCCAGTCTCTAACTGGTAATAGCTTCGTTTAAATTATCATATTGGCCCGCAGGTTTGAAAGTAATCACGTGGTATTGTCAGATGAGAATAGGTAGATGATTTAGAGATTATGCATAAGCTTCTGTATTTGACCTTTACTCCTGATCTGAAATGGAACAAGTACATCAAATCTGTTGTCAGGGACGCTGGGAAAATGGTGGGATCCTTCTACCGCTCCAGAAGATATCTCACTACTGATGCAATTCTCCATCTGTATAAAAGCCAAGTACGTCCAAGGATGAAGTACTGCTGCCACATCTGGGCAGGAGCTGCTAAAAACAGCCTATCTTGCCTTGACAGAGTACAAAATAGACTTTGTGGTTTAGTGGAGGATGCCCTTTTCTCTTCCCTGCAACCTCTTTCCCACAGAAGAGACGTTGCAAGCCTGTCTTTGTTTTATCGTTATTTCCAAGCAGGTGCTCGTCTGAGCTCCAATCCCTCGTCCCCCTTCGCCAGTCTTTCACGATAAACACCCGTCTGGCTGAAACTACTGTCAATAATTTTCCCCACTCTTTATCTGTGCCTAAATCCAAACGTAGAATCCATGAGCAAAGCTTCTTTCTTAGAACTGCACGCCAGTGGAACTCTCTGCTGCTTGCCTGTTTCCCACCTGACTACAACTTGGACGTCTTCAAGTCCAACATAAACAAACTCCTAACAAACCGCCCCCCTAAGTAAGACACTCTATCAAAACACCCAATACTAATGATTACTACAATACTATCTCATTGATTACTGTACACGCAATAACCCTTATCCCTGACTGGCCTTCGGGCCTTGATAAGTGGTGACCCCCATGTAAAAAAAAAGAAAAAAGTATAGTTGAATGAAGAAAGGGATGATATAGGTGGCGTTAGTGGTTGAGGAAAAGGGGATGACTGTTGTCGGCGTGGCCGTCCGCTAGTCAGATCGTTCAACCGTCCACGCACAAGTTTTACACTATAGTCAAGGCTCTTCATCATATTCTTCTGTGAGAGGGTGGTGACAAAACGTACGGGTAATGACTCTCTTATTGTTATCTTTATTCGGAATGGTTAGAAATTCAGTTAAATGCAGTTTCAGCTTCTATTGGCCGTCGCTGTTTCGGTCAGTAGTTGTTATAGAAAATAAGCTTTTTTTTTCATGAAGAAAGAGGACACAAGAAAACGTTCGCTGTGTTTTCTTCAAGGTTTTATTTGGAGAGAATCGACGTAGGAGAAAAAGAAAGAGAAAGAGAGAGAGAGAGAGAGAGAGGGGGGTCTCTTAGCTAATTGTTTACTTCCTTACTATTCAAATTTGGGAAAGAGGATGGAACAACTTTCTCTTCTGCCTCTCTCTCACACTATCTTCTCTCTCTCACCCTGTTTCTCTTCTCTCTATATTAGCACTTATACAATACATTACAAAGCCAGACAGATCGAAGCAAGACAAACAGTTACACACATAGTTGGTTTCTTTATTCTTCAATCGGCTGATAGTAATGTCAGGAACTCAAGCCTTTTCAACTACATGGTCTCTTTCCTCCCTTCGCCTCTAAGGGGCTCCCACTCTCCAACTGACTATCACCGTGTGTGATCTGCTCTGATTATCTGATCCTCATCGACTCTCTAACTTCGAACCCTCAGATTCCTATATTGAGAAATCTCCTTTGTTTAACCAACGTGACTATATCACGTTTTCTACACATGTCCGTCCAACACACTTTTTGGCAAACAAAGAATCCTCAATTCTACTTGTTTAATATCTAACCTATTTCTAACAATGTTTTTTAATTCACATTGTCCATTCTTTTAACTGACATATTTAATACCCAGCAACATTGATAAATTTCCAATAGAATCAACATCGTCAGTGATTTGTGTTTCTGCATGAGACATTTCCTTGCTTATAACATACCGAAGCATAAACAACAAACGTTTGCGATCACGTACGAGACGTGAATGGTGCTCGAGAAGACAATGACGTAAGGAACGTCGCAGCGATAACGAGGAAATAAATGCTGTTGCACAAAGCAAAAAGCGAGTTGAAGTTCTTTTCTATTCTTGGTCTCCTTTGCGACGGAATATACAACGTGTTGGTTCCTGAACAACGTTAAAATAGTACAACAATTAAATACCGAAACATTTATTGAATTATTATTATTTTTTAAAAATTTAGCAACCATATTTAAACATTTATTTTTCCACCCAGCTTTGGTATGAAATTCTTCAAAAAAAAAAAAATTTTTTCGAGTAGTTAAACTGCAGAAGTGCTGAAATTTCTTTATTCTGTTTTGGACTTGCAGACAATTACTTGTTTTACACGTATTTAATTTATAATATGATCTTCACAATCTCATCTCCAATTTGTAAAAGTTCTGCTTTTCGTAACTTCTTAAATTATGTCTTTATAGATTAGACTTAAACATTTATTTTCCCATGAAAATGAAATTAATTTAATAGAAATTAATTTAATAGGTATAATTTGGTACTTGTTTAATTTAAGCAAGGCATTAAAAAATGTAAATATTAAAAAAAAAAAAAAAATTACATTGTACGTACTCGTCATGGAATTAAGTTTTCATAAAAAAATGTCACTTAATTTGATCAAATAGTTTTTTTTTTTTTTTACAGAGGAAAATCAAATTTTAATGAGATCGATAGTTTCGAGGCCATCTTACTTATTTAAGTATTTAATACTATTTAAATAAATAAATAAAAACAATTTTGTTACGAATTTTGATCGGTATTTACCTTTTCTCCTTCATTTTTCTTCCTTTTTCGACAAAGATTTAATTTATTTACTTTACGCGTATTCGACTTGTCATTTGATCTACGCATGCGCGAAATGTCGTTTACACACAATTAAATTGCCACAGGAAATCATGCTCTTCAACTAACGTCAGATCTTATGTCTTTTAATTTGTGTAAGCTAGAAGGAAGTCATTGAAAAGTTGCACTTGTTATGTATTCAAGAGCGTTAGAGTGTTTCGAATAATCCGAATGTGTTTCGTAGTCCAAGGCTTTGCTAGAAGCCATCTTGAACGTCGATAGCATTAAAACATTTGTTACGTTAATGTTTAGGTACAAGAAAAAATATTACATTTGAAATTTTTGTGAGAATTGTTATCATTAAAATCAGATGAAATGTTTTGTTTTTTTTCAATTATATTATTTTTGGGGTGAAAATATTGAATAAACAATGCGTAATTCAATGATAATGTTGAGAATTCGAGAAATTAAGTTAAGCAACGTTGAGCCTAGTCAATACTAAAAGGGGTGACTATTTGGGAATTCCAGGCGCTGTACGTGTTCTCTGCTTATCTGGGTATCGTTTTCAGTCGTCTAACATTTCTCCTTGCCACTGGACTCAAGCAGTGCCGATTCAAGAGAGGTGCGGTTAGAGATTGCGTGACTCTTTTCTTACAATTACATGCGCAGTTATCCTTACACGGGGTATCCATTGTCTCTAGAGACTGAACCGAGACACCATTATCGACATATTTAAAAAAAAAATTTTTTTTACACAGTGGTCACCACTTATTAAGGCCCGGAAGCCACTCAGGGATAAGGGTTATTGCAAGTACATTACGTTTGTGTTTCTGCATGAGACATATATATATATATATATATATATATATATATATATATGTGTGTGTGTTGAAAAATGTTTCTTCACTTATATTTCACCTTTTATTTATAACAGTCCTTTAATTTATGAAGCTCAAAGTAGTTAGTCTAGCAGTTCTGGGGAAGAAACTACTGGAGTAGAAGGCTCTCTTACATCTAGGGATCTCAACTGTGAAGGGGTGGGATTTTGCTGCTTGTCAGATTTGTCCGGGGTATTTACGTCGAGGGAGTACAAGTGCTTGCAGTTCGTCGGAGCATTCGCTGTTAAAGTACTTGTAGAACAGGCATAGGGATGCAACATTTCGTCGATGGGACAGAAATTGAAGCTTAGATGATAGTTCAGGACCTATCAGATTGGCGACTCTCTTTTGAACCTTGTCTAGGAGTGAGAGACAAGTAGCAGATGCACCAGCCCAAATATGATAACAATACTCCATACATGGGCGAATAGTGGCCTTATAGAGGTACAGGATACTTTCGGGCGTTAGTAGCTTTCTAGCATGGTGGAGAGAGCCTACTTTTTTCGCAGTGGTCCTGGTAATGCTCTCAATGTAATTTTTCCAACTCATGTTTCCTGTGAATGTTAGGCCGAGGAGTTTAAAAGATGTACTTTCAGATAAAGAGTCTTTGGCCATTGCTATTGGTGGTAGAGAAGGTTTGTTATAATGATTGAAGGAAACAAGTTTAGTCTTGGCAGCATTGAATGTGACCATCCATTTATGTCCCCATTCCACTACAGATTGGAGATCATCCTCTAGTGTTTCTGCCATTTCTTTAGATATGTGTTCATTTGTTTTCCTGTCGTGTCTGTTATAGAGCGTGGTGTCATCAGCATATATATCCATATCACAGACAATTTTGTCAGGGAGGTCATTTATGAATGTTAGGAATAATAGAGGTCCAAGGATAGACCCCTGAGGCACTCCTGCATTTATATCATATTGTTTAGATGTACGACTATCGAGGACAACCTGGATTTTTCTCTTATCTAAGAAGGATTTAATTATGTTAAGTATTGTACCAGTGATACCGTATGATCTGATTTTCCTGAGAAGACCTTCATGCCATACCCTGTCAAAAGCTTGAGATATGTCTAGAGCTATCACTCTACCCTCCCCTGCTTTGTCAAGTGAATGATATATGTGCCCTGAGATTACAGTTAGGATGTCTGCCGTGGAACGGGCTTGTCTAAATCCATATTGTTTGTCAGTCAGAAGTTTAGCATCTGTAAGGTGATGGACTAGAGCATGGTTAATTATGATCTCAAATATTTTGGCGAAAAGTGGGAGGAGGCTAATTGGGCGATAATTTACTGGGTCAGTTCTTTCGCTAGAATTCTTGAAAACTGGTACGACAGAAGCAGTTTTCCAGCAGGCAGGAAAGCAAGATTCATTAAGGCATTTGTTGTAAAGTTTGGAGAGAACTGGAACTACTTTTTTAATAGCACAGCCGAGATGAGATCACTCCCTATCACAAATGGTTACGTTTCCAACCCGTTTCTCTGACCAGCAAGAACAACAAGCATCACTTCTAGATCTGTTTCTGACTACAGTTCCCGAGGATTGTACAACAAATGCTAACAGCCCACTCGGGAACGCTGACGATGCAGTGATAATGGTAGAAATCGCCCTAAATTCTAGACCCAAAACTGAAGAGCCAATGCTCAAAACAACGAGATATTTTAAAAAGGCTGACTGGGATGCCATTAGAGATCTTATCAGAGATGCCCAATGGGGAAATATTTTTTCTCTTCCTGCCGAACAGTGCGCAAATGAGACCACTGAATGGTTCAAAACAGCAATGGAAGCACATGTTCCCGTGTGGAAATTTTATAGCAAGCCCCACTCTCCCCAATGGTTTACTTCGATTTGCGCAACTGCCATTGCTCAAAGGCAGCATGCATACCACAGATTTAACCGACATAAGTCCAGTTCAAACAAACAGAAGTACATAGAAGCGAGAAATAACGTTAAGAAAGAAATAGCGACAGCTAAGAGAGAATTTACTGAAACCACTAAAAAACGCATCGAAGCACAAAAATTAGGAAATCGTGACTTCTGGAAAATCTACAACAGTGTAGTAAACAATGGGCAATCAACAATTCCCCCACTAACCAACAATCACGAGGTTGTTTGCTCAGCAACCGACAAAGTTAATATGCTTGCCAGCCAGTTTGCCTCGGACTCCACACTGGACCCTACCAACCACCCCCTGCCTGACTTTCCTTTGCAGACAGACGCCACGCTAGACGATCTAAAAATCACCCCTGCTCAGGTGCATGCTATCATAAAAAACCTTGACACCTCAAAAGCATGTGGACCCGATCTTATCCCAGCTGTACTATTAAAAAAGTGCTCAGCCGAAGTAGCTCCAGTTCTCTCCAAACTCTACAACAAATGCTTTAATGAAGCTTGCTTTCCGGGCTGTTGGAAAACTGCTTCTGTTGTACCAGTATTCAAGAATTCTGGCGAAAGGACAGACCCATCAAATTATCGCCCCAGTAGCCTCCTCCCACTTTTTGCCAAAATATTTGAGACCATAATTAACCATGCTCTAGTCCATCATCTTACAGATGCTAAACTACTGACTGACAAACAATATGGATTTAGACAAGCCCGTTCCACAGCAGACATCCTTACTGTGATCTCTGAACGTATATACCATTCACTGGACAAAGCGGGGGAGGGCAGAGCGGTAGCTCTAGATATATCTAAGGCTTTTGACAGGGTATGGCATGAGGGTCTCCTCAGTAAAATCAGATCATACGGTATTACTGGTAGAATACTTAACATAATTAAATCCTTCTTAGATAAGAGAAAAATCCAGGTTGTCCTCGAAGGTCGTACATCTAAACAATATGATATAAATGCGGGGGTGCCCCAGGGTTCAATTCTTGGACCTCTATTGTTCCTGATATTCATAAATGACCTCCCCGACAACATTGCCTCTGAGATGGGTATATATGCTGATGACACTACACTCTATGGCAGGCACGACAGGAAGACGAATGAACACATTTCTAAAGAAATGGCAGAAACACTAGAGGAAGACCTCCAATCTGTAGTGGAATGGGGACAAAAGTGGTTGGTCGCGTTCAATGCTGCCAAGACTAAACTAGTTTCATTCAATAATTACAAGAAACCCTCTCTACCACCCATAGCAATGGCCAACGACTCTTTATCTGAGAGTCCATCTTTCAAACTCTTTGGCCTAATGTTCACAGGAAACATGAGTTGGAACAATTACATTGAAGGCATTGCCAGGGTCGCTGCAAGAAAGGTGGGCTCTCTCTACCGTGCTAGAAAACTACTAACACCCGAAAGTATCCTGTACCTCTATAAGGCCACCATTCGCCCATGTATGGAGTATTGCTGCCACATCTGGGCTGGTGCATCTGCTACTAGTCTCTCGCTCCTTGACAAGGTTCAAAAGAGAGTCGCAAACCTGATAGGCCCTGAACTGGCATCTAGGCTTCAGCCTCTGTCCCATCGACGAAATGTTGCATCCCTCTGCCTGTTCTACAAGTATTTTAGTGGTGAATGCTCTGACGAACTGCAATCACTTGTGCCCCCACGATGTGAGCACCCTCGACAAACCCGACAGGCTGCTAAATCCCACCCCCACACTGTAGAGATCCCTAGATGTAAAAGATCTTTTTACTCCAATAGTTTCTTTCCCAGAACCGCTAGACTCTGGAATTCCATTCCAGGTCCCTGCTTCCCCAACAGTACTGACGTGCAGAAGTTCAAGTGTAACGTGAACCGACACCTTGCTGCCCAAATCCCTACATAGTACCCCAGTAGTTGTTGCCCCTGATAGTAGCCCCCTACACCAAAGTGGCAATTTGCCTTGTTTGGGGTGAAAATGTAATAAAAAAAATAAAAAATAAAAAAAATGTAAATAGAAGTCCTAATCCAGGTATTTTTTATACGATACAGTACAGGTATAATTGGAAGTAAAATGATAAGCTATGTCGTGTTCAGTATGTATAATAAAGTAAATAGGTATATGGACAGATTTCCAGTAGAATATATAGCGAATATATAGAGGTTGTAGGTATTAAGTATGTTTCCATTTATAATAAAGATATCTTCAGCTTTTTGTTTTATTTTGCATTACAGAGTATCAGTTCAGTTTTTGTATTTATTGCAAAACTAAGGAATAGACAACTATTGCTATGTAATGTACATAGATGTAAATCTAAGTACAGACTATAGCTAATGAGTATCTATCTGCTTAAGAATAAACTAATGCATGGGTAGTTAATGTTACTAGGTTAATATGTAAATGTTATGTCTACTGAGAAATTACACTCCTCAAAGTGATTAAGGGACATTGCTATTACATTTTAATGGAGGAGAGGGTTAGGGTTAGGGTTAGTGTTAGGGTTGGAGTAAAAGTTCATGCAGTGGAAGCAACTATATTTGCAATAAGTTGGAAAGAGTTAAGATATGGTTTAATATTTTTCCTTTAAATTTAGAAAATTATTTTTTTATTTTTATTTATTTTATTTATTTATATGTTGGCTTAGGAATAGGATAACGTGTTACAGAATGACTTTATCTTAAGCGTGTGTAATGTATGAGTGTTAGTAGCAGCTTGGGGAGTAGGGTAAACTTAGTGGTTAGGAGAGGATTAACTTACAGAATACAGTAGAATTAATTTTTATAGTCAAGTAAAGTTTAGTTAGAAAAAAAAATTGTGTATTATTTATATTTTGTTTTTTAAACAATTTCTTGCACTTTTATCTTTGTTATTTTTATTTTTATAGATGAATAAGATTTTCACGATTCAAGGTGGATATGCCATTGTAAGGAATTGTCTGCGAAAACGGGGTTGGGTTGAGAATTTCTTTCGCACCCCAGAAATTCCTAAAAAACCTGTGATAAAAATCAAATCCGATGCTTTGAACAGTGATTATGACGACGATGATGATGACGATGATGCTGTAGTGGATGCAGAAGGTAAGTGTATAACATGGGAAGTGTAGTCATAGGTGGTTCTGATTTCGGAACACCCATGGAATCTCAATAGCGTGGATTTGGTATGTTCTATGATGATGGGGTTGATGCATGATTTCTGTATCCCCTGCCTCAACAGTGGCTTGCAGGAAAAGAACAAAACTTTAAAAAAAATAAAAGAATTAATAAAAAACAAAGTGAACAACTCAAGTCACAAATTCTGTACATAACAAATTGACTCCAGACGTAAATCTTTGAATTTTCGTTTATAAAGATTAATTATGAAATAAATTCTTGATACACAAAAAATATTATTTTACAGTTATTAAAAGGGGAAAAATATATATGTAGTGTCTTTTTTATTTCAACAAACAGCCTGCCGTAAAAGTCATTCAAACGGGACCTTTTCTGCACAACCGATTGTCTTTCTTCAATATATGCAATGTCATTTTTATTTCAACAGTAACTCAAACAGAACCTTTTTGAAAACCAATTGTCTCGTTTCCCTCTCTTTATCAGGCAGTCAGTGAACGGTGGGAGGAGTATAGCACGGGTGGGGTAGTGGATAGCCCCGACTCTCAACTTCAACTGGATTTTTCTGCTCTCGATTCAGTTAATCCATCTTCATTATATCAAACTTGGCCAAATCATTGTCATATTCGCCCTGGTTGGCTAAATTGGCTAAATCACTTGTCATATTCGCCCTGGTTGGCTAAATTGGCTAAATCACTTGTCATATTCGCCCTGGTTGGCTAAATTGGCTAAATCACTTGTCATATTCGCCCTGGTTGGCTAAATTGGCCAAATCACTTGTCATATTCGCCCTGGTTGGCTAAATTGGTCAAATCACTTGTATATATTAATTAGGTGATTTTCCCAACAAAACTGAATTTTTTCACAGAAGTTTTGCCATACGGTGAAATTCTAAAAACCTTGACCCCAAGGTCATATCCAAGACAAAACAATACTATTCGACACCATGTAATGGTTCCTATCACAAGACAATATTATTATTAATGTTCCCAAAGTTATTTTTCCTTCTTGTATTTTGCATCTCCAACCAAACAATCTGGGTCAACAAGGCCACCTGCTGTTGCCCAGGATTGTTCATATAAAAAGTTCTAATTTGGCTCTAATTCACGCGTTGCTGATATAATTTTTGACCATCACAGGTGGTTGGAACACAACTTTTTAGCTATTTAGAATCAAATATTGATTTTGTATGCCCTAATCGTCTACTGGTGAAAGTATCTTATCTTGTCCACGCCGTTTGTGCAGTTCTAGGAGGTCCACCTTTCCAGACTTTGCCTTTCATCCTTGAGAAGGGGTTAGTTTATTGCTAATCACTTGAGGCACCTCTACCGGTGATGCTGACATGGCTGCACAAACATCATTTGCAGGGTCAGAGTGCTTCATTGGAGTGTTGATTTTTCAATGCCGCTTTTTGATCCTTGCGTCACATTTCTCTGCAGTATTTTCTCAAGATGCAAAAGCTATTTGACAGTCATGGGTTTTCATCAGCGAGAATGACTCAGTGTTTCCCAACCTTCATATGACATCATATGTCATCATCTGCTCTGTAGTCTTAAAGTGGATAAAAGAACAAAAAATAACTCCGACTCGCTTTTCACTTTGTATAATGACATATCTTCGTCGCCCACATGATTTAGAATGTTCTCCACTCGAACATCATCTCATCTCTGTCGAGATCTTTGAGATCAGGCATTCTTTTTTTATAGTCCTTTTCCCCCCACTGATGACGTCACTTCTCATGCAAATGACCAAGCCGTGTGCGAGGTGATGTCATGGTGAAAAAGAAGGAAAGAAAAAGCTTATAAAATCATCATTCACGCTATGTATTTATAGATGCTGATTGACAAGTTCAAATTGTGTCGATTCTCAGCCACGTTTTTTCTTTTTATAAGCTTTCTCTTTCTTTCTTTTTCGCCATGACATCACCTCGCACACGGCTTGGTCATTTGCATACGTTGAATGTTGCTGCTGCTGTTATTGCTGCTGCTGCTATTGCTGTTGCTGGTGCCATATAAGAAATTTTTTTCCTATTATATATTATACCAAAATCAACACAGATTAGACTATTACTGTTGATTGCAGGGTAATGCTAGTTATGTGCAATTCTTTATTTCTTTGTCATCACAGCCATGACGTCACCCGCATAATGTAGAACATTCTCCTGAGATTTTGAACGTTATCTCGTCTCTGTAGAGATCTTTGTCTTTCTGTTTTTTAATAGTTCTCCCTCTCCCCCACGGGTGACGTCATTTCCCATACATTTATATATGCACATCTATGCTATGTTACATGAAGACGTCTCTGGAAATGCTGTTCAGTCAATATAACATCTACTTTTGTCGCTGGCATAAAATATAAACACATACTGAAAGCGAAGTAAAAATCACAACACAGTTGATCTAAAAATATATATTGCTTTTATTTCACACCGACAAATCAGCTGTTCGGTGACAAATTGTTATTCTCTGTGTTTTGACGTTTACTAAAAGATGCTGGGATGCATGGTTAGTCAGGAACTGAAGAAATGATGATGCGTGCTGCAGCCTTTGACTGATATCTGCTCACATATTTCTAGGTCAAATAATGTATTCTGTTAGACAATGTAGGAAAAACCTAAATCCTTGACATTTGAATCAATTTGTGCATGTGCAACACATCAAATGTTTTCTTTCCCGGGGGTTACCTGTCAATATCTAACATATGATACTGACTATGTCTGCTTGATAGGTCTTCTCTTTGAATTTTTGGTGTCATTATTAGCATCATAAATTCTCTCCTGAGAATTAATGGTTTTGACAGGACCTGCGTGCAGAAACTGAATGCTGTATGCAATACATTTTATTTTTACACATCTGCTTGTGCTAAGTTCTCAGCGTTATTACTGGCAGGATTTTGCTCCATAGAATTAATTCTCTCCAGAGAATTATCTGGGCTTAGGGCATTTGATGTTGAAATTGAGCACTGTATGAAATAAGCAAACAACACAATTATGTTTTTTACATTTTTTTATGAAAATATATTTTCTTACTTTAACGATAAAAAAGGACCATATTTTTAAATTCTGCAGTTCAGCTGGCATGCAACTGTCCATGATGAGAGGCAATTTCAAACTAAATTTTCCCTCATTGCAGAAAACGAAAGAGAGAGAGAGTGAGAAAGAAGGAAGAGAGAGAGAGAGAGAGAGAGAGAGAGAGAGAGAGAGAGAGAGAGAGAGGGGAATAGGGAGATAGATTAAAACAAAGAGACTGAAATTTTATTTATTTAAAGGAAAAAACAATATCAATATTTTTTGGTCAAAAATTCTGACCTGGTAGCACTGGATGTCCTAACAGTTTCTTTCCAAGAGTTTTTAATCTGTAGAACATCTGCAGAACACATTACCATAAGATTACTTCCCTGCAAACTATAACATGGTTGTCTTCAAATCCAAGGTCCAAAAGTAAATAAATTTTGTTCATTCTATCAATAGTTTTTAGTCCTCTTATAATATCTTAATCCGTTTCATTAACCTTTATCCTCGTGTATCTTTTAGCCTCAATAAGTGCTGAACATATATATATATATATATTTTTTTTTTATTCAATTTTCACCCCAAACAAGGCACAGTGCCACTTTGAAGCAGGGGGCTACTATTAGGGAATTAATTAGCGGGGTCATTATGAAGGGAGAAGAGTAGAAAGATGTTTGTTAACATTACACTTGAACTTCTGCATATCATTGCAGTTGGGAAAGCAGAATCCCGGAAGGGAGTTCCAAAGACCCGCAGTTCTAGGGAAGAAACTATTGGAGTAAAAGGCTTTCTTGCACCTAGGGATCTCCACTGTAAAGGGATGAGACTTAGTAGCTTGTCGGGTTTGTCGGGGGTAGTTACGTCGGGGAGGTACAAGTGTTTGCAGTTCGTCAGAGCATTCACCATTAAAGTATTTGTAGAACAGGCAGAGGGATGCAACATCTCGTCGATGGGACAGAGGTTGAAGCCCAGATGACAGTTCAGGACCTATCAGGTTTGCGACTCTTTTTTGAACCCTGTCCAGGAGCGAGAGACAAGCAGCAGATGCACCAGCCCAGATGTGACAACAGTACTCCATACATGGGCGAATGGTTGCCTTATAGAGGTATAGGATACTGGCAGGCGTAAGTAGTTTTCTAGCACGGTAGAGGGAGCCAACCTTCCTTGCAGCAGCCTTGGCAATGCTCTCAATGTATCTATTCCAGTTCATATTCCCTGTAAACGTTAGGCCGAGGAGTTTAAAAGAAGTACTTTCAGGCAAATGTGTTCTTGGCCATTGCTATTGGTGGGAGAGAAGGTTTCTTGTAGTTATTGAAGGAAACAAGCTTAGTCTTAGCAGCATTGAATGAGACCAACCATTTTTGTCCCCATTCCACTACGGATTGGAGGTCATCCTCTAGTGTTTCTGCCATTTTCTTGGATATGTGTTCATTTGTTTTCCCCTCATATCTGTTATAGAGAGTGGTGTCATCGGCAAATATACCCATCTCCGAAACAATATTATCAGGGAGGTCGTTTATGAATATCAGGAACAATAGAGGTCCAAGGATAGACCCCTGAGGCACTCCCGCATTTATGTCATATTGTTTGGATGTACGTCCGTCGAGGACAACTTTGATTTTTCTATTACTTAAGACGGATTTAATTACGTTATGAATTCTTCCAGTGATTCCATATGATCTAATTTTCCTTAGAAGACTATCGTGCCATACCCTGTCAAAAGCCTTAGATATATCAAGGGCCACCGCTCTACCCTCCCCTGTTTTATCCAATGAACGGTATATACGTTCAGAAACTACAGTTAAGATATCTGCTGTTGAACGGGCTTGCCTGAATCCATATTGTTTGTCAGTCAAGAGTTTAGCAGCTGTTAGGTGCTGGACTAGGGCTTTATTAACTAAGGACTCAAATATTTTGGCGAAAAGCGGGAGGAGGCTAATGGGGCGATAATTTAGTGGGTCAGTTCTTTCACCAGAATTCTTAAAGACTGGTACCACAGAGGCGGTTTTCCAGCAGTCGGGAAAACAAGATTCGTTAAGGCATTTATTGTAAAGTTTGGACAGAACTGGAGCAACCTCGGCAGAGCATTTTTTTAATAGCACAGCCGGGATGAGATCTGGTCCACATGCTTTAGAGGTGTCTAGGTTTTTTATAATAGCATGTACCTGAGAAGGGGTGATTTTCAAGTCGTCAAGTGTGGCGTCTGTTCGCAGAGGAAAATCAGGGAGTGAGTGGTGTACCGAGTTCAGTGTGGAGTTTGAGGCAAACCGACTGGCAAGCAGATTAGCCTTGTCAGTTGCCGTGCAAGCAACCTCATGATTGTTTGTTAGTGGGGGAATAATTGACTGTCCATTATTAACTACGCTGTTGTAGATTTTCCAAAAATCCCGGGTTCCTAATTTCTGTGGTTCGATGCGCTTTCTGGTGGTTTCAGAGTAATCTGACTTAGCTGTGTCTATCACTCTCTTACAATTATTTCTAGCTTCTATAAACTTCTGTTTATTTGAGCTGGACTTATGTCGGTTGAATCTGCGGAACGCATGCTGCCTTTGACAAATGGCAGCTGCACAAGCAGAAGTAAACCATTGGGGGGAGTGGGGCTTGCTATAGTATTTCCGTGCGGGAACATGTGCTTCAATAGCAGTTTTGAACCATTCAGTTGTCTCATTTGCACACTGTTCCGCTGGAAGAGTAAAGATATTTTGCCATGGGGCATCTCTGATGAGCTCCCTGATGGCTTCCCAATCAGCCTTTTTGTAATACCTCGTTGTTTTGAGTAGTGGGTCTTCAGTTTTAGGGCGAGAATTTAGGCTGATTTCTACCATTATCACAGCGTGATCAGCATTCCCGAGTGGGCTATGGGCATTTGTTGTACAGTCATTGGGAACTGTTGTCAGAAAGAGATCTAGAAGTGAGGCATGTTGATCGTGCTGGTCTGGGAAACGTGTCGGAAATGTAACCATCTGAGATAGGGAATGAGATATAGAGAAGCTATATGTGGCGCTACCAGCTACGTCTGTGTGATTTGAGAATCCTAGCCAGTTACTGTGGTGGACATTGAAGTCACCAAATACATGTATTTGTGCGCTAGTATCGAGGGAGAGTGCTATATCTATGCTGTCTGAGACTTTGTTTATTAGGGTACAGTCTTGGTTTGAGGGAGAGCGGTAGAGAAAATATAAGTAGCTAATATTGTGTTGCATATTTAGTCTGAAGCACATAAAGGCCTGACCCTCTGATTCTAGTTTTATTTCTCTAGTTAGGGGGAGGGTGTTTCGAATATAGACTCCAAGTCCATGCATATGTCTGTCCGAGTCCTTACGGTAGAGTGGGAGATAACCAGGCATGTTAAAGTGGTTAGAGGGTATGGAGGAGTGAAGGTTAGTTTCACTTAATGCTAAGATATCCGGGGTGTTTACAAGGATATATATATATATATATATATATATATATATATATATATATATATATATATGTATATATATATATACATATATATATAATGTATATTAGGTTCTTGTGAAATTATAAATTTTGATTTCAAATGATGTATTTTCAAATGAGTTTTCATTATAAGAAGTTTATTTTATGTATCATTAGAAATAGCGTTTTTTTTATCTAATCGTTTAAATTACAATCACTTTAAATAAAAGATGGGAAAAAAGCAAATTCGCACAATCTTCTTATTTCAATTCAAGCTAGGCTGAAAATCTGCTGAAACAGTTTGCGATATCAACAAAGCATTTGGCCCAGGAACCACTACTGAATGCACAGCACAATGGTGGTTTAATAAATTTCGTGGCAGCGACAAGGCTCTTGAAGATAATGAGCGGAGTGGTCGACCATCGGATGTTGATCGATCAATTAAGAGCCTTAGTTGAAGCCAATCCATGCACAACTGTTTGAAAACTTGCTTCTGAATTCGTAACATATGACAGTTTTCAACCATTTGAGAGAGATTGGAAAGAGAAAATATTGATAAATGGCTGCTTAAATTGAACGACAACCAAAAGAAACGCTGTTATAAAGTGTAATCTTCCCTTCTTTTATGAAACAAGAACCCAATTTTATGCTGAATTACATAACAGATGATGAGCGTAGTGGTCGATCAATTCAGAGCCTTAGTTGAAGCCAATCCACGCAAAACTGTTTGAGAACTTGCTTCTGAATTAGACTAACGTATACAATGATTTTTAATCACTTGGGAGGGATTAGACAAAACACTTGATAAATGGGTGTCTCACGAATTGAACGACAATCAAACAAAATGATGTTATGAAGTGACATCTTCCCCTCGACCCAGTTGTAACTTGCAATGAAAGGTGGGCTCTTTACAACAACCAGCAATGCTTAGCTCAGTGGTTAGACACCGACGAAGCTCCATGACACCTCCTAAAGCCACAGTTGCGCCAAAAGAAGGTCATTTTTTTTTAATGCAGGCGAAACCATGACAGTGAAGAAGTACTGTCAACAAATGGATGAAATGCATCAGAAACTTCGACAACAACACCCAGCATTAGTCAACAGAAAAAAACCCAATTCTCCTTCACGACAATGCCCAACCGAACATTGCAAAAGTGACCCTGCAGAAGTTGAACGAATTGGGCTACAAAACTCTGCCTCATCGACCATATTTTCCAGACCTTTCACCTACTGACTACTAGTTTTTCAAGCACTTGACAACTTTCTGCGTGAGAAATGCTTCAAAACCTAAGCAATATCAAAGCACCTTCAGCAACTTCATCGCACTAGAATGCAAGATTTTTATGTTACTAGCAGAGATACATTTTTTTTTTACACGGTGGTCACCACTTATCAAGGCCCGGAAGCCACTCAGGGATAAGGGTTATTGCAAGTACAGTATGTTAGTGTGGAGATTTGATGAAATGTTTACTTAAGGGGGCGGTTCATTAGGAATTTGTTAACGTTGGACTTGAAGACATCCAAGTTGTAGTCAGGTGGGAAGCAGGCAGACGGAACAGAGTTCCACAGGCGTGCAGTTCTAAGAAAGAAGCTTTGTTCATGGAATCCACGTTTTGATTTAGGCACAGATAAAGAGTGGGGGAAATTTTTCACAGTGGATTCAGCTAGACGGGTGTTTTCGTGAAAGATTGGCGAGGGGGGGGGGACCGGAGCTTGGAGTTCAGACGAGCACCTGCCATGGAAATAACGATAAAACAAGGATAGGCTCGCAACGTCTCTTCTGTGGGAGAGAGGTTGCAGTTTTGTGTTGGCAAAAGTGTGTTGATTTTGATGGCGCTTATTTTAATCAATAAATTTTTATTTTAGATGAGATATGTTCATCTGAATTTAAAAGTTAAAAACCGCAAGAACTTTGTCAACCTGGTACTAACCCTCATGTCTAGAACCCTTATTCCAATTTTGTACAAATCTATTACATGATTTTGATTCTAGAAAATATCTGGAAAGGTGTGTCACGTTCGAATCCAACTCGTTCTACCCAAACACTTTCATCAAAGCAACTCTTAACCTTAACATGTTGAAAAAGTTCTTCACTGTATTAACACAAAGAACGATTTGTTTTTATCAAAATGATAATTTCAAAAGATGTCTAACAACATGTTCAAACTCAAAATCCACTGAAATTAAAATTAAAAATAATGAATAAATAAATAAGTAAATAAATAGTACATTCGTGTCGAGCAAATAATTTAAACATATTCAGCCAGTGTTTTTCTAATTCTTGTTACCATACGAATAAAAAACATAACTGTTATGTTTGACGTTCATCGTCGTCGCCAACTGTTATGTTTGCAGGTTGAACCAAATAACGTATAATGCAATACAAATGAACACTCAACAAACAAAGGTAGATCAATAAGAAGTGTATTAGCGAAAGTATATTTACTGTAGATTTACATAATGGTTGTCAGGTTGGCTGGAGAACATATCTGCTCTCGGCTCGGCCTTCGGTGTAATATTATCCACATATGTAAATGAGTGGGTGCCACCACAACAATAACATTACGTATGTTTTGTTGTCATTTAGTCTTTGCCTTGTTAAAACAATATACATTCTCTTGTTTCGGCCTATTGTGATCACAGAAAAAGGAATGTTCTGCTTTCCAATCTCTTTCCAAAATTATTCTTTTCTTGTTTTGTTTTGTTTTTACTTAAATTATCATAGTTTTTTCATATGCGGCTTCAATTTGAAACGTCTTCATCCAGATCCCTCATCTGTGTCGCTCCCTCTCCACGTTTCCTGTTTACATTATTATAATGCAAAAAAAAAAAAAACATTTCCTTAAGTTTACGAATTCTTTTATTATTTTTACCGTTTTTTCTTTTCAGTTGATGTTCCCAGAGTTAAACCATGGGAAGAGGAAGATGGTCTCTATGGTATAATGGTGAGTCGATTTATTGGTTCCGTTTCAAAAAATTCATATACGTTGTCACATCTGGTATGTCTTTGATAATTTCTAGAGACACCTCAAAAAGAAAGGGAAAAAGAAAAGCAGAAAGAAAAGAAAAATATTTCACCATTATATTCAACTATAGTAATTATATTCTTATTAGATTCAAATATTTATAGTAATTCCATATTTATGGATTTTTATGTGAAAGATTTGGAAAGATTAATAGATATAAGATTAGTTATATTTTTAAATACAAACTCTGTTTGTTTCTCTGGTTTTAGTCATGTTTCGTCACGTCGCTACCTCAGTATTCTACATTGCTAACAACCTTTGAACAATTACCTATTTCTTTACCAGCAATGCTTCAAGCAAACTATCTCTTTTTTTAATATATACTAGACTACCCGTGACCCGTTGAGTCAGTATGTTATATTAGCTATAGAATTAATATATGAGCGTGATACTTGTAACGTAAAAAATAGTTGTTTGCGACATAACAGAAACATTTCTATGAAAGTATATTATACTGGCCAACCCCAACACACCCTACATGCAACCTCCACGACTTAACACGGAAATTGTTTACATATAACTATGTGGATTTACACCTGCACAGGTAAGTACGCATGGAAATGTACAACTGACCGATGCCTTATGTGCATAGACGCATACCTTAGAGTATGACACCTCAATATAGCCTTCCACCTAAACTGATCAATAATACCCTTAAAAACCAAATACCCCAACTTAGAACAATAACTACAGCACTTAATCCCCATATAAGCCACCTCAAACTCCTCCCCAAAATCTATAAACATGGCTACCTAGGACCACTATCCCGGGTACGTGGGCGTTTATTAATGCATATGTAAGTATATGTGGATGAAACCTGTGCCCATATTCACGGCATGTCACGCTATATATCTGTATGTATATGCGTGCGCACATATCGGTGCGTGAGTGAGTGTGGGTGTGTATCTTTGCAGATGTATATAACGAGAGCATATGTGTATGCGTGTATGCATGTACATCTGTGTATATGCATACATGTGGAGACGTGCATCTGTGGGTATATATATGTATGCGGAGGTGTACACCGGCGCTCCCGTGTGCACCCACATCTAACCATAAAACACCCCCACTATCGAAAATATTATGTATATGACCCTGGGAATGAGTTTATACTTATATCTATGTATAACCATGTCTACATCGAACGAAAGTATTGCGCCTATGTACCCACAAATGAACTTAGATTTACATCTATGTAGACGAATATGTCTATACCAATAACTGTCTGTATATCTGGGCGTGTATGTGTGTGTATACACGCACGTGTACATCCACATGTGCGTCCGTGTGTACATGGGATATCGATCTATATGTGCACGTACCTATTTTTTTTTCATTTTTCTTAAACTTTTTCTTCTAGGGGATGGGACATCCAACCAGATGTCTGACATTTACCCCTATTTTAGTGAGTCCAACCAAGAGATCTTTTCAGGATTCTAGCCGTCCCTTTCAGTGCAATCGTTTGTATTTCACTTGCACTTGGTTCACCGGGTATGCTTGCTATGTACTTTTTAAAGTTCTTTTTCATAAGCCCAGTTGCTCCTATGATGACTGGTATAATTGAAACGTCTTTTAATTTCCAATTTCGTTTCATATCATACATAAGTCCTTGATACTTTGTTATCTTTTCCCTCTCAACTCTGTTAAGCCCTGTATCATTGGGTACACTGACCTCTATTACGGTCGCATGTGAGAGTATATGTGCCCGCTGCCTGCTGTCCACATAGTGTGTGAGAGCGTGCAGCTGTATATACGACGATGTATGTGTTCACGAGTATTAGTATCTGTATGTGCGCATGTGCTTGCAGGAATGCGTGGGAGTGCAAGTATGTCTTAATCAATATGCGAATGTAGGCCCGTGTATACGCCTTCTTGGGAGTATGGGTGTGGATGTATCTATGTATGAGCGCATCCATGCTTACGCACACGTACCCAATTTAGCACCTTAAGGAAAAATTTGATGTTAGCGGGAGCGCCGCGGGTGTCTATGCATGCAAGCGCATATGT
>NC_136503.1:98425115-98470115 GCF_053919585.1 Euprymna scolopes | reverse complement strand
ACCAAGGAAAATCGTTTCAAACCCTCAACAGTAACACATGCATGTAAAAGTAGACTTCACCAGCCGCATCTTTGGGCCAAGGGAGGTGGAAGGACTCAATGACTCAAAAATCAATCTTTCTTTATCTTATTCATGCATTTTGACACACTAACCAGAGTCAGGCACTAACAAGAATAAGGTAAACCAACGCACACACATACACAATGCCACGCTTCCAAATACTGAAATAGCCACGGGCAAGGACAACACCATAAACTCAAAATTAGTTTTACTCAATACTCAGCTGTGAAAATTGATAGCAATGGGCGTAACGTCATAGGTTTCAAAAGGGATTGAGAATTTGTGTGGGTGCTGTATATGTATGCCAGAGATAATCATCCTAAGTGGGTTTAACCAGCTTCCTGTGAAAGAGTAAGTGTCAAGGGGACCTCAAAATCGCAAGCGGTCCCCAGTCTCATGTACATCCTAGTCAAGGGTAGATGACAACGTCAGGTTTTTGCAGTTCTTGAAGGGAAGTGTAGACGTCCTCCCACATACAGCACTTGGTATTCCCAAGCGGTCACCCGTCTGGTACTGACCAGGTTCAATGTTGCTTAACTTTGGTAATTCAACGAGACCCGGTGTGCTGCCATGTTTATGCTGTTAGAAATGATCCAATAGTAATTATCGACTTGTCTTACTCACCCCAACTGTAAAATTAAATTGACGTAACCAAATGTAGCATCGCAGAAATGATTGCGAAATTTATGAACAATTTCTGGATGATTCCATTTTCTTGGGAGGGGATCGCCTGTGCAATACTTTGTTGACAGTTAAAGCAAAATTATTTGTACCAAAGATAGTTGGATCACAGAAATGATAATGAATTTTATTGACAAATCCATGGGTGATTCCATTTTTTTTTTTTTCGCAGTGGGGGTCGCCTGTGCAATAGTTTGCTGATTATTAAGGCAAAATTAAATGTAGTTGAATCACAGAAATAACTGAATTTTGTTGACAATTGCATGGGTGATTCCATTTTTTGGAGGGGGAGATCAAGTGTGTAATAGATTGCTGATGATTAGGGCTGTGACAACAGCATATTCTTTTCATTGTTTTGACACTTGAGTATATATCCGTTAATATCTTACATGTTTTTATATAGAATGATGTGGTTCTCGGTTGATTATGTGTGTCTAACTGTGTTGGATATATACCCGAGAGTCCAAAGAATGAAAAGAATATTCTACTGTCGCAGCCCTACTGATGATTAAGACAAAATTAAATGTAGTTGGATCACAGAAATAAATGAATTTTATTGACAATTCCATGGGTGATACCATTGGATTGGAGGTGGGGGGAAGCAAGGTCACCTGTACAATACCTTCTCTTCTCTTTCTTTAAATCTTGCGCATTTTTTGTTTTAAATCGATGATTCCATGGATGAGTCCATTTGTTTCTACTCTTTTATTTGTCAGTCACGCATGGTACGCAATCTCCCTCCGGCACTTTTTTGGGTTCTTCGACGAGATTTGGTGGATTATCGATCGCTTACCAAATTCCAAATGGTCAACCACTTCTCGCGGTCATCTGCTTTCACAACAAAGGTAAAATCGATTTCGATCATCAATTTTTATATTCTAAATGTTTATGTTTTTACAAGGGAATCACTGCTTATCAAGGCCCGAAGGCCACTCGAGGCTAAGGGTTAATGAGTGTAAGGTGACTGAGATAGGAACTTAGTGATTGTTAGTGGTGGAAATTTGCATTGAATTTGATTATGTAAGGGGCGGGATATCAAGAACTTGTTTACATTGAACTTGAACATGACTATGCTGTTGTTAGTTAGGAAGCAGTCCAGCGGAACAGAGTTCTACAGGCGGGCAGATAGAAGTTTTGTTCATGGAATCTGTGTTTAAATTTAGGCAGATAGAGAGTAAGGAAAATTGTTGTTAGTGACTGTAGCTAGACAAGTGCTTTTATGAAAGTTTGGCAGGGGAGGACCATAAATTGGAGCTCAGACGAGCACTTCCGATAAAATAACGATAGAGTAGAGTCAGGCTCGCAACGTCTCTTGCATGTGTGTGTGTGTGTGTGTGTGTGTGAGAGAGAGAGAGAGAGAGAGAGAGAGAGAGAGGGTGAAGAGAGGAGAAAAGGACATCATCTACTAGATTTCTAAACCGATTTTGAATTCTGTCAAGGCAGGATAGGGTACTTTGATCAGATCCTGCCCAGATGTAACAACAATACTGGATACTTCTGCAGTTTAAAGCCAGTTTTTCCGTGAGTCACGTTCTTCAACGCCTAGCGAACGACAGAAACCGCCGGATTATACCAAGCAAACAGAAGTTAAGAAAAAACGAACAAAAAAGAAAGAAAATAAAACAAACAACCTACCGTAATAATTTCATAAATTTTACTGTTTTATTTATTTTATGGCAACTGTGTTTTTATTGTATTTTTTTTTGAGGGGGGGGGGTTAATAAAAGTTTTGTTTCTTTGAATTAGTGAACAAATATATTCTTGTTTTGTTTGTTTATGGAAAGTTATTTTGGTATTTTTTTTATGACGTAACCAAGCATAGTATGAAACATCCCCAACTTCCCCATGTTAAGAACGGCTTTCGGAATAATCACTCTCAACATGTACATGTTAAGGATTTGTGCGCAAGCTTGTGCGTCCAGAAAAAGAGTTGGGGATGTTTATTCCGAAAGTCGTTCTTAACATGGGGAGATTGTTTATACTACAGCCTGGCATTATTCATTTTCTTTCCTTGTCCCAAGACTTGTTGCTTGAAGAAGTACAATGATACTTTTGCCCTTTTCTGTCCTTTCTTTTTTTTTTCCTTCCAATTTTTACCATCGGCTCGCTCGCGTATCTTTTTGCTCACCAGGTATAATCCGGCAGTTTTCATTGTTTGCCGGGCGTTGCCAAGCGAGACTCATGGAAAAACGGGCTTTAAACTGCAGAAGTACCACAATACTTTATTTTACGGCGTATTTGGCTCTTATACAAGTAAAGGATTGCAACAGAATTCTAAATAAAACCTCACTTTTTCATATTCATTTCTTGTAAGAATTATATTTCACTAAGCACTTAATAATAGGGAGTTATTTTCCAATCATATATATATATATATATATATATATATATATATATATATATATATATATATATATATATATATTTCCACAGCCAGACAACATCGCAGCTCACAAGAACCAAGAAAGCCAAAAACCAGGAATCCAAGACTCGAATTTCGCCCTCATTTGGGCTCATCAGTCAGACACATTCAGATTTGAAACCCTTGCATGCTAGGCGGGCACTCTACTGAGCAAACACACCACACACACATCAAGCAACTCGTGGCATAGACCCGACAATGGAATGAACCTCATACCGAACAAGAGAAGTAATATCAAACCAGCTAGCTATAACCAAAGCTGACGTTTCACAAGTAGGAATTTTATACTCGTAAGGACGATGCCGCTACGACGAGCTAACCTTGCGAGCAATCAGTAATAGAATTTTCAGAATGTGAGAGATTATATAATTATTTCCATGTTCAAGAAGATGCATCTGAAAGCTTTGAAACGAAACATTTACTCATATCTTATGAAGCTGACACTCATAAATAGAACAGTAGTCCGTAAAATCCACATAATGCATATAACCAAGAAGAGGAATAATTTCATTGGCATGATGCCAGCAGTTTTTGTGAAAAGAACATTTTACATATTTTAGGGCTCATTTATTCCGCGATATGTGCTATTTACTGTTTTTATTTTACCATTGAAATATTTATTATGAAATCTCAATAGCATGTAGGAAATGTAATATAAAAATACTACTTATACTGACTGTGGAAATCTATATATCTATAAAAGTGAACGTGTCTGTCTGTCTGTCTGTCTGTGTGTCTGTGTGTCTGTGTACATTTCCCTACGCAATAACTCTGTCAATTTTTAGTCTATAGACTCGACATTTGAAATACCGGGTACTGAGATTTGGGAAAATCGATGTGACGGGTGTCAGCCAGAAATTTGGCTGTTAAGGGGTCAAATTTCAACGATTTGACCTTTAAGAACTCTACCAAACTCCTCCGACAATTTTGGGTCTAGACACTTGAAATTTTAGATATAGGTTCCTTGAACCTGGATCTAACTTAATAAAGTGATTTGAGCCCGAAACTATAAATTTTAAGGGGTCATAATAGGGGTCAAAGTTTTAAAAAATTAACCATTTTTTTTGTTTTTTTGCTTTTTTTGCACAGCATACACCTCCAAACACCCGAGCAACGCCGGGCACCCCTGCTAGTAATTATATATTCTCTCACAGTCTGAGGATTATATATATATATATATATATATATATATATATATATATATATGTATATATAAAGAGAGAGAGAGAGAGAGAAAGTTATAAAATATATATGGCGATTAAGCGACACAGAATATTCCGCGTTTCATCTACGCTAGGATTCCGTGGAATATTCTGTGTAGCTTAATCGCCATATATATTTTACTAGCGGGGGGTACCTGGCGTTTCCCGGGTGTTTGGAGGTGTGTTTTAGTAGGAAGGTAGGATTGAACCCCGAATCTTTGGCGCGGAGGTGGAAACAAAAGCCAACCACTTAACCATCTCGGCCACGAGTGAGAGAAATTGGTTAACGTGTTAAGTTAAGGGTTATAAAGTGAGTGAAAGAGGTTTGATTGACAGGTAGCTGTTTAATGAGGTCATCACAGGAGCGTTACGATGACGTGGCAGTATTTTATTTACTGCGGGGCAGCTTTTTGGTGTTTGTTTACTTTGTTTTAATGCGGGGCAGTTTTCGCTTCCCAAAGATGATGGTGGTGGGAGGAGCAGTTCTCCATTTAAAGGGGATTGTCCAATATAAGGAGAAACTCCACATTGATCAAATGATTGCATTCGGACGTTTCCGGATAAATGCCGCCAGCATTAGTTTCGCTTTTATTATACGAAAAAAACTTAATGCACATGCAGGGATCGAAAAATGTTGAATATTTATCTTTTCAAAGTCGAGCAAATTAAATAGAAAGGCGACCCTCGTTGTTAACTCGTAGATTTTATCATTTAGACGTGATATAAAAAGTTTTAAGAAGTGAGTCGACTGATCGCTTCTCGGAGAAAAGCCTTTCTCGGACATACACAAAAAGCGAATATACATACATACATACATACATACATACATACACACATTTTCGCTTTTATATTTATAGATGACTTACTACCTAGCTCTACCTATGTATTGAGCACTGTCGAAGTAAATACTTAAAGTTTATGCATAAATCTATACTTTCGTATATTAATATATTAATTTATGTGGTTAAATGAAGTAGTCATATATATATATATATATATATATATATATATATATATATATATATATATATGAGCAAACAGTTAATAAAACATGTTAAAAAACAATTTGAAAAAGAGTTAAAAACATATTTAATCTGAAAAGGAAACACTTGATAAGTGGATAGTCCTTAATCTGCGGAGTTTCGAAGAAATCCTTTCCTTCTCATCAGAGGGTAGGAATTAGCCAAATGCGGGATCGGATTTTGTATACAAAAGTATTTGATGAAACAACAAGTAAATCAAAGATCTTACTTGATAACAAAAAGTGGAGCAGAGGGAATATGGGGAAGAAAAAGGTGATTACACGTGAATGGATAGTCTGGTGAAAGGTAAATAATCCAATGACGGTAAACTCCAAGAAAGTTAATTGAGTTTCCATTTGCACAAGTAAAATCCAAGGAAATCGTTATTATTTATTTTTATTGTTAAATGAATCCCTATTGTTCGTTTCACTATTATGCTGATTCTGAAACTTTTATTTATTTTTTTTTTGTTTATGTTGAGGTGTGAGCGATTTTTATCCGTGTTTATGTCGCTAATGTGATGCTGGCATTGATGAAGAAGAAGAACAACCATTCTTTGTTATCCAATGGCGACACTCATACGCACATATCAACTATTACACACACACACACACACGCACACACACACACACACACACACACACACACACACACACACACACATATGAGCGTTTTTATTATAAGAAAGGAGTTATTTGCACTTTGTTTACATGTTTTTACATGACTTACTTTTATGCACGTAGTAATTATTAATTAATAATTAATAAATAATATTTAAATAATATATATATATATATATATATATATATATATATATATATATATATATATATATATATATATATAATTATTCAAGGTTAATATTTTCCGGGGATTAAACAACCAATGAAGTTTGACAATGTTAATGTAAGAGTGCTCGATACCGAAGTAGGGCAGGATATACTTTTTATTTGTTTTACATAAGCATTTATATGTCGATACACACTCATGAGCATTTTAAAAAAATGCTCTGCCGAGGTTGCTCCAGTTCTGTCCAAACTTTACAATAAATGCCTTAACGAATCTTGTTTTCCCGACTGCTGGAAAACCGCCTCTGTGGTACCAGTCTTCAAGAATTCTGGTGAAAGAACTGACCCACTAAATTATCGCCCCATTAGCCTCCTCCCGCTTTTCGCCAAAATATTTGAGTCCTTAGTTAATCAAGCCCTAGTCCAGCACTTAACAGCTGCTAAACTCCTGACTGACAAACAATATGGATTCAGGCAAGCCCGTTCAACAGCAGATATCTTAACTGTAATTTCTGAACGTATATACCGTTCATTGGATAAAACAGGGGAGGGTAGAGCGGTGGCCCTTGATATATCTAAGGCTTTTGACAGGGTATGGCACGATGGTCTTCTAAGGAAAATTAGATCATATGGAATCACTTGAAGAATTCATAATGTAATTAAATCCTTCTTAAGTAATAGAAAAATCAAAGTTGTCCTCGACGGACATACATCCAAACAATATGACATAAATACGGGAGTACCTCAGGGGTCTATCCTTGGACCTCTATTATTCCTGATATTCATAAACGACCTCCCTGATAATATTGTTTCGGAGATGGGTATATTTGCCGATGACACCACTCTCTATAACAGATACGAGGGGAAAACAAATGAACACATATCCAAGAAAATGGCAGAAACACTAGAGGATGACCTCCAACCCGTAGTGGAATGGGGACAAAAATGGTTGGTCACATTACATGCTGCTAAGACTAAGCTTGTTTCCTTCAATAACTACAAGAAACCTTCTCTACCACCAATAGCAATGGCCAAGAACACATTGCCTGAAAGTACTTCTTTTAAACTCCTCGGCCTAACGTTTACAGGGAATATGAACTGGAATAGATACATTGAGAGCATTGCCAAGGCTGCTGCAAGGAAGGTTGGCTCCCTCTACCGTGCTAGAAAACTACTTACGCCTGCCAGTATCCTATACCTCTATAAGGCAACCATTCGCCCATGTATGGAGTACTGTTGTCACATCTGGGCTGGTGCATCAGCTGCTTGTCTCTCGCTCCTGGACAGGGTTCAAAAGAGAGTCGCCAACCTGATAGGTCCTGAACTGTCATCTAGGCTTCAACCTCTGTCCCATCGACGAGATGTTGCATCCCTCTACCTGTTCTACAAATACTTTAATGGTGAATGCTCTGACGAACTGCAAACACTTGTACCTCTCCGACGTAACTACCCCCGACAAACCCGACAAGCTATTAAGTCTCATCCCTTTACAGTCGAGATCCCTAGGTGCAAGAAAGCCTTTTACTCCAATAGTTTCTTCCTCAGAACTGTGGGTCTTTGGAACTCCCTTCCGGGATTCTGCTTTCCCAACTGCACTGATATGCAGAAGTTCAAATGTAATGTTAACAAACATATTTCTACTCTTCTCTCTTCATAATGACCCCGCTAATTAATTCCCTAATAGTAGCCCCCTGCTTCAAAGTGGCACTGTGCCTTGTTTGGGGTGAAAATGGAATTAAAAAAAAAAAAGTTACTTGTAACTGGCTGACCGAAACATACATATATATATATATATATATATATATATATATATATATATATATATATATATATATATATATATATTGTTGTTGTTGTTGTTGTTGATTTTTAAACGATACTATGGTTAATAAGCGTCTTCAACCTTGAAGATCTTTTTCCTTTGAGAATCGATCATATTTTGTTTGGACGTAAACAAATATAATTTATTATTATTTTTTTTAATATATTTTATTACTTATAAAACAGATTGATTTATAAGTAATATATATATATATATATATATATATATATATATATATATATATATATATATATATATATAATGCAAAGATGTCGATGTGTGTCTGCCTGTCTGTCGAAGTATTAGTTGTTGAAGATTGATCTCCAAGCAAAATCAATGAAAATTTAGGGGATGGGGGATGAACTTTGTTGCGGACCAGAGTATAATACCCTAGCTCACCACAAGAAAATAATGAAACGAATGGAATTGAAGGAAACAAAGACTCAATTGATGTCGTTTATTTGCTGTTGAAAGAATGAACGTTTTAGTTATAACATGTGTTCATGTCCGCGCGTATGTAACCACTGTTCGTTGCACGACTGGTGTTGTAGAAAGAAAAGGAAATGTGTGTTCGTCTCAAGTTCGGGTCACTATTGTTTGTTCGCGCGTGGGAAGAAAAATAAGTGTTGTTGTGAAAATTGAGAATGATAGTCCAGCGTGTAGACAAAGAAGAGGATATGAGAGTTGACATCAGTTAGTAGTCAGCTACGCGAAGGTGTTCTCAGGGACCAGTAGTAGATAGAGAGAGAAAGAGTGTGAATGTGTACATACGGTCTGTTAGCTCGTGCCCCATACATAGTCGCAGGGGTGTTGACGCGCGCGAGCGTTCGCCTCCAGAAAGGGAGACGGCTGGTTAGGCCAACCTCTCTCGTCGAGAGTTGGTCCTAAAAAGGGTTAGAAACAGCTTGTCTCTTTGTTTTATACTCCTTTCTGGTGGTGTTTTGCGCATGTATATTTCCTTAGAAAGCAGAAGTGACGTCGTCCATGTGTGCGTTCGTGTGCGCGTGTGTGAGTACATATGTGTGCGTTAGCGCATGTGTATATACACGTGAATGTGAGTGTAGGTGCGCGAACGTGAATATGTGTACATGTGTGGACGTGGGCGCGTATGTTTGTGTGCGCGTATGTATATGACATAGTATGAAATGTGAATGTGTGTTTTTGTGTGAGACTTGAAAAAGGCTCGTACAACTTACACCCCTTGCTGATGAAATGATCGTCAAAATGTCCCCGTATATAATTAAACAGAGACAAAACAAAGACTGAAGTTTATTTGTATTAAAAGACTAGGAGTTTTCTTAGCAATTCCATTTCTTAATTATTTGGTTGCTAAAAACTCTTACAATGAAGAATTCTTTTACCTCTCTTATTTTGGGGCTTGTGGTTAGGGGCTAGGAGTGAGAGGTTATGGCTTATGGATTAGGGTTGGATAACATAAGAGTTTGCACAGGAGTTTCTGCCCATTTAACTTCATAATTTTTCTAATTAAAGGAGATCGTCATGAACTTGAGTTATCGTCCTTCCGTAGCTAGTCTCCGACTGCCTCTTCCCTCCTCTGTCTTTGTCTCTGGCTTAAGCATGTATTTAACTGACATCTCTCTCTCTCTCTCTCTCTCTCTCTCTCTCTCTCTCTCTCTCTCTCTCTCTCTCTATCTATCTCTCTCTCTCTCTCTTCGTATTAGAGGTTAAGAGGCTGCAATCTCATTCTACCCACTCAACTTAATTTTTTTTTAAAAGATAGGGTTATACACTTGAGTTATCCTTCTTGCTTAGCAAGCCTCTACCTCTCTTATCATCTTTGTCTCTTTCTGTCTCTCTGTGTCCATCTCTGTCTCTGTTTTTCTATCTCCCTATCTGTCCGTCCATCCGTCTGTCTGTCTGTCTCTCTCTCTCTCTCTCTGCTCGACATTTATCTCTCTTTCTCTCTCTCTCTCTCTTTTCAGGTTGGTTTATGTGTCAATTTACGAAATCTCCACTGGTTTGATGAAATGGATCCCAACATGTTTTTTCCGCGATGTTATCGACTAAATCACGACGAAGAAAAGGGTGAATTTATAGGTAAACATTTTTTGTGTTGATTTTAATTTTTCCTTTAGGGAATTTAGGGAAACAGAGAAGCCAACAAATATACAATTAATAAATGCTACCTATAAAGTTATTTTTCTACTTACCCCACTAATTTTCTTGTTGTTTTTAGATAGCTGATAGTATAAATAAAATTGACTCCCCCACCTCTAAAAAAAACAAAAAACTACTTTCCTTGCGCAGACGGGACTCTCTAATGGTGAATTCTCTCCTCAACCCCAACTCTCAAAAAAAAAAAAAAAAAAAAAATTGTAAAAATTTAAAATGATGACGGTCGGTAAAAAAAAAAAAAAAAGAAAGGGACAAGACGGCAGCCATCTTGGTTGGAAATTAAAAGCCGTAAGGAAAGTTAATATTTGAGATGAAATAAAAAAAAATATTTAAAACTACTTAAAACACCAAAAAAAAAAAATGATGCAGGTAGGTTGCAAAGTAACTTTTATTGCCTATGGTAACATTTATTTGTTGTATATTTTGATTTTTTTTTTTTAAATCACTTTTTAGAATTACTGTGGATTGTAAAACGAAGTCCAAATTTTGTTGTGAAAACTTGAATTTTGTCTGGAGAAGGATTTGAGAAGCTTTGAAAAGGACATCGAAAATTTGTACGAACCCTGGAGATTAAAATCAAGACGCAATGATATTAGATTGAAATTTTCTGTTTACCTTTTTCAACAGACGATTTCAACTTTACCATCTGCGTGAATATCTTAAAGATTGTGGTCGACAACAACATAAACGGGTTGACATCCGCCAAGAAAAGCAGCACGGATTCAGACAAAAAAGCGAAAAGGATAAACGATGCAAGTAAGTTGATTATCATGTTCATTTCTGTTCATATATATATATATATATATATATATATATATATATATATATATATATATATATATATATATGAAGGCTTCTTTCAGTCTTGACAGACTATGGATACCCACAGTAAGGGTGCCTGCGCGGGAAATTTTTGTGGCAAGAGTTGCGCAATCTCCAACCACACCTCTCCTGATTCGACATTGTTGAATACCAGTGGCAAGTGGAGGTTCAGGACGATTGGAAACAATGCCGAGATAAGCGGAGAGCACATACAGCGCCTAGAATTCCCAAATGGTCACCCATTAATTAATCGTGACACCCTGCACTGAAGATTCCCGAAAGGATGAAACACTAGTGTCTGTAGGTATTTAATAATTATAGTTAAAAAATAATTATATAATTATATATATATATATATATATATATATATATATATATATATATATATATATATATATATATAATTATTTTTTAACTATAATTATTAAATATAAATATATATATATATATAATTATTTTTTAACTATAATTATTAAATACCTACAGACACTAGTGTTTCATCCTTTCGGGAATCTTCAGTGCAGGGAGGGTGTCACGATTAATACCAGTCGAACAATTTGAACCCCGCAACACGAGACATCTCTGGCTCGATTAGCGGAGACCTCATCGATTCGGCTACCATTAACCGCGTGCAATAACGTTGAATTTGAACATTTTAATTTTAAATTTTCATTTACGTCAGTCAGACAGTGATCTAATCGTTATACGATGATCTATGAATAAGAGAAAAAATTGAAAGAAATTAAAAACAAAAAAAAATTGAAAGAAATTAAAAACAAAAAAAAATTTGAAAGAAATTAAAAACAAAAAAAAATTGAAAGAAATTAAAAACAAAAAAATTGAAAGAAATTAAAAACAAAAAAAAATTGAAAGAAATTAAAAACAAAAAAATTGAAAGAAATTAAAAACAAAAAATTTGAAAGAAATTAAAAACAAAAAAAAATTGAAAGAAATTAAAAACAAAAAAATTGAAAGAAATTAAAAACAAAAAAAAAATTGAAAGAAATTAAAAACAAAAAAAAAATTGAAAGAAATTAAAAACAAAAAAATTGAAAGAAATTAAAAACAAAAAAAAATTGAAAGAAATTAAAAACAAAAAAATTGAAAGAAATTAAAAACAAAAAATTTGAAAGAAATTAAAAACAAAAAAAAATTGAAAGAAATTAAAAACAAAAAAATTGAAAGAAATTAAAAACAAAAAAAAAATTGAAAGAAATTAAAAACAAAAAAATTGAAAGAAATTAAAAACAAAAAAAAATTGAAAGAAATTAAAAACAAAAAAATTGAAAGAAATTAAAAACAAAAAATTGAAAGAAATTAAAAACAAAAAAAAGAAAAAGAGATCACTTAAAAAAGCATGAAATATATATATATATATATAAAAAATTAAATATAAATATATATATATATATATATATATATATATATATATATATATATATATATATCATGTTTTTTTTTAAGTGCTCTCTTTTTCTTTTTTCTTTCTTTTTTTTAATTTCTTTCAATTTTTTCCATTTTTCTTTGTGGCGTCGAGAGGTTCCGGGTCGCATGAGAAAGTCTCATTGACTAAAACAGATGGCTATTTGTAGCGACCATATGTAACTGTTTACCCTCAAATAATATATATATATATATATATATATATATATATATATATATATATATATATATATATATATATATATATATATATATATATATATATATATATTTACGCAGTGATACTCATAAGTATTGGAAACATGTTGTTTTTTGTTTGTTATAACTCTAATTTATGTTTGCTATTTGCTTGACATTTGTTAAATAATATTTCGCCAAGTTGTTTTAATTGTATGTGGAAGGAAAAATAAAAATTTGTGGTTTGAATCCATTTCCTATATCAAAATTTCAAATTATCCTATGGAAAAATACTGGATACATGACACGTTTTTCAAATTTCCAATTGAAACTTTGTATTTTAGAAGGCTTCGAATATCCAAATTTTTGATAGTATTGGAATGCTATCTCTGACCAATCAGAGAAGCACAAATTGTTAACAAGATAGTGATATTAATCATCTGATTCTTTGATATGTATTCTGCAATTCAAGAGTTAAAAACTGAAAGATTATCCCAAAATATATGGAATAGAATCATTGAACGCCACAAAAGAAGATCAAGGGATTTGTTGTGTTGTTGAAGAACAATGAAAATAAGAACAATCAAGTCGAGGTTCGGTTAAGGAACAAGTGTATTAACAATAATGTACAAAGATAGGAAAGCGTGTATATCTGCTCAGCGCTCGGCTAGCAGTTGAAGTGCAGTCGCATCTCTCTCACTGGTGTTGGAATTACTAGCGCTATTTATAGTGCTAATCGGTGTAAATTCCTCTGTTCAAGGAAGCCCGGTATAACAGTATTTTTTTTTCAAAGGAGTCACCACTTATCAAGGCCCGAAAGCCGCTATCAAACAATTAGCAAAGAAATGAATCTAGCACTAAACACATTAGGAAATATCATCAGAAAGTATAGAAATTAATTTCATATTTGTAGTTTCTTTCAATGCATTAACCTGTAAATTTTATTTTATATTTTTTGCAAACCTCTTTCCTCTGATGACAAGAACTGCATTTTTCGAAACTCCGTGGAATAAAATCTTTCTTGTTTATTTGTACTCCTTGTCGGATAATTAAAATTTTGTACACCTTCCTTATAAATTTGTTTCTTTTTGAAAATTTTAATAAATTTTCAATAATAAGAATTTTCTATGATATATATATATATATATATATATATATATATATATATATATATATGTATGTATATATATATATATGTGTGTGTGTGTGTGTGTGTGTGTGTGTGTGTGTGTGTGTGTGTGTCAGGTCATTTTATATGCTACTGGTAACATGTAAGCCAGTACTACCTGCCTCATGGTCGGGTCACCAGTGACTAAACTGGTTCGCCCACCAGACTTGTTTGGTGAGGAGGGTGGCTAGTCTCTCTGAAGGATTAAAAACAAGACATTCCAAAGGGCGAATGAACGCTTTTTCAAGGTCAACGGCCAAATAGCACCGTGTGTGTTTGCGTGTATGTATGTGTGTGTTGGGGTGGAGAGGGTTCCCGTAAGCTGTGGTGAAGGCAACCTTTGTAGGAGAAGCAAATCTCTGATTTAAAAAACCAGAAAGCGGGAGACCATTACTCGCATTGGGCTGGTCTGAAGTTTAACTTGTTGCTGGCTATCTTGCTCTTGCTTGTTGCTGGATCTCAACATTTTGAACCGAGAGAGAGACTTAGCTGGCGTACAAAGCTAAGACTCTGTAGCATTATCTGTGTACAGCCACTCCCTCAGGCATTTGTCTATTAAAAGGGTCCTGTGGCGAATGGAAGTCATTTTTGGGCTCATGGATTTAAGTGTCTGAGGGAGTGGCACTCGTCTGACAATCATCATATATATATATATAATATTTTATAATATTTATAATATATCATCTATAATATTTTATAATATTATAATATATCATTTATAATATTTTATAATATTTTATAATATATCATTTATAATATTTTATAATATTTTATAATATATCATCTATACTATTTTATAATATTTTATAATATATCATCTATAACATTTTATAATATTTATAATATATCATCTATAATCTAATGAAAGCATGAAAAGGAGATAATTGGGGGGATTTTATTGAAAGCAGACGAGTGCCGTACATTGTTATTACATATGTGTATGTTATGTTTATGGGGGCAAAAAAATAAGACTGAAATTAAACAAAGAATAAGTGAATTTACTGGAAGCCTGGAAAAATCATGGATTACAATAGAAAAATGCGAGCATGAAAAGTAATATGGTTAAGCTTATACATGGAAAAGTAAAGGACTAGTTGTTAAAACTGAATTTTTTAAAACATTAAATTTATAACCTATAATCAATTCTTAATGCTGCAATATTCTAAGTTATAAATCTATATAATTATTAAACTCAAACATCCGGTTTACAACTTCCGGTTGCGCATGTGTACATAAACATAAACCCATAACAGTGTAAATAATCAACTCGACAATAAAACGTGTTGTTTTACTGTGTACGTTTTCAGCGCCCCAATTGTTTTTTTTTCACATTTAAATTATCCAAATAAACAATTGTTAATACTTTTTCCCTTTTTTTTACATCGTTCATTTGCGCGTTGTCTTAATTAGTTTTATTGACCTTATTATTAACATATAAATTAAATATTTGACCCAATGGGTCATGAATGTTTGTTTAAAATAAATGAACAAAAAGTTACATTTTATTTTCATTTTTTATTTAAAAAGCCATTCTTAACATGGGGAGAGTGTTTTTAACTATTCTGTACTTTCAACTAACAATTTCATTTAAAAAGATATATCAAAATTTGAATTTAATTTTAAGTATTATGGTATCTCTTCAGTGCACATTTACCTATAAGTATGGCAAACCACTTATAATTCAATGGCTGTAAGATTTTTTCAAAAATAAACAATTATAAACAGAACGATTCATAGAAATTATAATATCTATATTCTTTTTTCATTTTAATATACTTTCATAGAAATGTTTCTGTTATGTCACAAACAACTATTTTCTATACGTCACAAGTGTCACGCTCATACATTAATTCCATAGCTAACTAGCATGGGTGCCCGGCGTTGCCCGGGTGTTTGGAGGTGTATGCTGAGCAAAAAAAAAAAAGGGCAATCTTTTAAAATTTGACCCCTTAAAATTTATTGCTTTGGGCTCAAATAGAGTTATTAAGTTAGATCCATGTCCAAGGAACCTATATTTAAAATTTCAAGTGTTTAGACCCAAAAATTCTCGGAGGAGTTTGGTAGAGTTCTCAAAGGTCAAATCGTTGAACCTTGACCCCTTAACAGCCAAATGTCTGGCCGAAAACCAATCATATAGAGTTTCGCAAATCTCAGTACCCTGTATATAAAATTTCGAGCCTGCAGACTGAAAATTGACAGAGTTATTGCGTAGAGAAATGTACACAGACACACAGACAGGCAGACAGACACACAGACACGTTCACTTTTATAGATATACTAGCATTTCGGCCCGGCGTTGCCCGGGTGTTTGGAGGTGTATGCTGAGCAAAAAAAACAAAACAAAAAAAAACGGTCAACTTTTTTAGCTTTGACCCCTATTATGACCCCTTAACATTTATTGTTTTGGGCTCAAATCAAGTTATTAAGTTAGATCCATGTCCAAGGAACCTATATCTAAAATTTCAAGTGTTTAGACCCAAAATTGTCGGAGGAGTTTGGTAGAGTTCCCAAATCTCAGTACCCTGTATATCAAATTTCGAGTCTGTAGACTAAAAATTGACGGAGTTATTGCGTAGGGAAATGTACACAGACACACAGACAGACAGACAAACAGACACACAGACACGTTCACTTTCATAGATAGATAGATAGATAGATAGATAGATAGATAGATAGATAGATAGATTGGATGCAATATATAGTAATGATTTAAAAAGTATTAAAAAAAAAAAGACTCATGTGCCACCACCGAGAATCAAAACCAAAACGTTCAGCTCAGGAGTTATTTTTCCTCTGCTGTAAATGTCTGGGCTATTAAAACATGTTTACTGCAAGGCTAAAAATTAAAACATGAACCAATAGCTACTACATTATGCATTCGTAATGCCGGCGTTCGACCTTCACCTGGCAAATTTCATTTTTTTAATTTTCACACTTTTCCACCGATTTTTCCGGGCTAAAACCCAAATATAAAGTTTTGCATGGATTCAAATACCTTATATACGAAGTTTCATGTCTGTAGACCAAAAACTCTGGGAGGAGTTTGGTAGTCAAAATTTGTTCAACAAAAATATATACGTATACATAAATATATATAGAAACAATTTTGTGTTTACTATAAACTTTTTACGCAAATATTATACAAGTATAAATCATGTAGAATATTTGCATAGATATAATGACACGTAATAGTTAACTAAAGATGAAGCAACTAATAGGGAATCAATTAAAATGAATGTTTAAAAGAATATGCAAATTAGTTAGATCTTTTGCTAGGGAATGCAATTTCATAACCCATACATAAGAAAATTGTATTTTCTTTTTAAATAGATAGAAAAGGGTTTTTTTAATATGAATATCAATACACACAAAAGAAAAACGAATTTATAGGAGTATAGATAGATAGATAGATATAACATACTGACCCAACGAGTCACGGGTATTTTATAACATTTTATGTATTTTATAACATTTTATAATATTTCATCTATAATATTTTTTAATAATATTTCATTTATGATATTTTATCTATAATATTTTATAATATTTATATCATCTATAATATAGAGGACAGTCGTCCATGTACATGTGTGTCTGTGTGTATGTGTGTATGTCCGGCTGAAAATAAAAAATGATAAAACAAATTCCAACAAAGTTGGTAGTTCCTTCATCGGTGTTGCCCTGGATGAAAAATGTCTAAAATTTAGAAAATTTTTTTTCATTCTCTAGGAGTCAAATTTTTTTTTTATTATTATTATTATTCAATCTTCACCCCAAACAAGGCACAGTGCCACTTTGAAGTAGGGGGCTACTATCGGGGACAATTTACGGGGGCATTATGAAGGGAGATGAGTAGAAAGATGTTCGTTCACATGAACTTCTGCATACCAGTACAGTTGGGAAAGCAGTACCCCGGGAGGGAGTTCCAAAGACTTGCAGTTCAGGGGAAGAAACTATTGGAGTAAAAGGCTTTCTTACGCCTAGGGATCTCTACTGTAAAGGGATGGGACTTAGTTGCTTGTCGGGGGTAGTTACATCGAGGAGGTACAAGTGTTTGCAGTTCTTCAGAGCATTCACCATTAAAGTATTTGTAGAACAGGCAGAGGGATGCAACATCTCGTCGATAGGACAGAGGCTGAAGCTTAGATGACAGTTCAGGGCCTATCAGGTTGGCGACTCTCTTTTGACCCCTGTCCAGGGGTGAGAGACAAGCAGCAGATGCACCAGCCCAAATGTGACAGCAATACTCCATACATGGGCGAATGGTGGCCTTATAGAGGTACAGCATACTTTCAGGCATAAGTAATTTCTAGCACGGTAGAGAGAGCCCACTTTCTTCGCAGCAACCTTGGAGCTTCAGTCCATCTTGTTGTCATTAATGAATCTGTCTGCAGTGACCACTCCCCAACGAGATGGCAGACCAGCGACCAGAAGGTATCATCCGCTGGCCAAGGCAACCCGGTATGTACCCATTGTACATTTGCACATACACGTCTCGAGGACTTCCAAGGCAAAAGAATTGTGTAAGGATGAGAACACACACACACACACACACACACACACACACACACACACACACACACACACACACACACACACACACACATACACACTCACACACACACACATACACACATACACACTCACACACACACATACACACACACACACACATACACACTCACACACACTCACACACACACACATACACACTCACACACACACACTCACATACACACTCACACACACACATACACACTCACACACATACACACTCACACACACACATACACACTCACACACACACACATACACACTCACACACACACATACACACGCACACACACACACTCACATACACACTCACACACACACATACACACTCACACACACACACACATACACACTCACACACACACATACACACTCACACACACACACACATACACACTCACACACACATACACACTCACACACACACATACACACTCACACACACACACATACACACTCACACACACACACACATACACACTCACACACACACACTCACATACACACTCACACACACATACACACTCACACACATACACACTCACACACACACATACACACTCACACACACACATACACACACATACACACTCACACACACATACACACTCACACACACACACTCACATACACACTCACACACACACATACACACTCACACACACACACACACATACACACTCACACACACACATACACACTCACACACACACACACATACACACTCACACACACACATACACACTCACACACACACACATACACACACACACCCATATATGTAAGAACACAGACTCATAAAAGTAAACTTAAAAGTACGCTTAGTAGTAAAAGTAACAAGAAACAGTAAAAAGAAAACAAAGTAAAAGAAAACGATTAAATAAATAATGAATAAATAAACACGCAAACGCTGTTTTTAACAGTTCAATCCTTAGTGTGGGTGACCGAAATTACTTAGGAGTCATGACTGATGGAACAAGAACAATCTACCTCCGTGAAGTAAATAAAGGGTTCTGCTCGAAATTGCGTCCAAATACCCAAGTTTGACAGAAATATTCCTGAGTTGGACAAGATACACCTGAAGAAGGTCGGAGGTTACATCGACCGAAACGTTGTGAAAATCACACTCAAGATGAGAACAGTAGTCAGATGAATCCAGATAATACGAATAACTAAGTTTTCTTCTGCGAATAATTTGATTTGGCAACGAAAGTCTCCGAAAACAACAAAAGCTAATGATTATAATCAAGGTATAAAAAAATTATATAACTTTTGAAATGAAATATACCCGGTGAACCAAATGCAAGAGAAATACAATATATTGTTCTTTTCTCCCATTCAGCTGGAACCCCGAAGAAGCCGCCTCAAGTTCCAGTGTTGGCCGTAATTCAAGCATTTAAACAATGCGAATCATTTATTCGAAGCAAAGAAAATATGGATGTTGACATGGACGAAAAAGAAGTGAGTTATTCCCTTTGCTGATTTTTGTTGTTTTGTTGCATACCGGGCTTATATAATTTGTGTGGTGTGTGTGCAACAATGAGATGACCGTTGATCGTCTGTCTTTGCATGAGTGTGTGTGTGTGTGTGTGTGTGTGTGTGTGTGTGTGTGTGTGTGTGTGTGTGTGTGTGTGTGTGTGCTACATATATGGAGATTTTAAGACACGTACCTTTTTTCCTTTCTTCAACCAGTACCCCTCACGATGATGGCCTTAAATCTGAAAATCAGAGCATGCATACTCCTAAAACTTGTTTATTATTATTTATAGATGGTCTTTACTTAGAGAAGATCTTTGCCTTTTAAACTAAAACTCTAGTGTCCCTTTTTTCCTTCTTTATCTCAAGCAAACCTAGTCAAATGAATACAGATGCAGCGATCCCTATTCAGAAATGGCCATCTCCGCCAAACATTTCGTCATCACCTAAGCACTCTCTACAATGTCATCCATCTTAACAAGATGTACCCGTTGTCATTTGTTCTTATGTAACATTTCAGCTTGAATATCTGACGGATTCACACTGGGAGAGATTACGAGAATGGTATTACCAACTTTTACAGTAAGTCAATTTCTTTCTTTTTTTCTTTTCAATCTTTAGATGGCTTGTGGTCTGTTTGTCAGTCTGTCACATTTAAGTCTTTTTCGTCTTCTTTAACCTTTCGGCCTACGAGACGATCATTGTCTGAATAAATCATTCCTGTTCTATTACCATCTTGTTGACTTGATTATCTCTATCTCTCTTTCTATCTCTCTTTCTATCCTCCTCTTTCTATCCTTCTCTTTCTATCTCTCTTTCTATCCTCCTCTTTCTATCCTCCTCTTTCTATCTCTCTTTCTATCCTCCTCTTTCTATCTCTCTTTCTATCCTCCTCTTTCTATCTCTCTTTCTATCTCTCTTTCTATCCTCCTCTTTCTATCTCTCTTTCTATCCTCCTCTTTCTATCTCTCTTTCTATCATCCTCTTTCTATCTCTCTTTCTATCCTCCTCTTTCTATCTCTCTTTCTATCTCTCTTTCTATCTCTCTTTCTATCCTCTTCTTTCTATCTCTCTTTCTATCTCTCTTTCTATCCTCCTCTTTCTATCCTCCTCTTTCTATCTCTCTTTCTATCCTCCTCTTTCTATCTCTCTTTCTATCCTCCTCTTTCTATCTCTCTTTCTATCTCTCTTTCTATCCTCCTCTTTCTTTCTCTCTTTCTATCCTCCTCTTTCTATCTCTCTTTCTATCCTCCTCTTTCTATCTCTCTTTCTATCCTCCTCTTTCTATCTCTCTTTCTATCCTCCTCTTTCTATCTCTCTTTCTATCTCTCTTTCTATCCTCCTCTTTCTATCTCTCTTTCTATCCTCCTCTTTCTATCTCTCTTTCTATCTCTCTTTCTATCCTCCTCTTTCTACCTCTCTTTCTATCTCTCTTTCTATCCTCCTCTTTCTATCTCTCTTTCTATCTCTCTTTCTATCCTCCTCTTTCTATCTCTCTTTCTATCTCTCTTTCTATCCTCCTCTTTCTATCTCTCTTTCTATCCTCCTCTTTCTATCTCTCTTTCTATCTCTCTTTCTATCTCTCTTTCTATCCTCCTCTTTCTATCTCTCTTTCTATCTCTCTTTCTATCTCTCTTTCTATCCTCCTCTTTCTATCCTCCTCTTTCTATCTCTCTTTCTATCTCTCTTTCTATCCTCCTCTTTCTATCCTCCTCTTTCTATCTCTCTTTCTATCCTCCTCTTTCTATCTCTCTTTCTATCCTCCTCTTTCTATCTCTCTTTCTATCTCTCTTTCTATCCTCCTCTTTCTATCTCTCTTTCTATCTCTCTTTCTATCCTCCTCTTTCTATCTCTCTTTCTATCCTCCTCTTTCTATCTCTCTTTCTATCTCTCTTTCTATCTCTCTTTCTATCCTCCTCTTTCTATCTCTCTTTCTATCTCTCTTTCTATCCTCCTCTTTCTATCCTCCTCTTTCTATCTCTCTTTCTATCATCCTCTTTCTATCTCTCTTTCTATCCTCCTCTTTCTATCCTCCTCTTTCTATCCTCCTCTTTCTATCTCTCTTTCTATCTCTCTTTCTATCCTCCTCTTTCTATCTCTCTTTCTATCCTCCTCTTTCTATCTCTCTTTCTATCCTCCTCTTTCTATCTCTCTTTCTATCTCTCTTTCTATCCTCCTCTTTCTATCTCTCTTTCTATCCTCCTCTTTCTATCTCTCTTTCTATCTCTCTTTCTATCTCTCTTTCTATCCTCCTCTTTCTATCTCTCTTTCTATCTCTCTTTCTATCTCTCTTTCTATCCTCCTCTTTCTATCCTCCTCTTTCTATCTCTCTTTCTATCTCTCTTTCTATCCTCTTCTTTCTATCTCTCTTTCTATCCTCCTCTTTCTATCTCTCTTTCTATCTCTCTTTCTATCCTCCTCTTTCTATCTCTCTTTCTATCCTCCTCTTTCTATCTCTCTTTCTATCTCTCTTTCTATCTCTCTTTCTATCCTCCTCTTTCTATCTCTCTTTCTATCTCTCTTTCTATCCTCCTCTTTCTATCCTCCTCTTTCTATCTCTCTTTCTATCTCTCTTTCTATCCTCCTCTTTCTATCCTCCTCTTTCTATCTCTCTTTCTATCCTCCTCTTTCTATCTCTCTTTCTATCCTCCTCTTTCTATCTCTCTTTCTGTCTCTCTTTCTATCCTCCTCTTTCTTTCTCTGTCTCTTTATTTCTTTCTCTATCTATCCTTCTCATTTTAATCGTATCAAAAATACAGATCAATTAATTGATCTTTTCAATATTTAAATGAGTCTCTGGTTTATTAATCAGTTTGTCAAACTTAAGTTTTGTTTTTAACAAAGGAGTCACCACTTATCAAGAACTAAAGGTTACTCGAGGATAAGGGTTAATGATTATTTTAGGGGACGGTTCAACAAGAATTTGTTTATATTGGACTTGAAGACGACTATATTGTAGTCAGGAACAGAGTTCCACAGGCAGGCAATTCTAGAAAAGAAGCTTTGTTCATGGAATCCACGTTTAAGTTTAGGCATAGATAGAGAGTGTGGAAAATTACTGATAGTGGTTTTAGCTAGATGAGTGTTTTTGTGAATGTTTGGTGAGGGAGGATAGTTGGAGCTCAGTCGAGCACTTGCCATGAAAATAACGATAAAGCAGAGACAGGTTTGTAACATCTCTTATGTAGAAAGAGGTTACAGGGAAGAGAAAAGGGCATCACCTACTAGATTATAAAGTCGGTTTTGAACTCTATCTAGGCAGGATAGGGTGCTCCAAACAGCTCTTGCCAGATGTCGCAACAGTACTCCATCCTAGGACGTACTTGGCTCTTATAAAGGTATAGGATTACATCAGTAGTACGGTCCTGAATATGACCATAAACTATGTCCGATGGTGAGGCTCAACCTTGCGGGCCTTGGGGAGTGTGGAGCCACCCTTTAATTGCCATTGCTCCCAGGTCCACTCTGACCCGGAGTGGTAGTACCTGTTAGAGTGCCAACTATGGGTTAAATAGAATTCGACTTGAAAACAACAAATATACTCCATTAAAAATCGTTCCTCAAAATAACTAGATTCGGCATTAAATAAACTGAAAAAGGTTGATATGCCGTAAAACAAAAACAACCAACCAACCAGAAAAGATAAAGTGCGATATCAGGTCATATAAAACTACTGGAATGATGGAATGATTCGACCATTTTTCCAGCAACCTTGGCAACGGATTTGATGCATATGCTCAGATCAGAAGTGAAGGTCAGACTAAGAAGCTTGTCTAAACATGGAGTCTCCCTAAGACGAAAGCCATTCATTTTAATTGATGCTAGGCTGAGAGTCCAAGCATTGATGATGGAAAGATAGAAACTTGGTTTTAGATGCATTAAAATTAACCAGCCACCCTTTTCTACATTGCACCACGTACTCAGGATCAAAATAGAGAGAATCAGAGAGAGCTTTGTCATTTTCAGCCTTTGAAATGTTGTCATAGATGGTAGTGTCGTCTGCATAAATGCCAACAAATGAACTAAGAATGTGCTTTGGGAGATCATTAATGTAGATCAGGAAGAGAATTGGGCCCAGGATGGAACCCTGGATGACCCCAGCGATAATAGTATAAGCTTTTGATTTCTGCTCATCAACCACTACTCTTATAAACCTATGAGGATGTAAGAAGATATAGCTGTGAAGTAAACTTTATATCAAAATTGATCTAGAAACGAAGCCCCCGCCATGAGATTTGCTAATCTTGTGAGATATTACAGCAAGCACATCAGCTACAGATCTAGCAGAACGGAAACCATATTGCATGCCACTAAGCGGGTTATTTTTGCTAGGGCGTTTTTTTTTTGTTTTTTTTTACACAGTGATCACCACTTATCAAGGCCCGGAAGCCACTCAGGGATAAGGGTTATTGCAAGTACATTACGTTAGTGTGGAGATTTGATGAAGTGTTTAATTAGGGGGGGGGCGGTTCATTAGGAATTTGTTAACATTGGACTTGAACACATCCAAGTTGTAGTCCGGAGGGAAGCAGGCAGACGGAACAGAGTTCCACAGGCGTGCAGTTCTAAGAAAGAAGCTTTGTTCATGGAATCCGAGTTTTGATGTAGGCACAGATATAGAGTGGGGGAAATTTTTCACAGTGGATTCAGCTAGACGGGTGTTTTTCGTGAAAGATTGGCGAGGGGGGACCAGGGATTGGAGTTTGACCACTTCTCTATTTATCACAGATAAACACCTGAAATTTTAAAGACTGATGAGGTTTTCCAGAGTGTTGGGAAACATTTCTCCTTAAGACAACATTTAAAAAGCTTTATAAGTATAAGTTCTAGTTCTAATTGAAGCTTTTTGAGCTCTTCGTCTTCTTTTCCCGTTTTTTTTCTTTCTTTCTGTCCCCCTCCCCCCTTTTCACTCTTTTCTCTCTCTTTCTATGTTTCTCTCTTTCTATATTTCTCTTTCTCTCTCTCCTTCGCTTTCATTATCACTTCCTCTATTTCTCTCAATCTCTCTTGTGTTGTTACCAGATTGTTTGCAGTCTATTAAGTGTTCTTTTTTGTCTTCTGTGAGCTTACAGCCTACTGGACGATCGTTGTTTGAATAAATCATTCATGTTCTAGTTTATTTAATTATCCCTATTTATCTTTTTTTTTTCTCTCCTTCTGGCCATCTTTCTATTCTTCTCTCTCTCTTTCTCCATTTCTTCTTCTTCTTCTTCTTCTTCTTCTTCTTCTTCTTCTTCTTCTTCTTCTTCTTCTTCTTCTCTCTCTCTCTTTCTCTCTCTGTCTATCCTTCGCCCAATCTTTCTGTTTCGTAGTTTACCAGATTCTTTATAACTGAGAAAGCCTTTTTTTTATTCACGTTCACCCTACTATTTAGGGCCATGCCTAGGAAAGATTAACAAGATGTTGGTTTACATTACATTTAAATTTCTGCATATCAGTACAGTCAGGGAAACAGGTAGCAGGAAGAGAATTCCAAAGTCTAGCTGTTTGAGGAAAGAGACTATTAGAGTAGAAAGCTTTCTGGCATTTAGGGACCTCAACAGTGAAGGGGTGTGATTTTGTTGCTAAGCGAGTTTGTCAGGGGTATGTATGTCGAGGGGGCACAAGGGCAAGGAGTTCATCAGAGCACACTTCATTAAAATATTTGCAAATATACCGGCCACAAGAGAAGCTATCTTTAATGTAGCCACAGATTACATGACTGTTACATTCTGGTCAGGTGTGTAGCTTGTTAGAATAACGTCTGATAGAGAATAAAGGTGTAGTTCAATCAATGTTAGTTTAACACCGAACAGCAGGTCCGGTTGGTCTCCTATAATTTGATTTCAACCTTGGAAAATTTCCAAGATAAAACTCTGATGCTGGATATTTAGGTATAATAGGAAAGTTGTCTACATTACAAGTTGCGGTACAGCGCGTAATCCTTTGAAAGTTGATTTTCTGTTCATGGTTTGCTTTGAAAGTTTTGTGCGAAAGGGGCGAATGGTGGCTTTGTTGAGGTACAGGATACTCTCAGGTGTGAGTAGTCTTCTAGCTTGATAGAGGGAACCCACCTTCTTTACAGCAGCCTTTGCAATGTCCTCTATGTATTTGTTCCAGTTCATATTGGCCGCAAATGTTAAGCCGAGAAGTCTGAAGGAATAATTCTCAGGTAGGATGTAATTTGCCATGGGTTTAGGTTATTGGAGAGGTGCTTTGTAATTGTTAAAAGAGAGCACCTGTCTTGCTAGCATTAAGTGTTACCATTTATTTGCGGCTCAATTCCACTATGGTCTGGGGGTCATTTTGTAAGGATTCTGCCATTGTCTTAGATTTATGTACATCCATTCTTCCCTCATGCATATCATAGAGAGTTGTATCATCAGCAAATATACTCATCTCGATCACAATATTATCAGGTAGATCGTTTATGATTATCAGATCGACTCCCGAGGCACTCCTGCATTAATGTTCTGCTGTTGAGAACCAGATAGGCCTTCTATCTCTTTCTGTCTCTCTCTTTCTGTCTTTCTTTCTCTCCTTTTCTCTGTATCTTTCTATCTTTTTCTCTCTCTATTCGTATTTGTATGTGTTACTCTCTATCTTCATCTTTAACTTCAAGAAAACCTCTCTCTCTCTCTCTCTTTCTCTCTCTCTCTCTCTCTCAGTCTGTTAATCAGAATGCCTTCTTCTTCTGTCACGATGTTACATGTCAACACTTGGGACCCACACATTGTATGCAGACAGTCGCAAGGAAACAAAGACAAGGATAGAATTTGACTCACTTTTTTTTTTCCAGTTGAAACAACAGACATTTATTTACGGGTACTTTCCAGTATATCGCTTTGTCTCTTGTTCAAAAGTCTTCTTGAACGCCAATGTGCTTAACAAGATGTTGCCGTGTCGAATATGTAGTACTCTGTCTTTGTCCGGACATTTTTAGCGAAAAAATACTCAATATTGTTGGTGGATAAAATAGATAGTTATACCATATTTCAAAATATTATGGTGTATTGATTATCTTATTCTTTATTTTCATATACATGAAATACTGTTGTCATATCTGGGATGATATATCAATCGCTAATCTTTTCCTTCTAGACAGGATAAAAAATGGCCAATAATCTACTACACCTCACTATCTGCCAAGCTCAAACCTCTGTCCTATCGCCACAATAGACTCGCTTTACAAGTCCGTCGATGAAATATACTCTGACGAACTTGATGCACTTGTACCCCCCCCCAAATGTAACTACCCTTGACAAATCCGGCGATCACCAAAATCTCACCCCTTCACTGTAGAGTCCTTCATTTTCCTGGTTGTTTAGGACACATCTTTCCCTGTCGCTCTCCAGCCGCATGTGTAACACATCTATTTCTGTGCTACAGTTCCTTGCGAATAATTGTGTGTACTGTTCCTACACTGACATCAAACTATATTTATTGTCTCTATAAACACATGACAGTCCTTATTCATGAAATTCGTTATTTGGCCAATCAACTCTGGTGTTCTGACTTCCTTATTCTTTCCACACCTCTCATCATCCCTCACAGACTCCATGCTTTCCTTGAATCTCTTATGCCACTCAATAAATCATGCTCGATTCATGTAAGATGGTCCAAAAGCAGTCTGAAGCATTCAAAAACTTTTCCGGGATTAAAACAATTTTACTGCATATCCTTCTTCTAAAGTGTTCTCATATACAGATTGTATTTTTGAAATTTACCTGCTCTGACAATCAGGCTTTGGTAGGGTGTATTCCAATTGCTTGAACGTAAAATCATAAAAATTGGTCAGTCATCTCATAAGATGTATAGCAATAACATACTGAATTTTCAAGAGTCTACGACAATTTTAAATGGCTGTACAAAATAAAAAATCTGGAAAGTCTCGAAGGCATCTCGTATTAAATTAATAGTACTGAACCTTCTTAGTGACACACAATATGGTTTCCGTTCTGCTAGATCTACAGCAGATGTGCTTACAGTTATATCTCATAGGATTAGCAAATCTCTCGACGGAGGCAACCTTTCTAGGGTAATTGCTCTTGACATATCTAAGGCCTTTGATAGGGTATGGCATAAAGGTTTACTTCATAAGATCTCTAGCTATGGTATTGCTGGAAATGTCTTCTCAATTATTAAATCATTTCTTTCTGATAGGTTCATAAGAGTAGTAGTTGAGGGGCAAAAATCAGAAGCTCACAGTATTAATGCCGGTGTCCCTCAGGGATCCATCCTGGGCCCAACTCTTTTCCTGATCTATATTAATGATCTTCCAAATCACATCCTTACATGATTTGTAGACATTTATGCTGACGACACTACCATTTATGGTAGCACATCTAAGACAGTAAACGACCAAGTTCTCTCCAATTCTCTCTCCTCTGATCTTGAGCATGTAGTACAATGGGGTAAGGAGTGGCTGGTTACTTTTAATGCATCTAAAACCAAGCTTCTCTCTTTACATCATAAACATTCTGATCCACATCTGGCATCAATTGAAATGAATGGCTATCGTCTTCAGGAGGCCTCAAGTTTTGACAAGCCTCTTGGCTTGACCATTACTCCTGATCTTAAATGGAACACATACATCAAATCTGTTGCTAAGGCCGCTGGAAAAATGGTGGGATCTTTCTATCGATCCAGTAGATATCTCACTGCTGATGCTATTCTCTATCTATATAAGAGCCAGGTACGTCCAAGGATGGAATACTGTTGCCACATCTGGACAGGAGCTGCTAGAAAGGACTTGGCCTGCCTTGATAGAGTTCAAAATAGACTTCGTAGCCTCATAGGAGATGTCCTTTTCTCTTCCTTGCAACCTCTATCTCACAGAAGAGATGTTGCAAGTTTGTCTCTGATGTATCGTTATTTTCATGGAAAGTGTTCGACTGAGCTTCAATCTATGGTCCCCCCTCGCCAAACTTTCACAAGAAACACTCGTCTAACTGTAAACACTATCAATAATTCCCCCCACTCTTTATCTGTGCCTAAACCTAAACGTAGATTCCATGAACAAAGCTTCTTTCTTAGAACTGCATGCCTGTGGAATTGTCTTCCGTTTTCCTGCTTTCCGGCTGACTACAATATGGTTGTCTTCAAGTCTAACGTAAATAAGTTCTTGATGAGCCGTTCCATATAAGTTATCAAATTTTCCGAATTTTCATTACTAATGATTACTATATTGTCCAATTTCTAATGTAAAATCTTTAACCCTTATCCTTGAGTGGCCTCTTGGCCTTGATAATGTGGTGATGCCTATGTAAAAAAAAAATACGGACCAAAATAAAGAAATCAACTTTAAGTAAACTTCCTCTCTCTATCTTGTCTTGTAGCCAAGACTGTGAAATAATTGGTTTACCAATGGCATTAGTGAACAAATGTGAAGCGAACCTAAAACGTCTGAAGATTTTGTGTCCACAGTTTCATTTGGACGGGAAGAACAGCGTCTGGATTTTGAAGCCCGGAGCCAAATCAAGAGGCCGAGGTTTGACAACTCATTTACTTTTATTTATTTACTTATTTATTTACTTATATTATATGAATATTTACTTATTTATTTACTTACAGGGTGGAACGATAAAACTCTCGCAATAGTAAAGATATAATTTCATTTCCGTTTGATGAAAAACATTGGGTTTTTTTTGTTGCAGACCAGAGCGATAGGAGCCTTTTATCACATCTGAAAGTGACATACTGTTCAATGAGCAAGATCAGAGATGTGCCACTATACAACTCATGCTCTCTACCGATCAAAGTCATGACAACAGGATCATTGCCAGTACCCTCAAAACGCAAATCCGGATAAGAACGTGCCCAGGGTGATGAAAACAAATTTTTCAGCCACGGTTATAGTCTTTGGTGTGGTTTCAAGTGAAGGCCACATCATGCCACCTCACATCTTCGAAGTCAGCTTGAAAGTCAACACCAAAGTGTACTTGGATGAAGAGTGTTATAATCTGCAATCAGGTGGCGCTAGCAGACTCTGAGTGTGGCAGCAGGACTCAACGCTGGCCCACAAGTTCAAAGAGACCCAGGCTTGGCTTCAGAAAGAGTGCTACGACTTTGTACCCTTCTTTCACTGCCCCCACCTCCCCCAACCTGAACATGATGGACTACTTTGTTTGGTCATATGTCGAGAACATCACCAACATGACCTCCCACAACACCAAAGCTAGCCTGATCACTTCCATCTGCCAAGTATTCACTGAGCTTCTGCTGGCGCTTGTAGAAAAGGTATGCTCCCAGTTCCGGACCCACACCAAGGCGGCGATTGAGGCTAAAGGCAGCTACATTGAATGGATGTCAGCTCTACTACGTAATCAAGTTATCCGAAAATAAAACTGTAACGTTGTTTTCTTTAGGGCGACAATTTTATCATTCCTCCTGTATATGTTCTTAAACTTTGAAAGAAAAAAATGATCGCAATTTTTTAAACATTTCTATGCGGGTATTATTCAGACTGCTGTCCTCATTTTGATTGTTATTCTTACAACGTTTCAGCCGATGTAAGCTCCAACCTTCTTTGGGTATATCTGAAATATTTTTTTCTGTCATAACTATCATTGCTAATTGTTCAAGATCATTTACTTGTAAAATCATCTCATAACCTTGGCTGAACTCTAACTGACCAATCATGACCTTGGCTGAACTCTGACTGACCAATCATGACCTTGGCTGAACTCTAACTGACCAATCATGACCTTGACTGAACTCTGACTGACCAATCATGACCTTGGCTGAACTCTAACTGACCAATCATGACCTTGGTTGAACTCTAACTGACCAATCATGACCTTGGCTGAACTCTAACTGACCAATCATGACCTTGGCTGAACTCTAACTGACCAATCATGACCTTGGCTGAACTCTAACTGACCAATCATGACCTTGGCTGAACTCTAACTGACCAATCATGACCTTGGCTGAACTCTAACTGACCAATCATGACCTTGGCTGAACTCTAACTGACCAATCATGACCTTGGCTGAACTCCTTCTGTCCAATCTGCTGGTCTCGTAAGTATATCTATTTTTGACTAGTGATGGGACGATTCCAATATTTTGACGATTCCGATACAATTACCGATTCTGTTCTAAATTTCCAATTCTTATACAATTACCGATTTCCGATTCTAAAATCGACTAATCATCCAAAAAAAATGGAACTTCATTATTGACGTAGTCGAGAATACTCGTCTGTTTTCAAATGTAAATATAATTAGCTTCTCGGCATAAAAATATGTTTAAATATGATATTTTAATTCGCGTAGATTTCGTATTTATCATTATAGAGCGAATATGCTTTCAAAAGTTTTACAAAAATGATTTTGCTACCATCAGCTGGAATCGAAACCAAAACATTCAGTACTCCAGCCTTAGTTGTTATGTAGCATTTTAGCCTTCATTGTTATCATCTGAGCTATCAGCAAATGGATAAAAAGACTAAAAATCAAGTGAATTCAAGCTAAAAATGTATATGTACACACACTCAGAAGTTAGTTGATTTACTTCTGTTATGGTCAACTGTCTTTTTTAAATTTTTTATTTATTGCGGACTATTATTCTCATCTTTATTGGTTGCTGTTTTACGACGTTTTGGCAAACTATTCCTCTGGCCTTTGTCAGGTGGTAACCGCAATGTATAGGAACTCTGAATCTCCTGACTGCATTCCGGCTCTGTCGGTGGGGGCATTAGAATACGCCGACTGCCCCCCTGCAGAAGGTAAAAGTCCCTCAATGGGGGTCCTTGATATGACCTTAAACTATATCCAGTGGTGAGGCCCCAGCTTGTGGGCTTTGGGGAGTGTGGAACCACCCTTTAATTACCATTGCTCCCAGGTCCACTCTGACCCGGAGTGGTAGTACCTGTTAGGGTCCCAACTATGGGTTAAATAGAAACCGACGTGAAAACAACAAATATATTCTATTAAAAAATGTTTCTTAAATCTTTGGATTCAGCATTAAATAACAAAAACAACCAACCAACCAACCTGACTGCATTCACTGCAATTACTGCCTTCCATAGTTGTTGTCATCTCAGAAGGCAGTAATTGCAGTTAGGAGATTCAGAGTTCCTATCCGTTGTGGTTACCACCTGACAAAAACCAGAGGAATAGTTTGCCGAAACGTCGTGAAACAACTAAGAAAAGATGAGGATAATAGTCCGCAATATAAATAAAAAATTAATAAGTAATACTCATCTCAATAAATTAAATAATATTAATTAATTAATTATTAAATAATTAATATTAAATAATATGTCTTTTTTTCTTTCAATTTTGACCCCTTAGCAGCTATTTTTACAGGCTGAAATCAAAAGTGTTCCCGAAGTCCAAATACCCTATATATCAAGTTCCAAGTATGTAGACCAAATATGCAGGGTAAAATTTGGTAGAGACGTTTCAGACACGTACAGACAAGGTCACTTATATATAAGTAGGTAGGTAGATAGATATAAAATTATGTCCTTATGCTAGAACGTACGCAATTATGCAGAATGTAGAAACTATGCACGAATAGAAATGAGAATAATAGTCAAATGAAATCATTTAATAAGAAACCATAAAAATGAATAATTAATGAATGTTCATTTTTCAAAGGAATATGCAGATTAGTTAACCTTCATGTAGTCGCTTGCATATCTATGACTGAGTATATTAAGAAGTTTGTTTTAAATATTTTTAAACAGAAAAAATAGGCTTTTAATATCAATGTCAGAGCGAGAAAAAAGACTCAACTTTATAGGTATATACCTAATATATTATCATTTACTAAAATTGTTTTAATTAAGACTCAACTTTATAGGTATATACATTATATATATGATTTATTTGATTATTGTTTTAATTTAACAAAGTTTTTAATGTTTTTAATTTATTGTATCCACGATTTCTACGAACTTAATGTGAAACTTTTTATCTATATTTTTACTTGTGCCATTTTTTTCTATTTATCCAATCGTGCCATTTTTACTAATCCATTTTTGTGCCATTTTTATCTAATTCGTTATGATGTATAAATTTTAGTATTGGTATTTAAAAATTTTATTAGTATTTTATTATCAGCAATGAAGAATTAAGTTTTAAACAAAGTTTTTTTTCATTAAAAGAATCATTTTTGAAATCTAAATTAGGTTAATTTTTTTCCAATTCCCATACCGTCCAAAATTCCGATTTTTTTCAATTCTCATTCCAATTAATCGTCCCAACACTACTTTGGACCAGAAATGCTTGAAGTCTAGTCTTTTTCTCAGTCGCTCTCAGATAGTCACCAGAACTGAATTCATCCATCTCTCTTCTCAGCCAACTCTTTGCATCGTCTTCCTGCCGCTCAAAAGATGAAACTTAATGATCAAGATGCCATTCAGTCTTGGAAGTTCAATAGATTAGTCTCCTTAATATATCTACTTGCGACCAGAAATCCTAGATGTCTAGTCTTTCTTTCAGTCATTCTCAGCTGATCAACAGAACCGACTAAATCTGCCCGTTTTCTCAGACATTCTCCAAAACCTAACAAACAAAACTGTCAGGTGCCATTCCATCTTACTCTCTCATAATATTTTCTTTCTGTGAACCATTTCTCAACTCAACATTCTCTGGGATTTTTGCTGGGAAAGAATGTGAAGGAGGTGATACCTAGGATAACATGTTATGTTACTTTGAATTTAAATTAAATAAGATATTTGAAAAACTATTTTTTTTTTGCAGGCATTATGTGCTACAATCGACTTGAGGAAATCTTGAAACTGGCTGAAACTAACATCAGTAATAAAGAGTCGAAATATGTCATTCAGAAATATATTGGTACGGGCTTTTCTCTTTTTATTTTTTCATCGATTTAATTCCTTAGCGAAAATACTTTGTCTGGGTCAGAATTATTTATTTATTTATTTACTAGTTGATCTTTAAGCATCTAAAAACATTTGTATATAATTTTTTACATTCTCCGATAGAGGGTGGGCTGCTGTGGCAGTTTTTGTGAGGTTGAGTTATAGTTCTGTGCTGGTCTAGGAGATCCACCTTTTTAGGATTTACTTTCTTGGGTTTTCAAGTGGGGTGAATCTATTGCTAGTGTCCCGAGGTGCTCTTACTGTGGATACCGATGGGGGCTGCTCTGGCAATTTTGTAAGTCAGAGTATTCAGCCTTTTGGGCGTTCGCTATTAAGCCGCCACTTTCCGGCCTTGTGTCACATCTTATTGCTGTAGGAGGGAGATAAATGAACCAATACATGCCAGCATGTAAAACAGACATTAAATCGATGATGATGATGATGGTGATGGTGATGGTGAAAAAAAAATTTCATTTTGTCTTTTTTTTTATACAGATGCAGGATGCTTATTTCTCTGCATCATCACTTTGTTTCATCTTCGCCGTTTAGTAAGTTGCCGTGATAGTCTCGGCTTTATCAACTTCCTTTCTATCTAATGAAAAAAGTGACATGCAGACGGACAGACATCGAAGTAACATCTTCTATATAATTTGTCTCATTTGCATGGCTTCCCAAGAGAACTTATGAACTGATATGTGATCATTCAATTACGCGCTGGTTATCTGCCCTTGTGGTGATTCCCGATTTGTCCGACACACGGCATTTTTTACTTCCTATTATGTTCTCTCTCTCTCTCTCTCTCTCTCTCTCTCTCTCTCTCTCTCTCTCTCTGTCATTCGAATCGTGGACGCGAACGCACACAATTTTTCCACGTGCCTCGACAGACGCGTATTCCTTTTCAAGGTAAGGATGAACACTCGTGTATAAACTTTCACATACGCAATGAACATTCAACCTGTACTTTAATGAACTCCTGTGATCACGCACAAACATCCAGACACACATATGCACAAAGAATATATCCACATAACGAACATTCTAACTTCATAAATATATACAGTAACCCCTCGCTATTCGTGGTTCAATTATCACGGATTCGCTACTTCACGGGTTTTTCAATATATTAATATTGCGGATTTAAGAATCCTTGATCATCCAAGTTGACGTCTTCTTCCAGGGTTAGCATAAAAAATATTGTTTATTCTTTTTTTTAATAATTATTTGCTTCTATTTTGTAATTTTTGTTTCAGATCAAAATTTTTTTTATACGAATGTACGTATTGTAAAGGTTTTCTCTCTGTACTTGCTTAAATATTTTTTTTTATTTTGTTTTAATACTTATTTCTTTGTTTAATTTGTAATTTTCTTTAGAAATAGATTTTTTGTACACATGTTGCCATAGTAACTAACGTGTTACACGTACGTACTTGCTTAATTCTCTAGTGTCACAGACGTATTTATGTAGAGTACTGAACTGTAATATTGTACTATACAAGCTAACAAGTGTTACAATCTTTCTATTATTATCAATATGGTAAAGGGTGGCTTATAAACATTACAGGGATGGTTTTAAACAGCCTATAAACAATTGAATAACGTAAAAATAATAATTTTGTCGTACTTTACGGATTTTTTAATATTGTATATAATTTTATTTAAAAAAAAAACAAAAAAAAAACTTGTACATATTGTCATCTGGGGCTTTAAAGTAGATCCAACTCCTAGAGTGAATGCGGTATTGTGGTGATTGCAACTAGTGATAGGGAATAGACAAGTGGACGACCACCGACACCCATCTTCCCCCTACACCCTTTCTGGCCTCATGCCACATTTAAAAAGAATTAGTTGCCTGTTTTATATAATTTTAACCCTAAAATTCTGTAAAATTTGTGATTTTTTTTCTTAAATAAATATTCTAATATCACGGGTGATCACGGTCCCTATCTACCGTGATATTCGAGGGAATACTGTATTGATTTTACTGTAATGTACTATTTTTTCAACTTTTTCATTAGTTTGTTAAAGCTACTGGATATCAAACATTCACCTGCTATAATATATATTCCAACCCAGAGATCTTATTATAATTCTGACAGTCCTTTTAAGCGCAATTTAAACCTTTTTAACACTTGGTCTACCAGGTATATTTTCTAGTTAGTTTCTGAAACATTTTTAATGAGTAAAGTTTCTCCTATGATTACTGGAATTATAAAGATCTTCCTAAGATTCCAATTTCTCTTCCTGTCAAACATAAAACCTTAGTATTTCGTTATCTTTTCTCTCGCGGCTCTTTCAGTGTAGACCGAATAGTGCTTAATCAGTGAACAGCTATATCGGTAAATCCGATTCATTATTTATGTACACTACTAAACTGTAATAGTGTAACCTACACAACCTGTACAAGAAATCTATGTATATTCAATGAAAATTTCATAAGAGAAAAATGCTGCCCAAATATCTTTTGCATATATATATATATATATATATATATATATATATATATATATATATAAAATAAAAGTTACAATAAGTTTACTAAGGTAATCAAAATGGTAAACTTAAAATATACTATAAATATTAAAGAGTTAATATTTACAAGTAAAATAAACTCAGCCAGATATAAAAAGCTCAATTGACAGACGTGTTTCAAATATTATCTTTAGTACTTTTCTTTTAATGATTTGGAATTCATTCCATTTGCACTTTTTTCCAAGGAACTCTGCCTTTTGGATGATTTTGGACCATTTGGAATTTACCCAGTGGATTGAAATTTTAAATTCGACCGTTTTGGATTTTACCATTTTTGGATTTTTACCCTTCACCGGACTGTCCATTCATGTGAAATCTTTTTATTATTTTTCTTTTGCCTCCTGTTCCCCCTACCTCACCCTTTTTTTAACCAAGTAAGATCTGTGACTTACTTGTAGTTTCATTAAATACTTTTATATGCAAAATCCGATCCTGCATTTTGCTAATTCCTGCCCTCTGATGAGAAGGAGAGTATTTCTTCGAAACTCTGCGGATTAAGGACTATCCACTTATCTTGTGCTTCCTTTTTTAAAATTAAATATGTTTTTAACTCTTTTTCAAGATGTCTTTTAACATATTTTATTAATCATTTGTTCATATATATATATATATATATATATATATATATATATATATATATATATGCAAAAGAAAACCTTTTTTTTAAAAAAAAAAAGAATGTTCTTAAATTGAACCAGATTATATGGGATCTCTGATAGAAAGTGCTACGAAAACATGTATGCACATATGTATCTAATATATTCTATATAAATTGTATATGTATCGTATATATATATATATATATATATATATATATATACAGATTTTTTTTTTTTTTTTACATGGAGATCCCCACTTATCAAGGTCCGGAAGCCACTCGGGGATAAGGTTTATTGCGTGTACAGTAATCAATGGGATAGTATTGTAGTAATCGTTAGTATTGGATATTTGATAAAGTGTCTTACTTAAGGGGGGGGGAACTGTCTGTCAGGGATTTGTTTATGTTGGACTTGAAGACATCCAAGTTGTAGTCAGGTGGGAAACAGGCGAACGGAAGAGAATTCCACAGTTGTGCACTTCTAAGAGAGAAGCTTTGCTCATGGAATCTACGTTTGGATTTAGGCACAGATAAAGAGTGGGGAAGCTTAATAACAGTAGTTTCAGCAGGACGGGTGTTTTTCGTAAAAGATTGGCGAGAGGGGACCAGAGATTGGAGCTCAGACGAGCACTTGCTATGGAAATAACGATAAAATAAAGACAGGTTCGCAACCTCTCTTCTGTGGGAGAGAGGTTGCAAGGAAGAGAAAAGGGCATCCCCCACTAAGCCACAAAGTCTATTTTGTATTCTGTCAAGGCAGGATAGGCTGCTTTTAGCAGGTAGAGGATTGTGTCAGACATATGAAACTTTTCATGAATGACAGACATAAGGAGACTTTTGCTGCGTTTTCTTCAAGATTTTATTGGTTAGAATGGACTTAAGGAGAGAGACTAAAACTAAATAATTATTTACATCATAATTTCCTAATTTACTAATATAAGAAATGCATGATGACATTCGTCAAGATTATTTAACAAATAGACTCAACTAAAACACTTTGTTGGAGACAATAAAAAAGAGAAATTCGCTTTGCGATTTTAACATACATCGGACTCCATGTTTATATAGTTAAGAGAAATAGGGAGCAATAAGGGAAGTCCAAAGGTTAGTAGCTCACGGGAAGAGCTATTAGATTAGAAAGCTTTCCGGCATCTGTGGATCTCTACAATGAAGAGATGGGATTTTGCTGATTGTCAGGAGTATTTATGTTAAATGATGTGACAAGTGCGACAAGGATTGGAGCGTGGTAGATAATGTGAGACTTATTAGATTAGGGGCTCTTTTTAGGGAACCTATTTAAGAGAGAGAAACTAGCGGTAGATGCACCAGCTGAGATATCATAACAATACTCCATGTATGGGCGATTAGTGGCTTCGATATTTGATTTTGACTAGCTATTTTTCTTTTCTTTTTTTTTAACCATATTTCTTACACGAATATAATGTATCTCTTGTTTTAGAGAGAGAGTCTTGTAGTTGATGATTGCAAACTCCTTTTTTAGACCGTGTATAGAAGGGAGAAACTAATGGTTAATACCCCAGTCTAGATGTAACAGCAATACTTCATTAATGAGATATAGGATAGTTTCAAATGTGAGTAATTTTCTAGCATGGTAAAGGGAGCCCAACTTCTTTGCAACAGTCTTGGCAATGCCCTCAATGTATTTGTTCCAAGTCGTGTTTTCTATGTTGGAAGTTTGGAATAAGCATTGTTCCTAGTTAAAAAAACATTAAGTTATCTGCAGTAGTTTCATATCCATTAAATCTCTTATGCCACTCAAAAACTGATACTCAATTCATGCAAGATGGTCCAAAAGCAGTCTGAAGAATTCCATACGTTTCTGTAGTATTTTTTCCAAGTTTAAAACATATATTTTATGGCATATTGTTCTTCTAAAGTGTCCTCACGTCCAGATTGTATTGTTGAAATTCAATGGCTGTGACAATCAGGCTTTAGTAGTGTGTATTCCAATTTCTGCTGTAGCTGTTCATTTGAATGTAAAATCATAAAAATTGGTCAGTCATCTAATAAGATGTATAGCAATAACATGCTGAATTTTCAAGAGTCTTCAACAATTCTAAATGCCTGTACAAAAAAAGTCTGGAACTTATTGAAAGCATCTTGTATATGTATTTTTATTCATTTATTTATTTTTCTACAGAGCGGCCTCTACTCATTTACAATTGCAAATTTGACATTCGTCAATGGTTCCTCATCACGGACTGGAACCCATTGACCATGTGGTTCTACCGAGACAGCTACCTTCGATTCTGTTCACAACAGTTCACGCTCAGCAAATTTGATAAGTAAATTCTACAATTCTTTTTGTTTCTTTTACATTTTGTAAAAAAAAAAAATTTCCCAATTTCTTCATTTTTCTTTTGTTTCTTTTACATTTTGTAAAAAAAAAAAAATTTCCCAATTTCTTCATTTTTCTTTTGTTTCTTTTACATTTTGAAAAAAAAAAAAAATTTCCCAATTTCTTCATTTTTCTTTTGTTTCTTTTACATTTTGTAAAAAAAAAAAAAATTACCAATTTCTTCATTTTTCTTTTGTTTCTTTTACATTTTGTAAAAAAAAAAAAAATTTACCAATTTCTTCATTTTTCTTTTGTTTCTTTTACATTTTGTAAAAAAAAAAAATCTCCCAATTTCTTCATTTTTCTTTTTGTTTCTTTTACATTTTGTAAAAAAACAGAATTTCCCAATTTCTTCATTTTTCTTTTGTTTCTTTTACATTTTGTAAAAAAAAAATCTCCCAATTTCTTCATTTTTCTTTTGTTTCTTTTACATTTTGTAAAAAAAAAAATCTCCCAATTTCTCCATTTTTCTTTTGTTTCTTTTACATTTTGTAAAAAAAAAAATCTCCCAATTTCTTCATTTTTCTTTTGTTTCTTTTACATTTTGTAAAAAAAAAATCTCCTAATTTCTTCATTTTTCTTTTGTTTCTTTTACATTTTGTAAAAAAAAAAATTTCCCAATTTCTTCATTTTTCTATTGTTTCTTTTACATTTTGTAAAAAAAAAGAATTTCCCAATTTCTTCATTTTTCTTTTGTTTCTTTTACATTTTGAAAAAAAAAATTTCCCAATTTCTTCATTTTTCTTTTTGTTTCTTTTACATTTTGTAAAAAAAAAAAAATTTCCCAATTTCTTCATTTTTCTTTTGTTTCTTTTACATTTTGTAAAAAAAAAAAATTTCCCAATTTCTTCATTTTTCTTTTGTTTCTTTTACATTTTGTAAAAAAAAAATCTCCTAATTTCTTCATTTTTCTTTTGTTTCTTTTACATTTTGTAAAAAAAAAAATTTCCCAATTTCTTCATTTTTCTTTTGTTTCTTTTACATTTTGTAAAAAAAAAAATTTCCCAATTTCTTCATTTTTCTTTTGTTTCTTTTACATTTTGTAAAAAAAAAAAATTTCCCAATTTCTTCATTTTTCTTTTGTTTCTTTTACATTTTGTAAAAAAAAAAAAATTTCTTAATTTCTTCATTTTTCTTTTGTTTCTTTTACATTTTGTAAAAAAAAAATTTCCCAATTTCTTCATTTTTCTTTTGTTTCTTTTACATTTTGTAAAAAAAAAAATTTCCCAATTTCTTCATTTTTCTTTTGTTTCTTTTACATTTTGTAAAAAAAAAATCTCCTAATTTCTTCATTTTTCTTTTGTTTCTTTTACATTTTGTAAAAAAAAAAATCTCCTAATTTCTTCATTTTTCTTTTGTTTCTTTTACATTTTGTAAAAAAAAAAAATTTCCCAATTTCTTCACTTTTCTTTTGTTTCTTTTACATTTTGTAAAAAAAAAAATTTCCCAATTTCTTCATTTTTCTTTTGTTTCTTTTACATTTTGTAAAAAAAAAAAAAAATTCCCAATTTCTTCATTTTTCTTTTGTTTCTTTTACATTTTGTAAAAAAAAAATCTCCCAATTTCTTCATTTTTCTTTTGTTTCTTTTACATTTTGTAAAAAAAAAAATTTCCCAATTTCTTCATTTTTCTTTTTGTTTCTTTTACATTTTGTAAAAAAAAAAAAATCTCCCAATTTCTTCATTTTTCTTTTGTTTCTTTTACATTTTGTAAAAAAAAAAACAAATCTCCCAATTTCTTCATTTTTCTTTTTGTTTCTTTTACATTTTGTAAAAAAAAAAAATTTCCCAATTTCTTCATTTTTCTTTTGTTTCTTTTACATTTTGTAAAAAAAAAAATTTCCCAATTTCTTCATTTTTCTTTTGTTTCTTTTACATTTTGTAAAAAAAAAAATTTCCCAATTTCTTCATTTTTCTTTTGTTTCTTTTACACTTTGTAAAAAAAAAAAAAAAATCTCCCAATTTCTTCATTTTTCTTTTGTTTCTTTTACATTTTGTAAAAAAAAAAAAAAAATCTCCCAATTTCTTCATTTTTCTTTCACCATTTGGCACTAATGGAGATTAGATATCAATTAATCAATCAGAGAAGGGCATAGAGGGACCCCTTATAAGTGCATCGTTCTGTTCAGTTCGATTTCAGGACATCTCAAACATGTCTGGTTGCTCCACTTGTTTGACCTTCTCACATCCGACATTTCCACCAAATTTTGGTTCTCATGTCAACCAATTATCCCCTCCCTTCTTAAAAAAAGTCAACTGCCTGAACTTTGCTGTCCCCTTGTTTATGATACATCCTGTTTACATTTAAATCTGAACGTAATTTAATCAAACGATTACTAGTTGATGTACCAACAATATTTCGTTCTTCTTCGGTTTTGCAGCGAAATTCAAAAATTGAAATGCTGAATGTCAAGCGAAACTAATGAATTGTCCAAAATCACGAACAGCAATAAGATAGAAATTTTTTTATTAATGAAAATAGTTTTCGAAAACATTTGAAGTGTGTACATAAATAAAAAGCATCAAGTCAGAAGAAGTAACTCGGTCCATCTTGTTATAATTAATGGGGGGTGTTTTTTTTTTTGTTTTTTTTTACACAGTGATCACCACTTATCAAGGCCCGGAAGCCACTCAGGGATAAGGGTTATTGCAAGTACATTAAGTTAGTGTGGAGATTTGATGAAGTGTTTACTTAAGGGGGCGGTTCATTAGGAATTTGTTAACATTGGACTTGAACACATCCAAGTTGTAGTCCAGTGGGAAGCAGGCAGATGGAACAGAGTTCCACAGGCGTGCAGTTCTAAGAAAGAAGCTTTGTTCATGAAATCCGCGTTTTGATTTAGGCACAGATATAGAGTGGGGGAAATTTTTCACAGTGGATTCAGCTAGACGGGTGTTTTTCGTGAAAGATTGGCGAGGGGGGACCAGAGATTGGAGTTCAGACGAGCACCTGCCATGGAAATAACGATAAAACAAGGATAGGCTCGCAACGTCTCTTCTGTGGGAGAGAGGTTGCAGGGTAGAGAAAAGGGCATCCCCCACTAAACCACAAAGTCTATTTTGTATTCTGTCAAGGCAGGATAGGCTGTTTTTAGCAGCTCCTGCCCAGATATGGCAACAGTATTCCATGCTTGGACGTACTTGGCTTTTAAATAGTTAGAGAATTGCATCAGTAGTGAGATATCTTCTGGAGCGGTAGAAGGATCCCACCATCTTTCCAGATGGGACGATTCCAATATTTTTCCCGGTACCGATACAATTACCGATTCTGATTCTTTATAAATCTTTAAATATTTATATAGTTGTATTTTTTCTTTGATTACCGTAGAAACACACATGTTAAACGTGGAAATATTTTCCTTAACATAAAAATATGCTTGTGGGGGCACGATCTATTGATTTTAGCTTCACTGATTGTTTAAAATCGATAAATATTTATTATTTTATCATTATTACCAGCAATGGAAGATTTTGCTGTAAACAAAATCAAATAAAAAAGACAAAAGAATCTTTTTGGCATCAGAAAATCGGTACAATTTTTTCTGATTCCGATACCTTCAAATATTCCGATTTTTTCCAATTCTGATTAATCGTCCCAACACTAGTGATATTTAACTAAATCCGAACATAATTTATTCAAACGACTACTAGCTGATGTAGCCAATAATATTTTAGTGTGAAGTTGATCGTTTTCTTTTTATTTTTCTTATCAATTTGTTCAAACTGGGGATAGGGCATCCTACGGATGCGATGCCTCTGTTTTTAGTCTCAAAAGACAAAGGATACCCCCTGTAGGGGCAGCTGCATGTGTAATTGTGAGGCAAGGGTTGCGCAATCTTCAACCACACCTCTCCTGAATCGGCACTGTTTGAGTCCTGTGGAAAGGGGAAGTCCAGGACGACTGGAAACAATGCTGAGATAAGCAGAGAGCACATACAGTACCTTGAAGTCCCAAATGGTCACCCATTTAGTACTGACCAGGTTCAACGTTGCTTAACTTTGGTGATCCAGCGGTGTGTCAACGTGATTATGCTGTATCATACCAGATGCCAAATATCCACTCACTAACTCAGATATTTCAACCGAGAGATCTTTTTAAGATTTATGATCGTCCTTTTAAGTGTGATTATTTGAATCTCTCTTGCACTTGGTTTATCGGGTATATTTGCAAGATAGTTTTGAAAATTCTTTTTTATGAGTCCAGTTGCTTCTATAATTACTGGTATGATGGAGATCATCTTTTGAAGATTCCAGTCTTTTTCATATCATACATAAGACCTGGGTATTTTGTTATCTTTTTTCCTCTTAGCTCTGTTTAATTCAGCATTATTGGAGACACTGACTTCTACTAAGGTTGCTTCTTTCTTTTCCTTGTCCTATATCACTATGTCAGGTCTTATAGCTCCGTTTTCTAGGTACATAGCTGTAGGAATTGCATAATCGTAGTGGATGGTGTATGACTTGTTTCCTACTGTTTCTGCTGGTAAACATGTTCCCAGAACTTGCTGCTGCATCTGATATTCAACTTTTTACATTGTGTCACGTTGTAGAGTCGCTGTCCCTCGGCAGAGCCTTGTAGCTGGATGTCAGTTGGTTTATACTCTCTACTTCTGTGCGGTAGTATCGTGAAACATGTGACGTTTCAGGGGTCGTCCTATAAATACAAAAAAAAAAGAAAAACATTTTTTTTTCTGAAATATAAAATAACAGAAATTTTAAAGTGGGTGTGAGAGGTGGGAGGTGAAAGGTGGGAGGTGAAAGGTGGGAGGTGAGAGGTGGGAGGTGAGAGGTGGGAGGTGAAAGGTGGGAGGTGGGAGGTGAGAGGTGGGAGGCGAAAGGTGGGAGGTGAAAGGTGGGAGGTGAGAGGTGGGAGGTAAAAGGTGGGAGGTGAAAGGTGGGAGGTGAAAGGTGGGAGGTGAAAGGTGGGAGGTAAAAGGTGGGAGGTGAAAGGTGGGAGGTGAAAGGTGGGAGGTGAAAGGTGAGAGGTGGGAGGTGAAAGGTGGGAGGTGAAAGGTGAGAGGTGGGAGGTGAAAGGTGGGAGGTGAAAGGTGAGAGGTGGGAGGTGAAAGGTGGGAGGTGGGAGGTGAGAGGTGGGAGGTAAAAGGTGAGAGGTGGGAGGTAAAAGGTGGGAGGTGGGAGGTGAAAGGTGGGAGGTGAAAGGTGAAAGGTGGGAGGTAAAAGGTGGGAGGTGGGAGGTGAAAGGTGAAAGGTGGGAGGTGAAAGGTGAGAGGTGGGAGGTGAAAGGTGAGAGGTGGGAGGTGGGAGGTGAAAGGTGGGAGGTGAAAGGTGAGAGGTGGGAGGTGGGAGGTAAAAGGTGAGAGGTGGGAGGTGAAAGGTGAGAGGTGGGAGGTAAAAGGTGGAAGGTGAAAGGTGGGAGGTGAAAGGTGGGAGGTGAGAGGTGGGAGGTAAAAGGTGGGAGGTGGGAGGTAAAAGGTGGGAGGTGGGAGGTGAAAGGTGGGAGGTGGGAGGTAAAAGGTGGGAGGTGAAAGGTGGGAGGTGAGAGGTGGGAGGTAAAAGGTGAGAGGTGGGAGGTGGGAGGTGAAAGGTGGGAGGTGAAAGGTGAGAGGTGGGAGGTGAGAGGTGGGAGGTGAAAGGTGGGAGGTGAAAGGTGAGAGGTGGGAGGTGGGAGGTAAAAGGTGAGAGGTGGGAGGTGGGAGGTAAAAGGTGGGAGGTGGGAGGTGAAAGGTGGGAGGTGAAAGGTGAGAGGTGGGAGGTAAAAGGTGGAAGGTGAAAGGTGGGAGGTGAAAGGTGGGAGGTGAGAGGTGAAAGGTGAGAGGTGGGAGGTAAAAGGTGGGAGGTGGGAGGTAAAAGGTGGGAGGTGGGAGGTGAAAGGTGAGAGGTGGGAGGTAAAAGGTGAGAGGTGGGAGGTAAAAGGTGGGAGGTGGGAGGTGAAAGGTGGGAGGTGAAAGGTGGGAGGTGAAAGGTGAGAG